>NC_052153.1:199508299-199681642 GCF_902713615.1 Scyliorhinus canicula
GGGTCAGGCAGGGTTTGGGATTCGGGGACAGGGCTGGGGTTGGGATCGGGGGTCGGGCTGGGGTGGGAGGCGGACGGGTGGGGGCTGGGGACAGGCTGGGGTCGGGGTCAGGCTGGGGTCGGGGTCAGGCTGGGGTCGGGGACAGGCTGGGGTCGGGGACAGGCTGGGGTCGGGGACAGGCTGGGGTCGGGGACAGGCTGGGGTCGGGGACAGGCTGGGGTCGGGGACAGGCTGGGGTCGGGGACAGGCTGGGGTCGGGGGACAGGGCTGGGGTCGGGGACAGGCTGGGGTCGGGGACAGGCTGGGGTCGGGGACAGGCTGGGGTCGGGGACAGGCTGGGGTCGGGACAGGCTGGGGGTCGGGGACAGGCTGGGGTCGGGGACAGGCTGGGGTCGGGGACAGGCTGGGGTCGGGGGACAGGCTGGGGTCGGGGACAGGCTGGGGTCGGGGACAGGCTGGGGTCGGGGACAGGCTGGGGTCGGGGACAGGCTGGGGTCGGGGGACAGGCTGGGTCGGGACAGGGGGGTCGGGGACAGGCTGGGGTCGGGGACAGGCTGGGGTCGGGGACAGGCTGGGTCGGGGACAGGCTGGGGTCGGGGACAGGCTGGGGTCGGGGACAGGCTGGGGTCGGGGACAGGCTGGGGTCGGGGACAGGCTGGGGTCGGGGACAGGCTGGGGTCGGGGACAGGCTGGGGTCGGGGACAGGCTGGGGTCGGGGACAGGCTGGGGTCGGGGACAGGCTGGGGTCGGGGACAGGCTGGGGTCGGGGACAGGCTGGGGTCGGGGACAGGCTGGGGTCGGGGACAGGCTGGGGTCGGGGACAGGCTGGGGTCGGGGACAGGCTGGGGTTGGGGACAGGCTGGGGTTGGGGACAGGCTGGGGTTGGGGACAGGCTGGGGTTGGGGACAGGCTGGGGTTGGGGACAGGCTGGGGTTGGAATTGGTCAGGCTGGGTATCCAGATTGAATTCTAACCCATAAATTAAATCCCTTGTCACAGCCGCTGGTCGACCTGGGCTGCTCACCTCTCCTGGAAGGCCTGTTGTCCCACAGGGTCCTCCTCTGGCTCACCGTTCTTGTAATAATGTAGGCCCAAGCCCTGTGGATCCGTCTTATCAGCAGCACTGAGGCTCAACTCAGCCACAGCCTCATAAAAACGCACTGGAGACAAAAAAAAGGGAATAGAACGGTGAACCAACCTCGCCATTAACGTGGTACGTACTCTCGACAAATATCACCCAAACTTAATCTCTGTTTGGCGCCCTCAACCCCTGCAAACCTCCACACTCTCACCTTGTCTGAACTGTGTGCAGACACTGGAAAGGTCGACCTGGTGCCCAATCTCCTGGTACAGACGCAGAGATTCTCGCATAGTCTTCTCCTTCTCGGCCTTGTTCTGAATCTGCCTTGCACACTGTAGCAGCTCATTCGCCTGAAAATAAAACGATCCGCACAGGAGAGTCAACATTCAGGCAGACAGAGACAGGCCGGTCACTTAATGGTCAGGCTGGGTGTGATGGTCAGTTATTGGTCAGGCTGGGTGTGATGGTCAGTTATTGGTCAGGCTGGGTGTGATGGTCAGGCTGGTTGTGATGGTCAGTGATTGGTCAGGCTGGGTGTGATGGTCAGTGATTGGTCAGGCTGGGTGTGATGGTCAGTTATGGGTCAGGCTGGGTGTGATGGTCAGGCTGGGTGTGATGGTCAGTTATTGGTCAGGCTGAGTGTGATGGTCAGTTAATGGTCAGGCTGGGTGTGATGGTCAGGCTGGGTGTGATGGTCAGTGATTGGTCAGGCTGGGTGTGATGGTCAGTTATTGGTCAGGCTGGGTGTGATGGTCAGTTATTGGTCAGGCTGGGTGTGATGGTCAGTTATTGGTCAGGCTGGGTGTGATGGTCAGTTATTGGTCAGGCTGGGTGTGATGGTCAGGCTGGGTGTGATGGTCAGTTATTGGTCAGGCTGGGTGTGATGGTCAGTGATTGGTCAGGCTGGGTGTGATGGTCAGTTATGGGTCAGGCTGGGTGTGATGGTCAGGCTGGGTGTGATGGTCAGTTATTGGTCAGGCTGGGTGTGATGGTCAGTTATTGGTCAGGCTGGGTGTGATGGTCAGGCTGGGTGTGATGGTCAGTTATTGGTCAGGCTGGGTGTGATGGTCAGTGATTGGTCAGGCTGGGTGTGATGGATTCTCGTTTGCTGTTTCTTCAGTTCTGACCCTCAGCATCTGTAATATTCCATCAAGGGCTGGGATGACTTGATGGGCCGAACGGCCTCCTTCTGCACTATAAACTCTGTGATCTTTAAGTTTAAGTCAAAAAGAAGCTTTGTTGGGATGGAGCACAGTCCTTACGATCAGGGGTATGGCTGTTTCAGGATGTTATGGATCATAACATAACATTTGGGGCCTCACGGTAGCATGGTGGTTAGCATCAATGCTTCACAGCTCCAGGGTCCCAGGTTCGATTCCCGGCTGGGTCACTGTCTGTGTGGAGTCTGCACATCCTCCCTGTGTGTGCGTGGGTTTCCTCCGGGTGCTCCGGTTTCCTCCCACAGTCCAAAGATGTGCGGGTTAGGTGGATTGGCCATGCTAAATTGCCCGTAGTGTAAGGTTAATGGGGGGATTGTTGGGTTACGGGTATACGGGTTACGTGGGTTTAAAGTAGGGTGATCATTGTTCGGCACAACATCGAGGGCCGAAGGGCCTGTTCTGTGCTGTACTGTTCTATGTTCTATAAAGCTCCAATACTCACAAGACGCAAGGTAACCAGTGTTTTTACTGAGCTCACGGCCTCCATACCTTGGAGCACACTGCGTCGTCATTGCTGTACAGAAGGGGACACGTGTCTCTCAGATGTTTACTGATGGCATCGACCGAGGCGTTGTCTCCAATGTATCGGTTAATAAGCGAGGTAACGAGTGCACCACACAACTCCTTCCCTCGGATAATCAAGTCTCGGAACGGTGTGGATTTTAACTGTTCCTGGAGCTCCTGCAGAAAAGGCAAAACAGACTCACCAATGGAGCTCAGACTCCACAACGCAATTTATCCATTGAGGGTTTAAAATACTTCAAGTGAAAGGCCTTTGACTGGGTGGAGTGGAATTATTTGCGGGAGGTGTTAGGATGGTTCGGATTTGGACAGGGCTTCATTGATTGAGTGCAGTTGCTGTATCAGGCACCAGTAGCAAGTGTGCGAACGAATTGGCTGATGTCGGGCTATTTTAAGTTGCACCGAGGGACAAGGCAATGGTGTCCGATCTCTCCGCTATTGTTTTCTCTGGTCATAGAGCCAATGTCGATGGCATTAAGAGCATCTGGGAACTGGAATGGGTTGGTCCGGAGGTGAGGGGGGACAGGGTCTCGCTTTACGCCGACGATTTGCTTCTGTATATTTCTGACCTGTTAGGGGGGTGGGGAGATTATGCGGATCTTAGGGGAATATGGCAGATTTTCAGAGTGCAAATTGAATATGGGGAAAGTGAGATGTGCAGGGTACGTGGATTGACCATGAAAATTGCACCTTAATTGGAAAAATTAAAAACAGAATTTACTCACATTTGGATCCAGACGAGGGGGCAGGAGAGGAGACTGGGAAAATTGCCGTTTAGAGTGGTGGGAGGGAGCGAGGAACCTTCCGCTATCTGGGAATCCAGGTGGAACGGGAATGGGAGAGACCATGTAAGTTAAATCTGACCCGTCTAGTAGAGCAAACGAAGGAGGACTTTAGAAGGTGGGACATGCTCCTGCTGTCACTGGCGGGGAGGGTACAGACCGTGAAAATGACGGTCCTCCCCAGATTTTGGTTTGTCTCTCAGTGCCACCCCATCTTTATCCCAAGGGCCTTTTTAAATGAAATTAAATGAAAATCGCTTGTCACAAGTAGGCTTCAATGAAGTTACTGTGAAAAGCCCCTAGTCGCCACATTCCGAAGCCTGTTCGGGGAGGCTGGTACGGGAATTGAACTGGCCTGCCTGGGTCTGCTTTCAAAGCCAGCGATTTAGCCCAGTGCTAAACAGCCCCGTGGCCCAATGGATAAACAAAGTGATTTTGGGCTTTGTGTGGGCGGGTAAAACTCAGCGAGTGACCAAAGTGTTGCTATTATGTAGTCGAGAGGAGGGTGGGCTGGCGCTGCCGAACTTTAGCAGCTATTAATGGGCCCGGTACTCCACAAGCCCGGTGGTAATGGCAACCCTGAGAGTCTGGGGGCAGTGGAGGAAACATGTGAGAATGGAGGGAGCATCGGTCTGGGCCCTGATTTGCAATAACTATCGGTTTGTACCGGGAAGGCTGGATGGGGCGTTTCGGAGATTGCAAAGGCAGGTTTCGACCTTTCCGCTCACAGAGGGATACAGGACAGGGTCGTTTCCAGAATGGGAGTGGGAGAGGGGAAGGTATCGGATATCTACAAAGAGCTTATGGAGTCGGAGGAAACTCAGATAGAGGAGCTAAAGGGCAAATGAGAAAAACAGCTCGGGGGAGAGATAAAAGCGGGTATGTGGGTGGATGCTTCAGCAGTTTTTTTAATAAACATTTTATTGAGGTATTTTTGGTATTGCAACAACAACAAAATAAACAATGTACATGAAACTATAAACATAGTGCAAAAGCCATCTCCCTGCCTTACAGGTCCCACCTTTATTAACCCCCGACTCTAAGTTGCCACCTCTGGGTGAACAGTGACCCTCTCAAGGCGAACTTGATTTTCTCCAGACAGAGAAAGCTAGCCATAGAACATTACAACGCAGTACAGGCCCTTCGGCCCTCGATGCTGCGCCGTCCTGTGAAACCCCTCTAAAGCCCATCTACACTATTCCCTTATCGTCCATATGCCTATCCAATGACCATTTGAATGCGTTTAGTGTTGGCGAGTCCACTACTGTTGCAGGCAGGGCATTCCACACCCTTACTACTCTCTGAGTAAAGAACCTACCTCTGACATCTGTCCTATATCTATCTCCCCTCAATTTAAAGCTATGTCCCCTCGTGCTAGACATCACCATCAAAGGAAAAAGGCTCTCACTGTCAACCCTATCTAATCCTCTGATCATCTTGTATGCCTCAATTAAGTCACCTCTTAACCTTCTTCTCTCTAACGAAAACAGCCTTAAGTCCTTCAGCCTTTCCTCTTATGATCTTCCCTCCATACCAGGCAACATCCTTGTAAATCTCCGCTGTACCCTTTTCAATGCTTCCACATCTTTCCTATAACGAGGCGACCAGAACTGCACGCAATACTCCAAATGCGGCCGCACCAGAGTTTTGTACAACTGCGAAGGAGACCCAAGGAGTTTGAGTGAAGGCAAGCATTCAGCAGAGGGCAGCAGAGCAGAGCTACTGATCAGCTGTTCTGGGGAAATTTGCATACGTGCAGCGCGGTCAGCCTAATTTGAAGGTGGTTTGTGGAGGGGCTGTTGTCAAGTGACAGTTAAACCCGAAACACTTCCTCAGTGTTTCCCACCCTACCTCCTCCTCTAACCAAAAAAAAAACCACGGTTGATGGGAAGCGGGAGCAGGGGCCTGTCGTGAAGGTGAGTGAGTGCCTTTAAATTTGCTTACCTTTCAGCGGGAGCAGGGTTTGAGGGAATATCAGGTAAGCTCTTCCTTTCTTTTTCTTTTTCTTGTTTTTTTTTAAATCTAGAGGTGATGTCAGGGAAGGCAGTACAATGCTCCTTCTGCAGAATGTTTGAGGTGAGGGACGCCGTCAGTGTCCCTGCTGATTTCATCTGTGGGAAGTGCACCCAACTCCAGCTCCTCAAAAAACCGTGTTAGGGACCTGGAGCTTGAGCTGGATGAACTTCGGATCATTCGGGAGGCAGAGGGGGTCATAGATAGGAGCTTCAGGGAAGTAGTTACACCAAAGACTGGAGATAGATGGGTAACTGTAGGAGGGACTGGGAAGAAGCAGTAAGTGCAGGGATCCCCTGTGGTCGTTCCCCTGAGTAACAAGTATACCGTTTTGGATACTTGTGGGGGGGACGACTTACCGGGGTAAGCCATGGGGTACGGGCCTCTGGCACGGAGTCTGTCCCTGTTGCTCAGAAGGGAAGGGGGGAAAGGAGTAGAACATTAGTAACTGGGGACTCAATAGTCAGGGGCACAGATAGGAGATTTTGTGGGAGCGAGAGAGTCTCGCGTTTGGTATGTTGCCTCCCAGGTGCAAGGGTATGTGATGTCTCGGATCGTGTTTTCCGGGTCCTTAAGGGGGAGGGGGAGCAGCCCCAAGTCGTAGTCCACATTGGCACTACGAGTAGGGGCTGGTTTAGCTCTCAAGGCTAAATCGCTGGCTTATAAAGCAGACCAAGCAGGCCAGCAGCACGGTTCGATTCCCGTACCAGCCTCCCCGGACAGGCGCCGGAATGTGGCGACTAGGGGCTTTTCACAGTAACTTCATTGAAGCCTACTCGTGACAATAAGCGATTTTCATTTCACTAACGACATAGGTAGGAAAGGGCACAAGGATGTCAGGCAGGCCTTTAGGGAGCTAGGATGGAAGCTCAGAGCGAGAACAAACAGAGTTGTTATCTCTGGGTTGTTGCCCGTGCCACGTGATAGTGAGATGAGGAATAGGGAGAGAGAGCAATTAAACACGTGGCTACAGGGATGGTGCAGGCGGGAGGGATTCAGATTTCTGGATAACTGGGGCTCTTTCTGGGGAATATGGGACCTCTATAGACAGGATGGTCTACATCTGAACCCGAGGGGCACCAATATCCTGGGGGGGGAGATTTGTTAGTGCTCTTTGGGGGGGGTTTAAACTAATTCAGCAGGGGCATGGGAACCTGGATTGTAGTTTTGGGGTACGGGATATTGAGAGTATAGAGGTCAGGAGCACAGATTTGACTTCGCGGGAGGGTGCCAGTGTTCAGGTAGATGGTTTGAAGTGTGTCTACTTCAATGCCAGGAGTATACGAAATAAGGTAGGGGAACTGGCAGCATGGGTTGGTACCTGGGACTTCGATGTTGTGGCCATTTCAGAGACATGGATAGAGCAGGGACAGGAATGGTTGTTGCAGGTTCCGGGGTTTAGGTGTTTTAGTAAGCTCAGAGAAGGGGGCAAAAGAGGGGGAGGTGTGGCGCTGCTAGTCAAGGACAGTATTACGGTGGCGGAAAGGATGCTAGATGGGGACTCTTCTTCCGAGGTAGTATGGGCTGAGGTTAGAAACAGGAAAGGAGAGGTCACCCTGTTGGGAGTTTTCTATAGGCCACCTAATAGTTCTAGGGATGTAGAGGAAAGGATGGCGAAGATGATTCTGGAAAAGAGCGAAAGTAACAGGGTAGTTGTTATGCGTGAATTTAACTTTCCAAATATTGACTGGAAAAGATATAGTTCGAGTACATTAGATGGGTCGTTCTTTGTACAATGTGTGCAGGAGGGTTTCCTGACACAATATGTTGACAGGTCAACAAGAGGGGCTGGTTTAGCTCACTCGGCTAAATTGCTGGCTTTTAAAGCAGACCAAGCATGCCAGCAGCACGGTTCGATTCCCGTACCAGCCTCCCCGGACAGGCGCCGGAATGTGGCGACTCGGGGCTTTTCACAGTAACTTCATTGAAGCCTACTCGTGACAATAAGCGATTTTCATTTCATTCATTTCATTTTCATTTCATTCAAGAGGCGAGGCCACATTGGATTTGGTTTTGGGTAATGAACCAGGCCAGGTGTTAGATCTGGAGGTAGGTGAGCACTTTGGAAACAGTGACCACAATTCGGTGACCTTTACGTTAGTGATGGAAAGGGATAAGTATACCCCGCAGGGCATGAGTTATAGCTGGGGGAAGGGCAATTATGATGCCATTAGACATGACTTAGGATGTGTAGGTTGGAGAAGTAGGCTGCAAGGGTTGGGCACACTGGATATGTGGAGCTTGTTCAAGGAACAGCTATTGCATGTTCTTGATAAGTACGTACCAGTCAGGCAGGGAGGAAGGGGTCGAGCGAGGGAACCGTGGTTTACCAAAGAAGTGGAATCTCTTGTTAAGAGGAAGAAGGAGGCCTATGTGAAGATGAGGCGTGAAGTTTCAGTTGGGGCGCTTGATAGTTACAAGGAAGCGAGGAAGGATCTAAAGAGAGAGCTAAGACGAGCAAGGAGGGGACATGAGAAGTCTTTGGCAGGTAGGATCAAGGAAAACCCAAAAGCTTTCTATAGGTATGTCAGGAATAAAAGAATGACTAGGGTAAGAGTAGGGCCAGTCAAGGACAGTGGTGGGAAGTTGTGTGTGGAGGCTGAGGAGATAAGCGAGATACTAAATGAATACTTTTCGTCAGTATTCACTCAGGAAAAAGATAATGTTGTGGAGGAGAATGCTGAGACCCAGGCTATTAGAATAGATGGCATTGAGGTGCGTAGGGAAGAAGTGTTGGCAATTCTGGACAAGGTGAAAATAGATAAGTCCCCGGGGCCTGATGGGATTTATCCTAGGATTCTCTGGGACGCCAGGGAAGAGATTTCTGAGCCTTTGGCTTTGATTTTTATGTCATCATTGGCTACAGGAATAGTGCCAGAGGACTGGAGGGTAGCAAATGTGGTCCCTTTGTTCAAGAAGGGGAGTAGAGATAACCCCGGTAACTATAGGCCGGTGAGCCTCACGTCTGTTGTGGGTAAAGTCTTGGAGAGGTTTATAAGATTTATAATCATCTAGATAGGAATAATATGATTAGGGATAGTCAGCATGGTTTTGTGAAGGGTAGGTCATGCCTCACAAACCTTATCGAGTTCTTTGAGAAGGTGACTGAACAGGTAGACGAGGGTAGAGCAGTTGATGTGGTGTATATGGATTTCAGTAAAGCGTTTGATAAGGTTCCCCACGGTCGTCTATTGCAGAAAATACGGAGGCTGGGGATTGAGGATGATTTAGAGATGTGGATCAGAAATTGGCTAGTTGAAAGAAGACAAAGGGTGGTGGTTGATGGCAAATGTTCAGAATGGAGTTCAGTTACGAGTGGCGTACCACAAGGATCTGTTCTGGGGCCGTTGCTGTTTGTCATTTTTATAAATGACCTAGAGGAGGGCACAGAAAGTTGGGTGAGTAAATTTGCAGACGACACTAAAGTCGGTGGATTGTAGACAGTGTGGAAGGATGTTGCAGGTTACAGAGGGACATAGATAAGCTGCAGAGCTGGGCTGAGAGGTGGCAAATGGAGTTTAATGTAGAGAAGTGTGAGGTGATTCACTTTGGAAAGAATAACAGGAATGTGGAATATTTGGCTAATGGTAAAATTCTTAGCAGTGTGGATGAGCAGAGGGATCTCGGTGTCCATGTACATAGATCCCTGAAAGTTGCCACCCAGGTTGATAGGGTTGTGAAGAAGGCCTATGGTGTGTTGGCCTTTATTGGTAGAGGGATTGAGTTCCGGAGCCATGAGGTCATGTTGCAGTTGTACAAAACTCTAGTACGGCCGCATTTGGAGTATTGCGTACAGTTCTGGTCGCCTCATTATAGGAAGGACGTGGAAGCTTTGGAACGGGTGCAGAGGAGATTTCCCAGGATGTTGCCTGGTATGGAGGGAAAATCTTATGAGGAAAGGCTGATGGACTTGAGGTTGTTTTCGTTAGAGAGAAGAGCGTTAAGAGGTGACTTAATAGAGGCATACAAAATGATCAGAGGGTTAGATAGGGTGGACAGTGAGAGCCTTCTCCCGTGGATGGAGGTGGCTAGCACGAGGGGACATAGCCTTAAATTGAGGGGTAATATATATAGGACAGATGTCAGAGGTAGGTTTTTTACGCAAAGAGTGGTGAGGCCGTGGAATACCCTACCTGCAACAGTAGTGAACTCGCCAACATTGAGGGCATTTAAAAGTTTATTGGATAAGCATATGGATGATAATGGCACAGTGTAGGTTAGATGGCCTTTAGTTTTTGACTTCCCATGTCGGTGCAACATCGTGGGCCGAAGGGCCTGTACTGCGCTGTATCGTTCTTTGTTCTTTGCAACATGACTTCATGGCTCCGAAACTCAATTCCTCTACCAATAAAAGCTAACACACCGTACTCCTTCTTAACAACCCTCTCAACCTGGGTGGCAACTTTCAGGGATCTATGGACATGGACACCGAGATCTCTCTGCTCATCCACACTACCAAGAATCTTACCATTAGCCCAGTACTCTGTCTTCCTGTTATTCCTTCCAAAATGAATCACCTCACGCTTTTCTGCATTAAACTCCATTTGCCACCTGTCAGCCCAGCTCTGCAGCTTATCTATGTCCCTCTGTAACTTGTAACATCCTTCTGCACTGTCCACAACTCCACCGACTTTAGTGTCAACTGAAAATTTTCTCACCCATCCTTCTACGCCCACCTCCAGGTCATTTATAAAAATGACAAACAGCAGCGGCCCCAAAGCAGATCCTTGTGGTACACCACTAGTAACTGGACACCAGTCAGAACATTTCCCATCAGCCACCACCCTTTGTCTTCTATCAACTAGCCAATTTCTGATCCAAACTGCTAAATCACCCTGAATCCCATGCCTCTGTATTTTCTGCAATAGCCTACCGTGGGGAACCTTATCAAATGCTTTACTAAAATCCATATACACCACATCAACTACTTTACCCTCATCCACCTGTTTGGTCACCTTGAAGAACTCAATGAGGTTTGTGAGGCACAACCTACCCTTCACAAAACCATGTTGACTATCTCTAATCAAATTATTCCTTTCCAGATGATTATACATCCTATCTCTTATAAACCTTTACAAGACTTTTCCCACAACAGAAGTAAGGCTCACTGGTCTATAGTTACAGGGGTTATCTCTACTCCCCTTCTTGAACAAGGGGACAACATTTGCTATCCTCCAGTCTTCTGGCACTAGTCCTGTAGACAAAGATGACTTAAAGATCAAAGCCAAAGGCTCAGTAATCTTCTCCCTAGCTTCCCAGAGAATCCTAGGATAAATCCCATCCGGCCCAGGGGACTTATCTATTTTCACACTTTCCAGAATTGCTAACACCTATCTCCATGTCCGATAGCCAGGCCTCCGACTTCGGGGGCTTTGAGTCCCTCCAAGCTAATAGTATCCGGCTCCGGTGGACCGGATGAGCCAGTTTTTTTGGGGTAGAGGACAGGTGTGTGGAGTGCGCGGGAGGGTCAGCAAATCATGTCCACATGTTTTGGGCATGTCCGATGTTAGATGTTGATAGGGTTTCGCTGAGGTCATGTCCATGGTACTCAAAACATGGGTGGTGCTGAGTCCAGAGGTGTCGATGTTTGGAGAGGCTGATGTCTTGCCTTTGCCTCCCTCGTAGCCCGGAGACGGATATTGCTAGCATGGAGGGACTCGAAGCCCCCGAAATCAGAGATCTGGGTTAGTGACTGGCTGGGTTTCTCAGTCTCGAGAAAATCAAGTTCGCCGTGAGAGGGTCAATGCCAGGGTTCATCCGGAGGTGGCAGCCGTTTGTTGACTTCTTCGGGGAAAATTAACCGTCAGCCGAGGCAAAAATCCAAAGTGGGGGGGGGGAAAAGTTAGGCTATTTTCAGATAAGGGTAGGAGGGACTTGCTAGGGATGGAGATGATTTATGCACTATGTTTATATTTGGATTTGCAATTTTCTTCTTCTTTTGTTTGTTGTTATTGTTATTATTATAAAATTACAAATATCTTAATAAAACATTAAAAAAAAAATGTTTTTAAAAATAAAATACTTTAAGTGTTTCATACCAAGATAAAGTAGAAACAAGACACACAGGTTTGGCAGCAACAGAGTTAGAAATCACACAGAATTATTTATGATCCCAGTAAACACCAGGTTCAATTCCCGGCTTGGGTCACTGGTGTGCGGAGTCTGCACTTTCTCCCCGTGTCTGCATGGGTTTCCTCCGGGTGCTCCGGTTTCCTACCACAGTCCAAAGATGTGCAGGTTAGGTGGATTGGCCAGGCTAAATTGCCCCTCGTATCCAAAAAGGTTAGGTAGGGTCACTGGGTTATGGGGATAGGGTGGAGGTGTGGGCTCAGATAGGGTTCTTTTTCCAAGGGCCGGTGCAGACTCGATGGGACAAATGGCTTCCTTCTACACTGTAAATTCTATAATTTTATGAAACACAGAGAATATAGAGTGCAAGTGTAAATGCACAAACTATGGTTTCGACGGTGAATATAAAACCATCCGAATAACAGCAGGAATAGGACACCCAACCCCTTGACTCTGCTTCACCATTCATTAACATTATGGTTGCTCTGGTTGTAACCTCAACTGAAGATGACACCAAGTTGGGTGGGAGGGTGAGCTGTGACGAGGATGCAGAGATCCTGAGTGTCTTTAAGACAGAGATAGATAGGTTCTTGATTAATAAGGGGATCGGGGTTATGGGGAGAAGGCAGGAGAATGGGGATTAGAAAATATCAGCCATGATTGAATGGCGGAGCAGACTCGATGGGCTGAGTGGTCTAATTCTGCTCCTATGTCTTATGGTCTTCAGTGTGATTTGGACAAGTTGAGTGAGTGGACAAATGAATGGCAGATGCAGTATAATTTGGAGAAATGCGAGGTTATCCACTCTGGCAGCAAAAACAGGAAGGCAGATTATCTGAATGGCCATAAATTAGGAGGAATGTGCAACGAGACCTGGGTACACCAGTCACTGAAGGTAAGCATGCAGGTGCAGCAGGCGTTAAAGAAGACAAATGGTATGTTGGCCTTCATTGCGAGAGGTTTCGGGTATAGGAGCAGGGATGTGTTGCTGCAATTATACAGGACCTTGGTGAGGCCACACTTGGAGTATTGTGTGCAGCTTTGCTGTCCTTATCTGAGGAAGGATGTTTTTGCTCCAGAGGAAGTGCAACGAAGGTTCACCAGACTGATTCCTGGGATGGCGGGACTGGCGTATGAGGAGAGGTTTAATCGGTTGGGAATATATTCGCTGGAGTTCAGAAGAATGAGGGGGGATAGAACAGCTAAAGGGATGATTATTTAAATGATAGAATATTAAAGCATGCTGCTGTGCAGAGAGACCTGGGTGTGCTCGTGCATGAGTCACAAAAAGTTGGTTTACAGGTGCAACAGGTGATTAAGGCGGCAAATGGGCAGCACGGTAGCATGGTGGTTAGCATAAATGCTTCACAGCCCCAGGGTCCCAGGTTCAGTTCCCGGCTGGGTCACTGTATGTGCGGAGTCTGCACGTCCTCCCCGTGTGTGCGTGGGTTTCCTCCGGGTGCTCCGGTTTCCTCCCACAGTCCAAAGATGTGTGGGTTAGGTGGATTGGCCATGCTAAATTGCCCGTAGTGTCCTAAAAAGTAAGGTTAGGGGGGGGGGGGGTTGTTGGGTTACGGGTATAGGGTGGGTACGTGGGTTTGAGTAGGGTGATCATTGCTCGGCACAACATCGAGGGCCGAAGGGCCTGTTCTGCTGTACTGTTCTATGTTCTAAATGGAGTTTTGTCCTTCATTGCTAGAGGGATGGAGTTTAAGACTAGGGAGGTTATGTTGCAATTGTATAACGTGTTAGTGAGGCCACACCTGGAGTATTGTGTTCAGTTTTGGTCTCCTTACCTGAGAAAGGACGTACTGGCACTGGAGGGTGTGCAGAGGAGATTCACTAGGTTAATCCCAGAGCTGAAGGGGTTGGATTACGAGGAGAGGTTGAGTAGACTGGGACTGTACTCGTTGGAATTTAGAAGGATGCGGGGGGATCTTATAGAAACATTTAAAATTATGAAGAGAATAGATAGGATAGATGTGGGCAGGTTGTTTCCACTGGTGGGTGAAAGCAGAACTAGGGGGCACAGCCTCAAAATAAGGGGAAGTAGATTTAGGACTGAGTTTAGGAGGAACTTCTTCACCCAAAGGGTTGTGAATCTATGGAATTCCTTGCCCAGTGAAGGAGTTGAGGCTCCATCATTAAATGTTTTTAAGATAAAGATAGATAGTTTTTTGAAGAATAAAGGGATTAAGGGTTACGGTGTTCGGGCCGGAAAGTGGGGCTGAGTCCACAAAAGATCAGCCATGATCTCATTGAATGGCGGAGCAGGCTCGAGGGGCCAGATGGCCTACTCCTGCTCCTAGTTCTTATATCATAGAGACTTATTGTTTTGGTTGTCACATATACCGAGGTACAGTGAAAAGTATTTTTCTGCGGCCAAGGGAACGTACACAGGACTGGACAGGGTAGATGCAGGAAGGATGTTCCCGATGGTGGGTGTGTCCAGAACCAGGGGTCAGTCAGAGGATACGGGGAGACCAGAAATTAGAAGAGATTTCTCCAGCCAGAGAGTGGTCGGCCTGTGGAATTACCCTGCATAAAGCCATGCTGGAGTATAAAAGTTGGAACATCTTGGCACAAGTGTACAGGCGATTGGTGAGACCTCACCTGGTGTTGTGTCCACTTTTGGCCTCCCATGGAAAGATATTTTGGCACTGCAAGTAGTTTACTGAGCTTATTCTTGGGATAAAGGGGTTGATTTATGAGGAAAGCTTGTTCATGTTGGAACTTAAAGAATGAGCAGTCAACTTATTGAAACATGCAAAAATCTGAGGCAGTTTAAATGTAGATCCTGAGACAATGTTTCCCCTGGTAAGGACGTCCAGAACTAGGCAGCAGAGTTTAAAAATCATTCAAGGCAGAAATGAGGAGGAATTTTTAAAATAAATCTTTGGAACTCTCTTCCTCAAGGCATGCTTGTTGAGTATGACCTGTACTCTGCCACCCAAGATAAAGCAGTCTGCTTGATTCGTATGTAAGGAGCAAGAGGGTAACTAGGGAAAGGATTGGCCCACTCAAAGACAAAAGAGGGAATTTATGCGTGGAATCAGAGGAAATTAGTGAGCTTCTTAATGAATACTTTGTATCGGTATTCACCAAGGAGAGGGACATGATGGATGTTGAGGCTAGGGATGGATATATATAAATACTCTAGGTCATGTCGGCATAAGGAAGGGGGAGGTTTTGGGTATTCTAAAAGGCATTAAGGTGGACAAGTCCCCAGGACCGGATGGGATCTATCCCAGGTTCCTGAGGGAAGCGAGGGACGAAATAGCTGGGGCCTTAACAGATATCTTTGCAGCATCCTTGAGCACGGGTGAGGTCCCGGAGGACTGGAGAATTGCTAATGTTGTCCCTTTGTTTAAGAAGGGTAGCAGGGATAATCCAGGGAATTATAGACCTGTGAGCTTGACGTCAGTGGTAGGCAAACTGTTGGAGAAGATACTGAGGAATAGGATCTATTCACATTTGGAAGAAAATAGACTTATCAGTGATAGGCAGCATGGTTTTGTGCAGGGAAGATCATGTCTTACAAACCTAATAGAATTCTTTGAGGAAGTGACAAAGTTAATTGATGAGGGAAGGGCTGTAGAAGTCATATACATGGACTTCAGTAAAGCATTTGATAAAGTTTCCCAAGGCAGGTTGATGGAAAAAGTGAAGTCGTATGGGGTTCAGGGTGTACTAGCTAGATGGATAAAGAACTGGCTGGGCAACAGGAGACAGAGAGTAGTGGTGGAAGGGAGTGTCTCAAAATGGAGAAAGGTGATTAGTGGTGTTCCACAGGGATCTGTGCTCAGACCACTGTTTTTTGTGATATACATAAATGATCTGGATGAAGGTATAAGTGGTCTGATGAGCAAGTTTGCAGATGATACTAAGATTGGTGGAGTTGCAGATAGCGAGGCGGACTGTCAGAGAATACAGCAAAATATAGATAGACTGGAGAGTTGGGCAGAGAAATGGCAGATGGAGTTCAATCCAGGCAAATGCGAGGGAATGCATTTTGGAAGATCTAACTCAAGAGCAGACTTTATGGTCAATGCAAGAGTCCTGGGGAAAATTGATGTACAGAGAGATCTGGGAGTTCAAAACGGAACAGGAGAGGAGAGGTCACCCTGTTGGGAGTTGTCTATAGACCTCCGAATAGTTCCAGAGATGTAGAGGAAAGGATAGCAAAGATGATTCTCGACAGGAGCGAGAGTAACAGGGTAGTTGTTATGGGGGACTTTAACTTTCCAAATATTGACTGGAAATACTATAGTTCGAGTACTATAGATGGGTCAGTTTTTGTACAGTGTGTGCAGGAGGGTTTTCTGACACAGTATGTAGACAGGCCAACAAGGGGCGAGGCCACATTGGATTTGGTACTGGGTAATGAACCCGGCCAGGTGTTAGATTTAGAAGGAGGTGAGCACTTTGGTGATAGTGATCACAACTCGGTTATGTTTACTTTAGCAATGGGCAGGGATAGGTATATACCGCAAGGCAAGAATTATAGCTGGGGGAAAGGCAATTATGATGCTATTCGGCAAGATTTAGGATGTATAGGATGCGGAAGGAATCTGCAAGGGATGGGTACAATCGAAATGTGGAGCTTTTTCAAGGCACAGCTACTGCATGTCCTTGATAAGTATGTACCTGTCAGGCAGGGAGGAAGTTGTCGAGCAAGTTGAAGCACTTGTCAAGAGGAAGAAGAAGGCTTATGTTAGGATGAGACATGAAGGCTCAGTTAGGGCACTTGAGAGTTACAAGATAGCCAGGAAGGACCTAAAGGGAGAGTTAAGAAGAGCGAGGAGAGGACATGAAAAGTCGTTGGCGGATAGGATCAAGGAAAACCCTAAGGCTTTCTATAGGTATATCAAGAACAAAAGAATGACTAGAGTAAGATAGGGCCAATCAAGGATAGTAGTGGAAAGTTGTGTGTGGAATCAGAGGAGATAGGGGAAGCGTTAAATGGATATTTTTCGTCAGTGTTTACACTGGAGAAAGACAATGTTGTCGAGGAGAATACTCAGGTTCAGTCGACCAGGCTAGATGGAATTGGGCTTCAAAAGGAGGTGTTAGCAATTTTGGAAAATGTCAAAATAGATAAGTCCCCTGGGCCAGATGGGATTTATCCTAGGATTCTCTGGGAAGCCAGGGAGGAGATTGCAGAGCCTTTGTCCTTGATCTTTATGTCGTCTTTGTCGACAGGAATAGTGCCGGAAGACTGGAGGATAGCAAATGTTATCCCCTTGTTCAAGAAGGGGAGTAGAGACAACCCTGGTATTTATAGACCTGTGAGCCTTACTTCAGTTGTGGGTAAAATGTTGGAAAAGGTTATAAGAGATAGGGTTTATAATCATCTTGAAAAGGACAAGTTGATTAGCGATAGTCAACACGGTTTTGTGAAGGGTAGGTCATGCCTCACAAACCTTATTGAGTTTTTTGAGAAGGTGACCAAACAGATGGATGAGGGTAAAGCGGTTGATGTGGTGTATATGGATTTCAGTAAGGCGTTTGATAAGGTTCCCCACGGTAGGCTATTGCAGAAAATAAGGAAGTATGGGATTGAAGGTGATTTAGCGGTTTGGATCAGTAATTGGCTAGCTGAAAGAAGACAGAGGGTGGTGGTTGATGGCAAATGTTCATCCTGGAGTTCAGTTACTAGTGGTGTACTGCAAGGATCTGTTTTGGGGCCACTGCTGTTTGTCATTTTTATAAATGACCTGGAAGAGGGTGTAGAAGGATGGGTTAGTAAATTTGCAGATGACACGAAGGTCGGTGGAGTTGTGGATAGTGCTGAAGGATGTTATAGGATACAGAGGGACATAGATAAGCTGCAGAGCTGGGCTGAGAGGTGGCAGATGGAGTTTAATGCGGAAAAGTGTGAGGTGGTTCACTTTGGAAGGAGTAACAGGAATGCAGAGTACTGGGCTAATGGCAAGATTCTTGGTAGTGTAGATGAACAGAGAGATCTCGGCATCCAGGTACATAAATCCCTGAAAGTTGCCACCCAGGTTAATAGGGCTGTTAAGAAGGCTTAAGGTGTGCTAGCCTTTATCAGCAGGGGGATTGAGTTTCGGAGCCACAAGGTCATGCTACAGCTGTATATAACTCTGGTGCGGCCGCACCTGGAGTACTGCGTGCAGTTCTGGTCACCACATTATAGGAAGGATGTGGAAGCTTTGGAAAAGGTTCAGAGGAGATTTACTAGGATGTTGCCTGGTATGGAGGGAAGGTCTTACGAGGAAAGGCTCAGGGACTTGAAGTTGTTTTCGTTAGAGAGGAGAAGGCTGAGAGGTGACTTAATAGAGACATATAAGATAGTCAGAGGGTTAGATAGGGTGGACGGTGAGAGTCTTTTTCCTCGGATGGTGATGACCAACACAAGGGGACATAGCTTTAAATTGAGGGGTGGTAGATATGACAGATGTCAGAGGCAGTTTCTTTACTCAGAGAGTAGTAGGGGTGTGGAACGCCCTGCCTGCAACAGTAGTAGACTCGCCAACTTTAAGGGCATTTAAGTGGTCACTGGATAGACATATGGATGAAAATGGAATAGTGTAGGTCAGATAGGCTTCAGATGGTTTCACAGGTCGGCGCAACATCGAGGGCCGAAGGGCCCATACTGCGCTGTAATGTTCTATGTTCAGGTCCATTGTACCCTGAAGGTGTCAACGCAGGTCGATAGAGTGGTCAAGAAGGCATACAGCATGCTTGCCTTCATTGGACGGGGTATTGAGTACAAGAGTCGGCAGGTCATGTTACAGTTGTATCGGACTTTGGTTAGGCCACATTTGGAATACTGCGTGCCACATTACCAGAAGGATGTGGATGCTTTAGAGAGGGTGCAGAGGAGGTTCACCAGGATGTTGCCTGGTATGGAGGGTGCTAGCTATGAAGAAAGGTTGAGTAGATTAGGATTGTTTTCATTGGAAAGACGGAGGTTGAGGGGAGACCTGATCGAGCTCTATAAAATTATGAGGTATGGACAGGGTGGATAGCAACAAACTTTTCCCAAGAGTGGGGGTGTCAATTACAAGGGGTCACGATTTCAAGATGAGAGGGGAAAAGTTTAAGGGAGATGTGCGTGGAAAGTTTTTTTACGCAGAGGGTGGTGGGTGCCTGGAATGCTTTGCCAGCGGAGGTGGTAGAGGCGGGTACGATAGCATCATTTAAGATGCATCTAGACAGAGCATCTAGCACAGGGCTAAATCGCTGGCTTTGAAAGCAGACCAAGCAGGCCAGCAGCACGGTTTGATTCCCGTAACAGCCTCCCCGAACAGGTGCCGGAATGTGGCGACTAGGGGCTTTTCACAGTAACTTCATTTGAAGCCTACTCGTGACAATAAGCGATTTTCATGTCATTTCATTTTCGTATATGAACGGGTGGGGAACAGAGAGAAGTAGACCTTGGAAAATAGGCAACAGGTTTAGATAAAGGATGTGGATCGGCGCAGGCTGGGAGGGCCGAAGGGCCTGTTCCTGTGCTGTAATTTTCTTTGTTCTCTGATCAGCACCTCACCCTCCACCTTAAACATTCACTCCCTCCATCATTGATGCACATGGCAGCAGAGAGAACCATTTAAAAGATGCACTGAAAATCATACAACTCCCAATAGCAGTGTCGATGTACCTACACTATCACCACCACAAACATTTATGGTCAACAATCAACTGTGGCCTTGTCTGGCTCCCACATTACATGAATAAATGAAAAATATACCTTCTGTAAATCTGCGATGACGATGCTGAACTGGTGATCACAGAGCAGCTTCCACAGAGCCAAGGTCTGACATGTGCAATGTAGCAGCTGCTGCATACCCTGCAGAGACAGCTTCTCATAGGCCTGTGCTTCCGCTGTGAGAGAAAGCAGTCGGTTAGTACTGAGGCTGGGACCCAAGGCCAGGAAAGCTTTTACACTAAATGGTGCTGCACAGTATGGATATGCACAGGCACACCCATCTAAGGAATATATCAAAGAACAATCATTTTGGGGAACCATATCCCCCAATCTCCATGTAGCATTTCCAAAACTGAACAATAATCATCCCAAACTTTGGTATCACAGTTGTACATTTGAGGGATAATGGGATTACTAAATAATTGATACAAAACTATGGGGAGAGAGCGGGACAGTGGGATTAGTTTGGGATTGATACAGAGTTATCGGAGAGAGTGGGGCAGTGGGATTAGTTTGGGGATTGATACAGGGCTATGGGGAGAGAGTGGGGCAGTGGGATTAGTTTGGGATTAATACAGAGTTATGGGAGAGAAGGGAAAGTGCAATTAGTTTGGGATTAATACAGGGCTGTGGGAGAGTGCGGGGCAGTGGGATTAGTTTGGGATTGATAGAGGGCTCTGGGGAGAGAGCGGAGTAATGGAGTTAGTTTGGGATTGATGCTGGGCTATGGGGAGAGAGCGGTGCAGTGGGATTAGTTTGGGATAGATACAGGGCTCTGGAGAGAGCGGGGCAGTGGGATTAGTTTGGGATTGACACAGGGCTATGGGGAGAGAGCGGGGCAGTGGGATTAGTTTGGGATTGATATAGGGCTATGGGGAGAGAGCGGGGCAGTGGGATTTGTTTGGGATTGACACAGGCCTATGGGGAGAGAGTGGGGCAGTGGGATTAGTTTGGGATTGGTATAGGGCTATGGGGAGAGAGTGGGGCAGTGAGATTAGTTTGAGATTTATACAGGGCTCTGGGGAGACAGCAGGGCACTGGATTAGTTTGGGATTGATACTGGGCTATGGGGAAAGAGTGGGGCAGTGGATTAGTTTGGGGATTGCTACAGGGCTATGGGGGGGATAAGAGTTGGGCAGTGAGATTACTTATACAGGGCTAAGGGAGAGAGTGAGGCAGCGGGATGAGTTTGGGATTGATACCGGGCTGTGGGGAGAGAGCGGGACAGTGGGATTAGTTTGGGATTGATACAGGGCTATGGGGAGAGAGTGGGCCAGTGGGATTAGTTTGGGTATTGATACAGGGCTATGGGGAGAGAGCGGGGCAGTGGGATTAGTTTGGGATTGACACAGGGCTCTGGAAAGAGAGCGGGGCAGTGGGATTAGTTTGGGATTGATACAGGGCTATGGGGAGAGAGCGGGGCAGTGGGATCAGTTTGGGATTGATACAGGGCTATGGGGAAAGAGTGGGGCAGTAGGATTAGTTTGGTGATTGATACAGGGCTATGGGGAGAGAGTGGGGCAGTGGGATTAGTTTGGGATTGATACAGGGCTGTGGGGAGAGAGCGGAGTAATGGACTTAGTTGGGGATTGATACTGGGCTATGGGGAGAGAGCGGGGCAGTGGGAGTAGTTTGAGATTGATATAGGGCTATGGGGAGAGAGAGGGGCAGTGGGATTAGTTTGGGATTGATACTGGGCTATGGGGAGAGAGCGGGGCAGTGGGATTGGTTGGGATTGATACAGGGCTATGGGGAGAGAGCTGGGCTGTGGGATTAGTTTGGGATTGATACAGGGCTATGGGGAGAGAGTGGGGCAGTGGGATTAGTTTGGGATTGATACAGGGCTATGGGGGAAGAGAGTGGGGCAGTGGGATTAGTTTGGGATTGATACAGGGCTGTGGGGAGAGAGCGGAGTAATGGACTTAGTTGGGGATTGATACAGGGCTATGGGGAGACAGCGGGGCAGTGGGATTAGTTTGGGATTGATACAGGGCTATGGGGAGAGTGGGGCAGTGGGATTAGTTTGGGATTGATACAGGGCTGTGGGGAGAGAGCGGAGTAACGGACTTAGTTTGGGATTGATACTGGGCTGTGAGAGTGGGGTAGTGGGACTAGTTTGGGATTGATACAGGGCTATGGGGAGAGAGTGGGGCAGTGGGATTAGTTTGGGATTGATTCAGGGCTATGGGGAGAGAGTGGGACAGTGGGATTAGATTGGGATTGATACAGGGCTATGGAGAGAGAGTGGGGCAGTGGGATTAGTTTGGGATTGATACAGGGCTATGGGGAGAGAGCAGGACAGTGGGATTAGTTTCGGATTGATACAGGGCTATGGGAAGAGAGCGGGACAATGGGATTAGTTTGGGGATTGATACAGGGCTATGGGGAGAGAGTGGAGCAGTGTGATTAGTTTGGGGATTGATACAGGGCTGAGAGAGAGAGCAGGACAGTGGGATTATTTTGCGATTGGTACAGGGCTATGGGGAGAGAGTGGGGCAGTGAGATTAGTTTGAGATTTATCCAGGGCTCTGGGGCGAGAGCGGGACAGTGGGATTAGTTTGGGGATTGATACAGGGCTATGGGGAGAGGGTGGAGCAGTGTGATTAGTTTGGGGATTGATACAGGGCTGAGAGAGAGAGCAGGACAGTGGGATTATTTTGCGATTGGTACAGGGCTATGGGGAGAGAGTGGGGCAGTGAGATTAGTTTGAGATTTATCCAGGGCTCTGGGGCGAGAGCGGGACAGTGGGATTAGTTTGGGGATTGATACAGGGCTATGGGAAGAGAGCGGGACAATGGGATTAGTTTGGGGATTGATACAGGGCTGTGAGAGAGAGCGGGACAGTGGGATTAGTTTGGGATTGATACAGGGCTGTGGGAGAGCGCGGGACAGTGGGATTAGTTTGGGGATTGGTATAGGGCTATGGGGAGAGAGTGGGGCAGTGGGATTAGTTTGGGATTGGTATAGGGCTATGGGGAGAGAGTGGGGCAGTGAGATTAGTTTGAGATTTATACAGGGCTCTGGGGAGACAGCAGGGCACTGGATTAGTTTGGGATTGATACTGGGCTATGGGGAAAGAGTGGGGCAGTGGATTAGTTTGGGGATTGCTACAGGGCTATGGGGGGGATAAGAGTTGGGCAGTGAGATTACTTATACAGGGCTAAGGGAGAGAGTGAGGCAGCGGGATGAGTTTGGGATTGATACAGGGCTGTGGGGAGAGAGCGGGAAAGTGGGATTAGTTTGGGATTGATACAGGGCTATGGGGAGAGAGTGGGCCAGTGGGATTAGTTTGGGTATTGATACAGGGCTATGGGGAGAGAGCGGGGCAGTGGCATTAGTTTGGGATTGATATAGGGCTATGGGGAGAGAGCGGGGCAGTGGGATTAGTTTGGGATTGACACAGGGCTCTGGAAAGAGAGCGGGGCAGTGGGATTAGTTTGGGATTGATACAGGGCTATGGGGAGAGAGCTGGGCAGTGGGATTGGTTGGGATTGATACTGGGCTCTGGGGAGAGAGCGGAGTAATGGAGTTAGTTTGGGATTGATACTGGGCTATGGGGAGAGAGCGGGGCAGTGGGATCAGTTTGGGATTGATACAGGGCTATGGGGAGAGAGTGGGGCAGTGGGATTAGTTTGGGATTGACACAGGGCTGTGGGGAGAGAGCGGAGTAATGGACTTAGTTGGGGATTGATACTGGGCTATGGGGAGAGAGCGGGGCAGTGGGATTAGTTTGAGATTGATACTGGGCTATGGGGAGATAGCGGGGCAGTGGGATTAGTTTGGGATTGATACTGGGCTATGGGGAGAGAGCGGGGCAGTGGGATTAGTTTGGGATTGATACAGGGCGATGGGGAGAGAGCTGGGCAGTGGGATTAGTTTGGGATTGATACAGGGCTATGGGGAGAGAGTGGAGCAGTGTGATTAGTTTGGGATTTTTACAGGGCTATGGGGAGAAAGCGAGGTAGTGAGATTAGTTTGGGGATTGATACAGGGCTGTGAGAGAGAGTGAGTAGTGGGATTAGTTTGGGATTGATACAGGGCTATGGGAAGAGAGAGGGACAGTGGGATTAGTTTGGGATTGATACAGGGCTATGGGGAGAGAGCGGGGCAGTGGGATTAGTTTGGGATTGATACATGGCTATGGGGAGAGAGTGGGGCAGTGGGATTCGTTTGGGATTGATACAGGGCTATGGCGAGAGAGTGGGGCAGTGGTATTAGTTTGGGGATTGATACAGGGCCATGGGGAGAGAGTGGGGCAGTGGGATTAGTTTGGGGATTGATACAGGGCTATGGGGAGAGCGGGACAGTGGGATTAGTTTGGGATTGATACAGGGCTATGGGGAGAGAGTGGGGCAGTGGGATTAGTTTGTGATTGATACAGGGCTATGGGGGGAGAGCGGGACAGTGGGATTAGTTTTGGATTGGTACAGGGCTGTGAGTGAGAGCGGGACAGTGGGATTAGTTTGGGGATTGATACAGGGCTATGGGAAGAGAGCGGGACAATGGGATTAGTTTGGGGATTGATACAGGGCTGTGAGAGAGAGCGGGACAGTGGGATTAGTTTGGGATTGATACAGGGCTGTGGGAGAGAGCGGGACAGTGGGATTAGTTTGGGATTGGTACAGGGCTCTGGGGAGACAGCAGGGCACTGGATTAGTTTGGGATTGATACTGGGCTATGTGGAAAGAGTGGGGCAGTGGATTAGTTTGGGGATTGATACAGGGCTATGGGGGGATAAGAATTGGGCAGTGAGATTAGTTATACAGGGCTAAGGGAGAGAGCGAGGCAGTAGGATGAGTTTGGGATTGATACAGGGCTGTGGGGAGAGAGCGGGACAGTGGGATTAGTTTGGGATTGATACAGGGCTCTGGGGAGAGAGTGGGTCAGTGGGATTAGTTTGGGGATTGATACAGGGCTATGGGGAGAGAGCGGGGCAGTGGGATTAGTTTGGGATTGATACAGGGCTATGCGGAGAGAGTGGTTCAGTGGGATTAGTTTGGGGATTGATACAGGGCTATGGGGAGAGAGCGGAGCAGTGGAATTTGTTTGGGATTGATCCAGGGCTGTGGGGAGAGAGTGGGGCAGTGGGATTAGTTTGAGATTGATACAGGGCTATGGGAAGAGAGAGGGACAGTGGGATTAGTATGGGATTGATACAGGGCTATGGGGAGAGAGCGGGGCAGTGGGATTAGTTTGGGGATTGATACAGGGCCATGGAGAGAGCGCGGGGCAGTGGCATTAGTTTGAGATTGATACAGGGCTATGGATAGAGCGGGGCAGTGGGATTAGTTTGGGGATTGATACAGGGCTGTGGGAGAGAGCTGGACAATGGGATGTGCTTGGGATTTTTTATTTATTCAGTAAACACAAATCCCTGGAGCCGAGCAATGTTTCTTCGTTTGTCGAGTGGACACTCCTCAGTAGTGTGAAAATCCACAAAGGGTTTGTACGGAGGCCCCAACGGTGGTGTTCAGCTGCACAGGAGGCCTCGACATGTCGTGAACCTGTTCAGCAAGGGCCACTCCCAGTGCCATTCGACAGCTGGGCTTTGTCACAAGCAGCTTACTCCATTCTTCTCCAGTTTCTCATTACATAGTGTCTGCTGGTAAATTGGCTCAGGGAGATTACTCAGTATGATGCAACAAGATAGAACATAGAACGATACAGCGCAGTACAGGCCCTTCGGACCTCGATGTTGCACCGACATGGAAAAAATCTAACCTACACTATGCCCTTATCATCCATATGCTTATCCAATAAATTTTTAAATGCCCTCAATGTTGGCGAGTTCACTACTGTTGCAGGTAGGGCATTCCACGGCCTCACCACTCTTTGCATAAAAAACCCACCTCTGACCTCTGTCCTATATCTATTACCCCTCAATTTAAGGCTATGTCCCCTCGTGCTAGCCACCTCCATCCGCGGGAGAAGGCTCTCGCTGTCCACCCTATCTAACCCTCTGATCATTTTGTATGCCTCTATTAAGTCACCTCTTAACCTTCTTCTCTCTAACGAAAACAACCTCAAGTCCATCAGCCTTTCCTCATAAGATTTTCCCTCCATACCAGGCAACATCCTGGTAAATCTCCTCTGCACCCGTTCCAAGGCTTCCACGTCCTTCCTATAATGAGGCGACCAGAACTGTACGCAATACTCCAAATGCGGCCGTACTAGAGTTTTGTACAAATGCAACATGACCTCATGGCTCCGGAACTCAATCCCTCTACCAATAAAGGCCAACACACCATAGGCCTTCTTCACAACCCTATCAACCTGGGTGGCAACTTTCAGGGATCTATGTACATGGACACCGAGATCCCTCTGCTCATCCACACTACCAAGAATTTTACCATTAGCCAAATATTCCGCATTCCTGTTATTCTTTCCAAAGTGAATCACCTCATACTTCTCCACATTAAACTCCATTTGCCACCTCTCAGCCCAGCTCTGCAGCTTATCTATGTCCCTCTGTAACCTGCAACATCCTTCCGCACTGTCTACAACTCCACCGACTTTAGTGTCGTCTGCAAATTTACTCACCCATCCTTCTGCGCCCTCCTCTAGGTCATTTATAAAAATGACAAACAGCAACGGCCCCAGAACAGATCCTTGTGGTACGCCACTCGTAACTGAACTCCATTCTGAACATTTCCCATCAACTACCACTCTCTGTCTTCTTTCAACTAGCCAATTTCTGATCCACATCTCTAAATCACCTTCAATCCCCAGCCTCCGTATTTTCTGCAATAGCCGACCACGGGGAACCTTATCAAACGCTTTACTGAAATCCATATACACCACATCAACTGCTCTACCCTCGTCTACCTGTTCAGTCACCTTCTCAAAGAAGATGGGTGCTTTCAGCCAGCACACAGCAGATCTTACTTCCCTCTGGGAGTAAGTCTAGCTTGTTTTCGATCACTTGACGTTTGCCAGGAGTATGCTGGGGAGAGGAGTCTTGAAACCGCGTTGCTTCGGTCTGACCTGCAGACCACCGCGTTTCGCTCGCTTCCTCGGTCGGTGGCTGCGGCTGGATTTGATAAGCGAGGTCTGACCTTGTGGAAGGTAGGTGATTGCGTATGGCGGGGGCCGGGGCGCTGGTTGCGGTTTTGGGGTTTCCGGGGAGGCATGTTTGCGATCCAGTCGGGTCCGAGCATTCTGCGAGTGCGGGAATACCTTGTGGCGTGTTCAGGGGTCTTGGGTCGCAGGCAGGGGCTTCCTGAGGCAGGTTGGGCTGGGTCCCGTGCTCTGCTCCCTCCTTGGTAGCTCCTGGGGTCGGGCCTCCACGTGAATTCTTCTTTCCTCCATCCTGAGCTGTGTCGGGTGGGGCCAGGTCTCGTTGTCGGGTCGGATATGGGCCAGAGGCAGGGATATGGAGTTAGGTCACAAGTCAGCCATGATCTCACTGAATGGCAGGACAGGTTCGAGGGGCTGAATGGCCTACTCCTGTTCCTATCTGTTGAACAACAAAAGCACGCTTTGCACACCACACCTACATGCTGTGAATAATGAAGTAAGTGTTTCAAGTCAGGAACTGAGTGTGGTATCTCCTCCAAATCCACACCGGAGTTTGGATGCATCTCCCGAGATCTCCAGGCATTTGCAAAACTACAATGCTGACTCCCAAATGATACCAAGTCAGTGGAGTAAAAGGGACAGCACAACATGGACATGAAATTGGCTGAGGAAACAGACTCGTGGTTTTCAGAGAGAGGCAGCTTTGTCATTGAAATGCTGAGGGGTCAGTGTTTGGTGATTCATTAATAGCGTAAATGTACAATTGGGCGTGCAGGTCCACAGATCTTTGAAAGTGGCAACACAAGTGGACAAGGTAGTCAAGAAAGTATACGGAATGCTAACCTTCATAGAGTATAGAAACTGGCAAGTCATGCTACAGTTGTATAGAACCTTGGTGAGGCCGCACTTGGAATATTGCGCACAATTCTGGTCGCCACACTACCAGAAGGATGTGGAGGATTTGGAGAGGGTGCAGAGAAGGTTTGCCAGGATGTTGTTTGACAGAAATCTTTGGATCCTCACTGTCTTCAGGTGATGTACCGGAGGACTGGAGAATAGCCAATGTTGTTCCTTTGTTTAAGAAGGGTAGCAAGGATAATCCAGGGAACTACAGGCCGGTGAGCCTTACGTCAGTGGTAGGGAAATTACTGGAGAGAATTCTTCAAAGAATAAAGAAAAATACAGCACAGGAAAGGCCCTTCGGCCCACCAAGCCTGCGCCGACCATGCTGCCCGTCTAAACCAAAATCTTCTGCACTTCTGGGTCCGTATCCCTCTATTCCCATCCTATTCATGTATTTGTCAAGATGCCCCTTAAACGTCACTATCGCCCCTTCTTTCACCACCTCCTCCGGCAGCGAGTTCCAGGCACCCACTACCCTCTGTGTAAAACACCTGCCTTGTACATCTCCTCTAAACCTTGCCCCTCGCACCTTAAACCTATTCCCCTGTGTAATTGACCCGTCTACCCTGGGGAAAAGCCTCTGACTATCCACTCTGTCCATGCCCCTCATAATTTTGTAGACCTCTATCAGGTCGCCCCTCAACCTCCTTCGTTCCAGTGAGAATAACCGAGTTTATTCAACCTCTCCTCATAACTAATGCCCTCGATACCAGCTTACATCCTGGTAAATCTCTTTTGCACCCTCTTAAATCCTCCACATCCTTCTGGTAGTGTGGCGACCAGAATTGAACACTATACTCCAAGTGTGGCCTAATTAAGGTTCTATACAGCTGCAACATGATTTGCCAATTCTTATACTCAATGCTCCGGCCAATGAAGGCAAGCATGCCGTATGCCTTCTTGACTACCTTCTCCACCTGTGTTGCCCCTTTCAGCGACCTGTGAACCTGTACACCTAGTTCTCTCGGACTGTCAATACTCTTGAGGGCCTTTTCCTGCACGTGGGAATTGTACAAGAAAATAAACGGCACACCGTTTTGATCCATGAGGAAGGATCACTGGATGGATTCCAGGGATGAAGGACTTGTCTTAGAGAGAGAGAGAGAGAGATTGAACAGTTCAGGTATATTTGCACTGGAGTTTAGAAGAATGAAAGATCTGATTGAGGTATGTAAGATGCTAAAAGAGATTGACTGGGTAGACAGAGAGTGGATTTTCCCCTTGTTGGACAATCTAAAACAAGAGACCATCGTTTTTGGCTAAGGGGTGGCTGATTTCAAACACTCAAAGAGCCAGGAATGTGTGGAATTCTCCACTCCACAAAGCAGTGGATGTCCAAACACAAAACTAATTTGAGGAATTTTTATTCCGATCCCAGACCGGACCCAACTGGAAAGAAACCCCAATATTGTATTTAGTTTTGTCAGACTGTGAGGAAAGGAGATCTCGCTCTAGGAATGATTTCATGATGAAATAGGGATCTGGTTTATTAAAGCTCACTTGGAAAAGAAATTAAAATTGCTTATTGTCACAGTAGGCTTCAAATGAAGTTACTGAGAAAAGCCCCTAGTCGCCACATTCCGGCGCCTGTTCGGGGAGGCTGGTACGGGAATTGAACCGTGCTGCTGGCCTGCCTTGGTCTGCTTTCAAAGCCAGCGATTTAGCCTGGTGCTAAACAGCCCCTTTATTATAGACACTTGATTATAACACAGTATTAAAATATCTTTAACATTACACAAGAAACTATCTTATCCTTTAAAGAATGCTGAATATTACACAGACCCCTCTCATATCTCAATCCACTTTTAAATAGCAGACACAGATGACTTGTTTAAGAGATGCTCATTGAGACGGTTTTAAGAGATCGACCTGAATCCTGTTAGAACTTCCAATAACTAACTGACCAATCCTCTGCGGCTCTGCTGAAATGCCTGGTCCTCTAGCCTCTCCCATTAATGACATCATCTTCCCAAGCTGAAATGCAATGGGGTGAATTCTGTGCTGGTGCCACTGGGATTTTCACTCGTGGGTTTTCCAGCAGCGCTCCCTCGCTCCCGGGTTTTCCAGCAGCGCTCCCTCGCTCCCGGGTTTTCAGGCAGCGCTCCCTCGCTCCCGGGTTTTCCAGCAGCGCTCCCTCGCTCCCGGGTTTTCAGGCAGCGCTCCCTCGCTCCCGGGTTTTCCAGCAGCGCTCCCTCGCTCCTGGGTTTTCCAGCGCACCCTCGCTCCCGGGTTTTCCAGCGCTCCCTCGCTCCCGGGTTTTCAGGCAGCGCTCCCTCACTCCCGGGTTTTCCAGCAGTGCTCCCTCGCTCCCGGGTTTTCCAGCAGCGCTCCCTCGCTCCCGGGTTTTCCAGCAGCGCACCCTCGCTCCCGGGTTTTCCAGCAGTGCTCCCTCGCTCCTGGGTTTTCCAGCCCACCCTCGCTCCCGGGTTTTCCAGCACACCCTCACTCCCGGGTTTTCAAGCACACCCTCACTCCCGGGTTTTCCAGCAGCGCACCCTCGCTCCCGGGTTTTCCAGCAGCGCACCCTCGCTCCCGGGTTTTCCAGCAGCGCACCCTCACTCCCGGGTTTTCCAGCAGCGCTCCCTCGCTCCCGGGTTTTCCAGCAGCGCTCCCTCGCTCCCGGGTTTTCCAGCAGTGCTGCCTCGCTCCCGGGTTTTCCAGCAGCGCTCCCACGCTCCCGGGTTTTCCAGCAGCGCACCCTCGCTCCCGGATTTTCCAGCAGCGCTCCCTCGCTCCCGGGTTTTCCAGCAGCGATCCCTCGCTCCCGGGTTTTCCAGCAGCGCACCCTCGCTCCCGGGTTTTCCAGCAGCGCTCCCTCGCTCCCGGGTTTTCCAGCCCACCCTCGCTCCCGGGTTTTCCAGCACACCCTCACTCCCGGGTTTTCAAGCACACCCTCACTCCCGGGTTTTCCAGCAGCGCACCCTCGCTCCCGGGTTTTCCAGCAGCGCTCCCTCGCTCCCGGGTTTTCCAGCAGCGCACCCTCACTCCCGGGTTTTCCAGCAGCGCTCCCTCGCTCCCGGGTTTTCCAGCAGCGCTCCCTCGCTCCCGGGTTTTCCAGCAGTGCTGCCTCGCTCCCGGGTTTTCCAGCAGCGCTCCCACGCTCCCGGGTTTTCCAGCAGCGCACCCTCGCTCCCGGATTTTCCAGCAGCGCTCCCTCGCTCCCGGGTTTTCCAGCAGCGATCCCTCGCTCCCGGGTTTTCCAGCAGCGCACCCTCGCTCCCGGATTTTCCAGCAGCGCTCCCTCGCTCCCGGGTTTTCCAGCAGCGATCCCTCGCTCCCGGGTTTTCCAGCAGCGCACCCTCGCTCCCAGGTTTTCCAGCAGCGCACCCTCGCTCCCGGGTTTTCCAGCAGCGCATCCTCGCTCCCGGGTTTTCCAGCAGCGCTCCGTCGCTCCCGGGTTTTCCAGCGCACCCTTGCTCCCGGGTTTTCCAGCAGCGCTCCCTCGCTCCCGGGTTTTCCATTAGCGCACCCTCGCTCCCGGGTTTTCCAGCAGCACACGCTCGCTCCCGGGTTTTCCAGCAGCGCACCCTCGCTCCCGGGTTTTCCAGCAGGGTGGGGTGGCTACAATGGGGAATCCGATTGGTCAGTGGTGGGAATGGAGAATCCGTTGCCAGCGACGGAGCGCCGCTGAGGAACACACAGCGGGGGAGGTGGAGAATTCACCCCAATGTCACAAATTAAATACTCCACAGGGAACCCTCTTAATCCAAACAAAAATCCATGAACCCAAGCTTTTACAGTGCTTTAATTGCACTTCTGGCTCCCAAAACGCCGAGATGTCTTGCAACCAAGAATTTATAAAACACTAGGCAAAGGTAAAGTCGCCATAGTCCCAGATGACCATAGGCTGCTTTCCCTTTTGAGGCGGAGAGCTGACTGGTGGTGGTTTAATCTGAGGGTCACCACACCTCAGGCGTGGGGCAAGGTTGAGAAGGGGGGGGGGCTTCATGAATATCCTCATGAATTGAACCCGCGCTGCCGGCCTTGCTCTGTATCACAAACCAGCTGTCTAGTCAACTGAGCTAAACCGCCCTTCAGAGAGGCAGCAACACAAGCCTTTCCTTTACGCTCTAACAATTCCCCGATTCTAGTTGAGGTAGGTGTGGAAGCTGCTTACTGTGGTATTTCCGTTGCAGCTCCTGTTGAACTTGCTGTGAGCCTCCATCAGGACGCATGAACCCCAGCAGCCTCTGCGGAACATTGGAAGCACTAAAACTGGAAAAATAAAGTATCACGCAGATCAAAAAACTATTTCATTCAGGGCACGGCATCTCTCGCTGACCCTTGTCAGGGGGCGCTCCTCGCTGACCTGACAGCGCGGGGGCATCTCTCGCTGACCCTCGGCACGGGGGTGGTCCTCGCTGACATTTCAGGACATCACTTACTGACCTGAAGTCATGGGGGGGGGCCATCAATGAATGGACCGTGCGTGAGATCCCTCGCTGGCCAGACAGTGCAGGAGCTCTCTCACTGAATGGACCGTGCGTGAGATCCCTCACTGGCCACACAGTGCAGGAGCTCTCTCACTGAATGGACCGTGCGTGAGATCCCTCACTGGCCAGACAGTGCAGGAGCTCTCTCACTGAATGGGCCGTGCGTGAGATCCCTCGCTGGCCACACAGTGCAGGAGCTCTCTCACTGAATGGGCCGTGCGTGAGATCCCTCGCTGGCCACACAGTGCAGGAGCTCTCTCACTGAATGGACCGTGCGCGAGATCCCTCGCTGGCCAGACAGTGCAGGAGCTCTCTCACTGAATGGACCGTGAGTGAGGTCCCTCGCTAGCCAGACAGTGCAGGAGCTCTCTCACTGAATGGACCGTGCGTGAGGTCCCTCGCTGGCCACACAGTGCAGGAGCTCTCTCACTGAATGGACCGTGAGTGAGGTCCCTCGCTAGCCAGACAGTGCAGGAGCTCTCTCACTGAATGGACCGTGAGTGAGATCCCTCGTTAGCCAGACAGTGCAGGAGCTCTCTCACTGAATGGACCGTGAGTGAGATCCCTCGTTAGCCAGACAGTGCAGGAGCTCTCTCACTGAATGGACCGTGCGTGAGATCCCTCGCTGGCCAGACAGTGCAGGAGCTCTCTCACTGAATGGACCATGCGTGAGATCTCTCGCTGGCCACACAGTGCAGGAGCTCTCTCACTGAATGGACCGTGCGTGAGATCCCTCGCTAGCCAGACAGTGCAGGAGCTCTCTCACTGAATGGACCGTGCGCGAGATCCCTCGCTGGCCAGACAGTGCAGGAGCTCTCTCACTGAATGGACCGTGCGTGAGATCCCTCGCTAGCCAGACAGTGCAGGAGCTCTCTCACTGAATGGACCGTGCGCGAGATCCCTCGCTAGCCAGACAGTGCAGGAGCTCTCTCACTGAATGGACCGTGCGTGGGATCCCTCACTGGCCAGACAGTGCAGGAGCTCTCTCACTGAATGGACCGTGCGTGAGATCCCTCGCTAGCCAGACAGTGCAGGAGCTCTCTCACTGAATGGACCGTGCGCGAGATCCCTCGCTGGCCAGACAGTGCAGGAGCTCTCTCACTGAATGGACCGTGCGCGAGATCCCTCGCTGGCCAGACAGTGCAGGAGCTCTCTCACTGAATGGACCGTGCGTGAGATCCCTCGCTAGCCAGACAGTGCAGGAGCTCTCTCACTGAATGGACCGTGCGCGAGATCCCTCGCTGGCCAGACAGTGCAGGAGCTCTCTCACTGAATGGACCGTGCGTGAGATCCCTCGCTAGCCAGACAGTGCAGGAGCTCTCTCACTGAATGGACCGTGCGCGAGATCCCTCACTGGCCACACAGTGCAGGAGCTCTCTCACTGAATGGACCGTGCGCGAGATCCCTCGCTAGCCAGACAGTGCAGGAGCTCTCTCACTGAATGGATTGTGCAACATGTCTCTTGCTGACTGTATAGTGCAGAAGGTTCCTCACATATCAGACAGTGGGGTGTGGTCCCTCACTGACTGTGAGGTACGAAGATTGTCGGTGCTGAATTGGCTCTGCTACCTGTTCATATAGTGCAGAAGGAGACCATGCAGCCCATCGAATCTGCATCAACCCTCTCAAAGGGCACCTTACCTAGGCCCATTCCCTTGCCCCATGGAACCCCACCTAACCTGCACATCTTTGGACTGTGGGAGGAAACCAGAGCACCTGGACGAAACCCACACAGACACGGGGAGAAAGTGCAAACTCCACACAGTGACCCCAGGCCGGAATTGACCCCGGGTCCCTGGCACTGTAATGCAGCGGTGCTAACCATTGTGCCACTGCGCTGCCCTGGGTTCCCGGCGCTGAGACAACAGTGCTAACCACTGTGTCACCATGATACCCCGGGTCCCTGCCGCTGTGAGGCAGCAGTGCTAACCACTGTGCCACTATTCTGACCCGGGTCCCTGACACTGTGAGATAGCAGTGCTAATCACTGTGCCATCGTGCTACCCTGGGTCCCCGCCGCTGTGAGGCAGCAGTGCTAACCCCTGTGCCACTGTTCTGACCCAGGTCCCTGACACTGTGAGGCAGCAGTGCTAACCACTGTGCCATTGTGCTACCCCGCGTCCCTGCCTCGGTGAGGCAACAGTGCTAACCACTGTGCCATCGTGCTACCCCGGGTCCCCGCCGCTGTGAGGCAGCAGTGCTAACCACTGTGCCACCGTGCTGTTAATCTTACCTGGCATTTCCTAGAGCTCCAGATCCAAATTGGGAGTTTCTATCAAGGAATTCCCGCAATCCATTGAGTTCAAGCAGAATGTTGGCCAGAACCTTCACATCGACACTGCTCTCAAACTGCAGGGACAATCAACACATTGCACCAGCAAATTCACAACCCCATACCCAACAAATACACAATCATGGTTATCATAGATAGAATTTACAGTGCAGAAGGAGGCCATTCGGCCCATCGAGTCTGCACCGGTTCTTGGACAGAGCACCCTACCTAAGGTCAACACCTCCACCCTATCCCCATAACCCCACCCAACACTAAGGGCAATTTTGGACACTAAGGGCAATTTATCATGGCCAATCCACCGAACCTGCACATCTTTGGACTGTGGCAGGAAACCGGAACACCCGGAGGAAACCCACGCACACACGGGGAGAACGTGCAGACTCCGCACAGACAGTGACCCAAGCCGGAACAGAACCTGGGACCCTGGAGCTTTGAAGCAATTGTGCTAACCACTATGCTACTGTGCTGCCCACGGCAGTGTGGCGGCTCTGGTCACCAGGAAACACTGACATAGAAACATAGAATATAGGAGCAGGAGGAGGCCATTCAGCCCTTCGAGCCTGCTCTGCCATTCATTATGACCATGGCTGATCATCCAACTCAACAGTCTAATTCCGCTTTACCCCAAATCCTTTACTCCCCTTCATCCAAAGTGTTATAACTAACTGCTTCTTGAAAACATAATGTTTTTGCCTTAACTACTTCCTGTGGTAACAAATTCCAATGGCTCACCACTCTCTGGGTGAAGAAATGTCTCTTCATCTCTGTCCGAAATGGTCTACCCCGTATCCTCAGACTGTGACCCAGCACTGAGAACATCCTTCCTGCTCCTACCCTGTCCAGTCGTTAGAATTTTATTGGTTTCTATGAGATTCCCCCCTCATACTTTTGAATTCCAGTGAATACAATTTTAACCGATTCAAACTCCCCTCATACGTCAGTCCTGCCACCCCAGGAATCAGCCTGGTAAACCTTTGCTGCACTCCCTCCAGAGCAAGAACATCCTTCCTCAGAGAAGGAGACCAAAACTACCCACAATACTCCAGGTCTAGCCTCACCATGGCCCTATATAATTGCAGTAAAACATCTCTATTCCTATACTTGAAACCTCTCGTAATGAAGGCCAGCTGATCATTAGCCTTTACCGCCTGCTGCACCTGCATGCTTACCTTCAGCGAACGGTGCACAAGGACACCCAGGTCCCGCTGCACACTCCCCTCTCCTAATTTATGGCCATTCAGTCTGTCTTCTGGTTTTTGCTACCAAAGCCGGAGGTGGCGGTGGAAGCAGGGACGATAGTGACGTTTAAGGGGCATCTTGACATATACATGAATAGGATGGGAATAGAGGGATACGGACCCAGGAAGTGTAGAAGATTTTAGTTTAGACGGGCAGCATGGTCAGCGCAGGCTTGGAGGGCCGAAGGGCCTGTTCCTGTGCTGTACTTTTCTTTGTTCTTTGAAGGGTTTGGGACAGTATTGTGCACCCCCCCCAGCAGGGCTCGGTCCAACACTGTGTATTGGACAGGAGCTGAGAATAGCTTTTCTCCTTATTTTCATCTGTAATTTCATCATGCTATGCCTAAATGAGGCACATTTCATCGACTAAATGTTTATTCCCATCCTTTCAAATCCTTAAAAATGTACTGCGATTCCCAAACAATCTGCACAACTTGGAAATCAGGCCCCCTGCAAAAAACAGAGTTGCCCCTTCTAATAATGTAGTTAATCTGAATACTCACCAGCATTGCCTGTTGCCTGGAATGATGGACTGTCTGTTCCACTGCTATACTACTGTCCCAGATATTCCTGCAAAAAAGGAATACTCCTGCTTTAGTTTTGTGACTGTAACCTCTGCCAGTACAGCAGGAATAGAACATAGAACATAGAACATAGAACGATACAGCGCAGTACAGGCCCTTCGGCCCTCGATGTTGCACCGACATGGAAAAAAAAAACTAAAGGCCATCTAACCTACACTATGCCCTTATCATCCATATGCTTATCCAATAAATTTTTAAATGCCCTCAATGTTGGCGAGTTCACTACTGTTGCAGGTAGGGCATTCCACGGCCTCACCACTCTTTGCGTAAAAAACCCACCTCTGACCTCTGTCCTATATCTATTACCCCTCAATTTAAGGCTATGTCCCCTCGTGCTAGCCACCTCCATCCGCGGGAGAAGGCTCTCGCTGTCCACCCTATCTAACCCTCTGATCATTTTGTATGCCTCTATTAAGTCACCTCTTAACCTTCTTCTCTCTAACGAAAACAACCTCAAGTCCATCAGCCTTTCCTCATAAGATTTTCCCTCCATACCAGGCAACATCCTGGTAAATCTCCTCTGCACCCGTTCCAAAGCTTCCACGTCCTTCCTATAATGAGGCGACCAGAACTGTACGCAATACTCCAAATGCGGCCGTACCAGAGTTTGGTACAGCTGCATCATGACCTCATGGCTCCGGAACTCAATCCCTCTACCAATAAAGGCCAACACACCATAGGCCTTCTTCACAACCCTATCAACCTGGGTGGCAACTTTCAGGGATCTATGTACATGGACACCGAGATCCCTCTGCTCATCCACACTACCAAGAATTTTACCATTAGCCAAATATTCCGCATTCCTGTTATTCTTTCCAAAGTGAATCACCTCACACTTCTCCACATTAAACTCCATTTGCCACCTCTCTGCCCAGCTCTGCAGCTTATCTATGTCCCTCTGTAACCTGCAACATCCTTCCACACTGTCTACAACTCCACCGACTTTAGTGTCGTCTGCAAATTTACTCACCCATCCTTCTGCGCCCTCCTCTAGGTCATTTATAAAAATGACAAACAGCAACGGCCCCAGAACAGATCCTTGTGGTACGCCACTCGTAACTGAACTCCATTCTGAACATTTCCCATCAACTACCACTCTCTGTCTTCTTTCAACTAGCCAATTTCTGATCCACATCTCTAAATCACCCTCAATCCCCAGCCTCCGTATTTTCTGCAATAGCCGACCGTGGGGAACCTTATCAAACGCTTTACTGAAATCCATATACACCACATCAACTGCTCTACCCTCGTCTACCTGTTCAGTCACCTTCTCAAAGAACTCGATAAGGTTTGTGAGGCATGACCTACCCTTCACAAAACCATGCTGACTATCCCTAATCATATTATTCCTATCTAGATGATTATAAATCGTATCTTTTATAATCCTCTCCAAGACTTTACCCACCACAGACGTTAGGCTCACCGGCCTATAGTTACCGGGGTTATCTCTACTCCCCTTCTTGAACAAAGGGACCACATTTGCTATCCTCCAGTCCTCTGGCACTATTCCTGTAGCCAATGATGACCTAAAAATCAAAGCCAAAGGCTCAGCAATCTCTTCCCTGGCTTCCCAGAGAATCCTAGGATAAATCCCATCCGGCCCCGGGGACTTATCTATTTTCACCTTGTCCAGAATTGCCAACACTTCTTCCCTACTCACCTCAATGCCATCTATTCTAATAGCCTGGGTCTCAGAATTCTCCTCCTCAATATTATCTTTTTCTTGAGTGAATACTGACGAAAAGTATTCATTTAGTATCTCGCTTATCTCCTCAGCCTCCACACACAACTTCCCACCACTGTCCTTGACTGGCCCTACTCTTACCCTAGTCATTCTTTTATTCCTGACATACCTATAGAAAGCTTTTGGGTTTTCCTTGATCCTACCTGCCAAAGACTTCTCATGTCCCCTCCTTGCTCGTCTCAGCTCTCTCTTTAGATCCTTCCTCGCTTCCTTGTAACTATCAAGCACCCCAACTGAAACTTCACGCCTCATCTTCACATAGGCCTCCTTCTTCCTCTTAACAAGAGATTCCACTTCTTTGGTAAACCACGGTTCCCTCGCTCGACCCCTTCCTCCCTGCCTGACTGGTACGTACTTATCAAGAACATGCAATAGCTGTTCCTTGAACAAGCTCCACATATCCAGTGTGCCCAACCCTTGCAGCCTACTTCTCCAACCAACACATCCTAAGTCATGTCTAATGGCATCATAATTGCCCTTCCCCCAGCTATAACTCTTGCTCTGCGGGGTATACTTATCCCTTTCCATCACTAACGTAAAGGTCACCGAATTGTGGTCACTGTCTCCAAAGTGTTCACCTACCTCCAGATCTAACACCTGGCCTGGTTCATTACCCAAAACCAAATCCAAAGTGGCCTCACCTCTTGTTGGCCTGTCAACATATTGTGTCAGAAAACCCTCCTGCACACATTGTACAAAGAACGACCCATCCAATGTACTCGAACTATATCTTTTCCAGTCAATATTAGGAAAGTTAAAGTCTCCCATAACAACTACCCTGTTACTTTCGCTCTTTTCCAGAATCATCTTCGCCATCCTTTCCTCTACATCTCTAGAACTATTAGGTGGCCTATAGAAAACTCCCAACAGGGTGACCTCTCCTTTCCTGTTTCTAACCTCAGCCCATACTACCTCGGAAGAAGAGTCCCCATCTTGCATCCTTTCTACCACCGTAATACTGTCCTTGACTAGCAGCGCCACACCTCCCCCTCTTTTGCCCCCTTCTCTGACCTTACTAAAGCACCTAAACCCCGGAACCTGCAACAACCATTCCTGTCCCTGCTCTATCCATGTCTCCGAAATGGCCACAACATCGAAGTCCCAGGTACCAACCCATGCTGCCAGTTCCCCTACCTTATTTCGTATACTCCTGGCATTGAAATAGACACACTTCAAACCACAGACCTGAACACTGCCGCCCTCCTGCGAAGTCAAAACTGTGCTCCTGACCTCTCTACTCTCAATCTCTCGCACCCCAAAACTACAATCCAGGTTCCCATGCCCCTGCTGAATTAGTTTAAACCCCCCCAAAGAGTACTAACAAATCTCCCCCCCAGGATATTGGTGCCCCTCAGGTTCAGATGTAGACCATCCTGTCTAAAGAGGTCCCACCTTCCCCAGAAAGAGCCCCAGTTATCCAGAAATCTGAATCCCTCCCTCCTGCACCATCCCTGTAGCCACGTGTTTAATTGCTCTCTCTCCCTATTCCTCATCTCACTATCACGTGGCACGGGCAACAACCCAGAGATAACAACTCTGTTTGTTCTCGCTCTGAGCTTCCATCCTAGCTCCCTAAAGGCCTGCCTGACATCCTTGTCCCCTTTCCTACCTATGTCGTTAGTGCCAATGTGGACTACGACTTGGGGCTGCTCCCCCTCCCCCTTAAGGACCCGGAAAACACGATCCGAGACATCACGTACCCTTGCACCTGGGAGGCAACATACCAAACGTGAGTCTCTCTCGCTCCCACAAAATCTCCTATCTGTGCCCCTGACTATTGAGTCCCCAATTACTAATGTTCTACTCCTTTCCCCCCTTCCCTTCTGAGCAACAGGGACAGACTCCGTGCCAGAGGCCCGTACCCCATGGCTTACCCCTGGTAAGTCGTCCCCCCCACAAGTATCCAAAATGGTATACTTGTTACTCAGGGGAACGACCGCAGGGGGTCCCTGCACTGACTGCTTCTTCCCAGTCCCTCTTACAGTTACCCATCTATCTCCAGTCTTTGGTGTAACTACTTCCCTGAAGCTCCTATCTATGACCCCCTCTGCCTCCCGAATGATCCGAAGTTCATCCAGCTCAAGCTCCAGGTCCCTAACACGGTTTTTGAGGAGCTGGAGTTGGGTGCACTTCCCACAGATGAAATCAGCAGGGACACTGACGGCGTCCCTCACCTCAAACATTCTGCAGGAGGAGCATTGTACTGCCTTCCCTGACATCCCCTCTAGATTAAAAAAAAAAGCAAGAAAAAGAAAAAGAAAGGAAGAGCTTACCTGATATTACCTCAAACCCTGCTCCCGCTGAAAGTTAAGCAAATTTAAAGGCACTCACTCACCTTCACGACAGGCCCCTGCTCCCGCTTCCCAACCACCGTGGGGTGGGGGGGTTGGTTAGAGGAGGAGGTAGGGTGGGAAACACTCTCAGTGTTTCGGGTTTAACTGTCACTTGCCAACAGCCCCTCCACAAACCACCTTCAACTTAGGCTGACCGCACTGCACGTATGCAAATTTCCCCAGAACAGCTGATCAGTAGCTCTGCTCTGCTGCCCTCTGCTCAATGGTGAATGTAGCCCATGTGCAATGTGCCAGCATTCTGAATCAGACACAATTCAGACACCGTACTGCCCATCTCCAACACCATAGCAGTCAGTACATTCCCATTTCAATGCTCAGGAAACAGATGTCGACAGTCCAACAGGAGCGATCACAGGCTGGAGTGGAAATAGTCACTGTGCCGACCAGCTACTGAGCTCTATTATTACAGAACCAGTGCACAAAGATTATTTGCAGAATCTTACAGCAGAGAAGAAGCCTTGTGCATATTCCCACAAGGTTGTGGAAGCAGATACGGCATCAAGGCATTCAAAAGGCATCTTGATAAACATGTGGATAGGATGGGTACTGACTCATCAGCTGATGGTGGGGGGCAGGATGAGGTAATCAGCAGAAATGTTTTGAGCCTATTTTTGACATGATGCAGGAGACTTTATGGGGTCCGAAGTGGATGTTGAGAACTCCCAGGACAACTTCCCCCTGACGGTATACGGTTGCACTGCCAGCTCTGCTGGGTCTGTGGGACTGGATATACCCAGGATGGTGATGTCTGGGACATGTATGCTGATAGACAGTAACCCCCCCTAGCCTGCCACAGTATCGCTCATTGTTCTTTCCTTGAACACTGGTCATCCTGCTCTCTGTGGACACAAAAGCAGAAAATGCTGGACAATCTTAGCAGGTCGGACAGCATCTGTGGAGAGAGAGAAGGGAGCGAACGTTTCGAGTCTGGATGACTCTTTGTAAATGCTGGAAAGAACTGGAAATAGGGTCAGATTTATACTGTAGTGAGGGGGGGTTGGTGCGGAGGGGCGGGATGGGGGTCCAGCGATAGGGGCTGGTTTAGTACAGGGCTAAATCGCTGCCTTTGAAAGCAGACCAAGGCAGGCCAGCAGCACGGTTCAATTCCCGTACCAGCCTCCCCGAACAGGCGCCGGAATGTGGCGACGAGGGGCTTTTCACAGTAACTTAATCAGAAGTCTACTAGTGACAATAAGCGACTTTCATTTTCATGACAGATTATCCTAGAATTTACAGTGCAGAAGGAGGCCATTCAGCCCATCAAGTCTGCACTGGTTCTTGGAAAGAGCACTCTAATTAAGCCCACTTCTCCACCCTATCCCCGTAACCCTATTTCCGGCTAGGGAAATTGCAAATGCGCTATTATTAATTTACCAAAATTCACTAGACTATGGGGTGGTCCCGGCAGATTGGAAATTAGCAAACGTGACACCACTGTTTAAAAAAGGAGGTAGGCAGAAAGCGGGTAATTATAGGCCAGTTAGCTTAACTTCAGTAGTAGGGAAGATGCTGGAATCTATCATCAAGGACGAAATAGTGAGGCATTTGGATAGAAATTGTCCCATTGGGCAGACGCAGCATGGGTTCATAAAGGGCAGGTCATGCCCAACTAATTTAGTGGAATTTTTTGAGGACATTACCAGTGCGGTCGATAACGGGGAGCCAATGGATGTGGTATATCTGGATTTCCAGAAAGCCTTTGACAAGGTTCCACACAAAAGGTTGCTGCATAAGATAAAGATGCATGGCATTAAGGGTAAAGTAGTAGCATGGACAGAGGATTGGTTAATTAATAGAAAGCAAAGAGTGGGGATTAATGGGTGTTTCTCTGGTTGGCAATCAGTAGCTAGTGGTGTCCCTCAGGGATCAGTGTTGGGCCCACAATTGTTCACAATTTACATAGATGATTTGGAGTTGGGGACCAAGGTCAATGTGTCCAAGTTTGCAAATGACACTAAGATGAGTGGTAAAGCGAAAAGTGCAGAGGATACTGGAAGTCTGCAGAGGGATTTGGATAGGTTAAGCGAATGGGCTAGGGTCTAGCAGATGGAATACAATGTTGAAAAATGTTAGGTTATCCATTTTGGTAGGAATAACAGCAAACGGGATTATTATTTAAATGATAAAATATTAAAGCATGCTGCTGTGCAGAGAGACCTGGGTGTGCTAGTGCATGAGTCACAGAAGGTTGGTTTACAAGTGCAACAGGTGATTAAGAAGGCAAATGGAATTTTGTCCTTCATTGCTAGAGGGATGGAGTTTAAGACTAGGGAGGTTATGCTGCAATTGTATAAGGTGTTAGTGAGGCCACACCTGGAGTATTGTGTTCAGTTTTGGTCTCCTTACCTGAGAAAGGACGTACTGGCGTTGGAGGGTGTGCAGAGGAGATTCACTAGGTTAATCCCAGATCTGAAGGGGTTGGATTACGAGGAGAGGTTGAGTAGACTGGGACTGTACTCGTTGGAATTTAGAAGGATGAGGCGGGATCTTATAGAAACATATAAAATTATGAAGGGAATAGATAGGATAGATGCGGGCAGGTTGTTTGCACTGGCGGGTGAAAGTAGAACTAGGGGGCATAGCCTCAAAATAAGGGGAAGTAGATTTAGGACTGAGTTTAGGAGGAACTTCTTCACCCAAAGGGTTGTGAATCTATGGAATTCTTTGCCCAGTGAAGCAGTTGAGGCTCCTTCATTAAATGTTTTAAAGATAAAGATAGATAGTTTTTTGAAGAATAAAGGGATTAAGGGTTATGGTGTTCGGGCCGGAAAGTGATGCTGAGTCCACAAAAGATCAGCCATGATCTCATTGAATGGCGGAGCAGGCTCGAGGGGCCAGATGGCCTACTCCTGCTCCTAGTTCTTATGTTATAACCCTGTAATCCCAGCTGACCTTTTTGGACACTAAGGGCAATTTAGCGTGGCCAATCCATCTAACCTGCACATCTTTGGACTGTGGGAGGAAACCGGAACACCCGGAGGAAACCCACACACACACACACAGGGAGAACATGCAGACTCCTCACAGACAGTCACCCAAGCCGGCAATCGAACCCGGGACCCTGGTGCTGTGATGTAACTGTGCTAACCACTGTGCGACCATGTAGCCCATGATTGACAAAGATGTTGTGGACAGAAGACATAAGGAATGTAAATGGGAGTGATTAAGGTTCAGAAGGGCTGATAGTGGCAGAGAAAGAGATTAGAATGTGTGAATGGCAGAACAAAGGTGAGCAGTGGGTCAAAGGGCAACTAGGGGCAGTTGGTCCAAGTGGAGTGGGGGGCGGGGACAATAGTGAAGGAAAAACAAATCAATGGAAGAAATTTAAATAAATGGATGGAAATAAAAATGTGGAGAAGGTGGAGGAGAGAGTTAACAGTCTGAAGTTGTTGAACTCAATGTTGAGTCTGGAAGGCTGTAATGTGCCTAATCGGAAGATGAGGTGCTGTTCCTCCAGTTTGCACTGGGCTTCACTGGAACATTGCAGCAGGCCAAGGACAGACATGTGGACGGCGAGTTAAAATGGCAGCGACAGGAAGGGCTGGGACCTGCTTTCGGACGCACCGGGAGCGTTCTGCAAAGCGGTCACCCAGTCTGCGTTTAGTCTAACTGGGAACAGAAAATACAATAGACCAGATTGAAGGAGGTGCGCGTGAAGTGCAGCCTCACCTGAAAAGAATGTTTAGACCCTGGGATGGTGAGCAAGGAGGAGGTAAAGGGGCAGGTGTTACACCGTCTGAAATTGCATGGGAAGAGGGTGAGGAGTGATGAGAAAGTGGGTCAGGATATCCCAGAGGGAACGGTCTCTGTGCAATGCTGACAGGGGGAGTGAGGGGAAGATGTGTTTGGTGGTGGAATCATGCTGGAGTTGGTGGAGCTGGCGGAGGATGGTTCTGTGAATGCAGAGGCTGGTGGGGTGAAAAGTGAGGACAAGGAGGATCCTCACCTGGTTCTGTGATGGGTTGGGCACATTTGAGAACCCTGTCGACCACAGTGGGTGTGAAACTACGATTAAGGAAGAACGAAGACACGTCAGCAGCACCTTTCTGGAAAGTGGTATCATCGGAACAGATACGACGGAGGCGAAGGAACTGGGAAAATGGGGTGGAGTCAGAACAGGATGTGGGGCGTGAAGAGCTGTTTTCGAGGTAGCTGTGGGAGTCAGTGTGTTTGTAATGGATACGAGTGGACAGTCTAATCCCAGAAATTGAAATAGAAAGGTCAAGAAGGGAAGTGTCTGAGACGGACCATGTGAAGGTGATAAAGGGGTGGAACTTCGAAGCAAAATAAATACATTTTTCCAGGTCCAGACAGGAACATGAAGCGGAACCGAAACAGTCACCGATGTACCGATAAAAGAGCTGTGGGATGAGGCCGAAGTAGGACTGGAACCAGGAATGTTCTCCGCTGATGCTATCAGACATCCTGAGTATTTCCAGCACTTTCTCAGAATCTGAGTATCACAGTAAAGTTAGCATAACATCTGTGGAGGGGGAACTGCTGGAGTCTATAATCAAGGCAAGAGTAACTGAACACCTTGAAAAGTTTCAGTAATAGGGAGAGCCAGCGTGGATTGATGACAGGGAGGTCATGCCTGACCAACCGGAGTGAACTTTTTGAAGAGGAGATTAAGGTAATGGACAAGGGACTGTCAATGGATGTTGTTCATATGAACTTCCAGAAGGCATTTGATAAAGTCCCACACAAGAGGCTGTTAACTAAGGTGGAAGCCCACGGAGTTGAGGGGAAATTATTGACATGGTTAGGAAACAGGTTGAGTGGCAAACAGAGTGGGGATGATGGGTAATTACTCTAATTGACAGGTGGTGACTAGTGGTGTACCACAGGGATCTGTGTTGGGGCCTCAATTATTCACACTATTCATTGATGACTTGGATAATGACAAAGAAAGTCATACAGCCAAATCTGCCAATGATACAAAGTTGGGTGCCATTGTAGACAGTGTAAATGACAATATAAACTTACAAAGGGATATTGATAGACAAGGCAAATGGATTTCAATGTAAGCAAGCTTAAGGTTAGGGGCTGGTTTAGCTCACTGGGCTAAATCGCTGGTTTTTAAAGCAGACCAAGCAGGCCAGCAGCACGGTTCGATTCCCGTACCAGCCTCCCCGGACAGGCGCCGGAATGTGGCGACTAGGGGCTTTTCACAGTAACTTCATTGAAGCCTACTCGTGACAATAAGCAATTTCATTTCATTTTCATTTCAAGGTTATCCATCTTGGACCAAAAAAGGATACTTTCTAGATGGTATGAAGCTAAATTCAGTGGATGCCCAAAGAGACTTGGGGTTTCAAGTACACGGATCTTTAAAATGGCACAAACTAGTGCAGAAAGTAATCAAGAAGGTTAATAGAACAAAGAAAATTACAGCACAGGAACAGGCCCTTCAGCCCTCCCAGCATGCGCCGATCCAGATCCTTTATCTAAACCTGTCGCCTATTTTCCAAGGATCTACTCCCCTCTGCTCCCCGCCCGTTCATATATCTGCCCAAATGCATCTTGAATTATACTATCATGCCCACCTCTACCACCTCCGCTGGCAAAGCGTTCCAGGCACCCACCACCGTCTGTGTAAAAAACTTTCCACGGACATCTACCGTAAACTTTTCCCCTCTCACCTTGAAATCGTGACCCCTTGTAATTGACTTGATAGCTTGTTGCTATCCACCCTGTCCATACCTCTCATAATTTTGTCGACCTCAATCAGGTCCCCCCTCAACCTCCGTCTTTCAAACGAAAACAATCCTAATCTACTCAACCTTTCTTCATAGCTAGCACCCTCCATACCAGGCAACATCCTGGTGAACCTCCTCTGCACCCTCTCTAAAGCATCCACATCGTTCTGGTAATGTGGCGACCAGAACTGCACGCAGTATTACAAATATGGCCTAACCAAAGTCCTATACAGCTGTAACATGACCTGCCAACTCTTGTATTCAATACCCCGTCCGATGAAAGCAAGCATGCTGTGTGTCTTTTTTTTAAAAAGTATTTTTATTCAGGTTTTGCAGAATTTTTCATAAAATATCAATAATAACAAAACTAACTAGAGTGAATATTAACATAGTGTAAAAAGAGAATATAGAATAACAATTAAATAGACATTACCCCACGCGACCCAGTCTTCCCACGCCATCCCAATGAAGCACTCACCCCCTACACCCCTCACCCCCCCCCCAAAACCAGGTTTTAAAAAAAATAATTTTTATTCAAGTTTTCAACAACAAATTTTATCACAACAGAGAAAAACAGTAACCCCTCCCCTCCAAAACAAAAATAAATTAATAAGAAAAGGAAATAAGCATAAAACCACGAGAACAAACCCCCATAACGAACCCGTAAGCCCTCCCCCCACTCAGCTACCTTCCCCCGATTCCCGTCCATTTTCCCCTGATTCTAGGCCACCCGACTATTTTTCCTCTTGTACGTTGGCCACAAACAGGTCCCGGAACAATCGGGTGAATGGCTCCCACGTTCTGTGGAAGCCGTCGTCTGACCCTCGGATGGTGAATTTGATTTTCTCCATTTGGAGAGATTCCGAGAGGTCGGACAGCCAGTCTGCAGCTCTGGGTGGTGCTACCGCCAGCCAAACAGGATTCTACGGCGGGCGATCAGGGAGGCAAAGGCAAGGGCGTCCGCCCTCCTCCCCAGGAATAGATCTGGCTGGTCTGAAACCCCGAAGACCGCCACTATCGGGCATGGCTCCACCTTCACCCCCACCACTTTGGACATAGCCTCGAAGAAGGCTGTCCAGTACTCCACAAGTCTGGGGCAAGACCAGAACATGTGGGCGTGGTTGGCCGGGCCTCTTTGGCTCTTGAAGGTGGCGTCAGTCAGTGCTGGTGTGAACCTATGGTTGTTGCAGATGGGAGCCCTGTCCGACATTTTGGTCAGGCCAAATTGCTGCCGCAGTTGGTTCCAGGATTGGAGGGTGGCTGTCACCACTGGGCTGCTGGCTCCTGGATCCATCCCCTTTCTCGCTCGGCTGTTTCCACCCAATGGTAGAATTGTAGATTCGGGAGGGCTAGCGCCCCCCCCTGGATTTTGTTTTTTGTAGGACCTTCTTTGGGATCCCAGCATTTTTACCCCCCCCATACAAACGCCATAAGTTTGTTCAGCGCTTTGAAAAAGGCCTTGGGGATGTAGATCGGAATGGATCTAAACAGGAAGAGGAACCTGGGCAGTACGTTCATTTTGATCGTCTGGACTCTCCCTGAGAGGGAGAGTGGGAGTGTGTTCCATCTTTGCAGGTCCTTTTTTACTTCCTCCGTCAGACTGGTGAGGTTCCATTTGTGGATCCCTTTCCAGTCATGGGCTATTTGGATCCCCTTTAGTGCTGCGCCCCCCCCCCCCCCCCCCCCCCCCCCTCCCCCTTGCGGGTGTACTGGGAAGATCTCGCTTTTGTTCATGTTGAGTTTGAAGCCCAAGAAGGCTCCAAACTCTTTCAGGAGCGCAATGATTCCATCCATGCTGCTCTGTGGGTTCGAGATGTAGAGGAGCAGGTCATCTGCATAGAGTGAGACTCTGTGCTCTCTGCCTCCCCTTCGGACCCCCCTCCAATTTTTTGCTGCCCTGAGCGCGATTGCTAGCGGTTCGATTGCTAGTGCGAACAGCAGCGGGGACAGTGGGCATCCTTGCCTGGTGCCCCTGTGCAGCTGGAAGTATTGGGAGTTGGTATTGTTGGTCCGTACACTCGCCATGGGGGCGTTGTATAGGAGCTTTGCCCAAGCGGTGAACCCTGTTCCAAGCCCGAACCGCTCCAGTACCTCTATTAGGTATTTCCAGTCGACTCTGTCTAAGGCCTTTTCTGCATCCAGGGAGACGATCAACTCTTGTGTTCTCTCCCTGGGGGGGGGGGTCATTATCACGTTCAGCAGGCGCGTGATGTTCGAGGAAAGCTGTCTACCTTTGACGAAGCCCGTCTGGTCCTCTGCGACCACTTCGGATACACAGTCTTCTAGCCCTTTGGCTAGGATTTTGGCCAGTATTTTGGCGTCTGTGTTCAGCAGTGAGATGGGTCTGTATGACCCACATTCTGTTGGGTCTTTGTCTTTCTTAGGTGTCAGCGAGATTGAGGCCTGTGCTAACGTGGGTGGCAGTGTGACCCTAGCTAGCGAGTCTGTGAACATCTCCCGCAGGTGTGGGGCCAGCGCTGTCGCAAATTTTTGTAGAAGTACGCCGGGAATTCGTCCGGTCCCTTCCCCGTCTGCTAGGAGCTAATGCTGTCCATGATCTCTCCCAGTGCTAGTGGTGCTTCCAGGTCCCATTTTCTGCCCTCTCCCATGACTAGTATGTCCAGTCCATCAAGGAACCGGTTCATCCCAGCCTTCCCCGTTGGGGGCTCTGAGGTGTACAGCTCTTGGTAGAAGGCCTTGAAGGTTTTGTTAATCCTCTCTGGTTCTGTTTCCAACGTGCCTCCGGTCCCCCTGATTTGCGCAATTTCTCTGGTGCTGTATGCCTTCTTGACCACTCTCTCTACCTGCGTTGCCAACTTCAGGCTACAGGGAGAACTGCCAGATCTCTCTGTACATCAATTTTCCCCAGGACTCTTCCACTGACCATATAGTCCGCTCTTGAATTAGATCTTCCAAAATGCATCACCTCGCATTTGCCTGGATTGAACTCCATCTGCCATTTCTCTGCCCAGCTCTCCAATCTATCTATATTTTGCTGTATTCACTGACAGTCCTCCTCGCTATCTGCAACTCCACCAATCTTAGTATAATCTGCAAACTCGCTAATCAGACCAACTATACCTTCGTCCAGATCATTTATGTATATCACAAACAACAGTGGTCCGAGCACGGAACCCTGTGGAACACCACTAGTCACCATTCTCCATTTTGAGACACTCCCTTCCACCACTACTCTCTGTCTCCTGTTGCCCGGCCAGTTCTTTATCCATCTAGCTAGTACACCCTGAACCCCATACGACTTCACTTTTTCCATCAACCTGCCATGGGAAACTTTATCAAATGCCTTACTGAAGTCCATATATATGACATCTACAGCCCTTCCCTCATCAATTAACTTTGTCACTTCCTCAAAGAATTCTATTAGGTTTGTAGGACATGACCTTCCCTGCACAAAACCATGTTGCCTATCACTGATAAGACCATTTTCTTCCAAATGTAAATAGATCCTATCCCTCAGTATCTTCTCCAACAGTTTGCCTACCACTGACGTCAAGCTCACAGGTCTATAATTCCCTGGATTATCCCTGCTGCCCTTCTTAGGGGCTGGTTTAGCTCACCAGGCTAAATCGCTGGCTTTTAAAGCAGACCAAGCAGGCCAGCAGCACGGTTCGATTCCTGTACCAGCCTCCCCGGACAGGCGCCGGAATGTGGCGACTAGGGGCTTTTCACAGTAACTTCATTGAAGCCTACTTGTGACAATAAGCGATTTTCATTTTCATTAAACAAAAGGACAACATTAGCAATTCTCCAGTCCTCCGGGACCTCACGCGTGCTCAAGGATGCTGCAAAGATACCTGTTAAGGCCCCAGCTATTTCATCCCTCGCTTCCCTCAGTAACCTGGGATAGATCCCATCCGGTCCTCGGGACTTGTCCACCTTAATGCCTTTTAGAATACTCAAAACCTCCCCCTTCCTTATGCCGACTTGACCTAGAGTATTTAAACATCCATCCCTAGCCTTAACATCCGTCATGTCCCTCTCCTTGGTGAATACCGATGCAAAGTACTCATTACGAATCTCACCCATTTCCTCTGACTCCACGCATAAATTCCCTCTTTTGTCTTTGAGTGGGCCAATCCTTTCTCTAGTTACCCTCTTGCTCCTTATATACGAATAAAAGGCTTTGGGATTTTGCTTAACCCTGTTAGCCAAAAATGACCCCTTTTAGCCCTCTTTATTGCGCGTTTGAGATTTATCCTACTTTCCCGATATCCCTCCAAAGCTTCATCAGTTTTGAGTCGTCTCGATCTTATAGAACATAGAACAGTACAGCACAGAACAGGCCCTTCGGCCCTCAATGTTGTGCCGAGCCATGATCACCCTACTCAAACTCACGTATCCACCCTATACCCGTAACCCAACAACCTCCCCCTTAACCCTACTTTTATTAGGACACTACGGGCAATTTAGCATGGCCAATCCACCTAACCCGCACATCTTTGGACTGTGGGAGGAAACCGGAGCACCCGGAGGAAACCCACGCACACAGGGGGAGGACGTGCAGACTCCACACAGACAGTGACCCAGCTGGGAATCGAACCTGGGACCCTGGAGCTGTGAAGCATTTATGCTAACCACCATGCTACCCTGCTGCTTTTTCATCTTAGCTAGTCTCACAATTCCACCCGTCATCCATGGTTCCCTAATCTTGCCATTTCTATCCCTCATTTTCACAGGGACATGTCTGTCCTGCACTCTAATCAACCTTTCCTTAAAAGACTCCCACATTTCAAATGTGGATTTACCCTTAAACAGCTGCTCCCAATCCACATTCCCGAGCTCCTGCCGAATTTTGTTATACTTGGCCTTTCCCCCAATTTAGCACTCTTCCTTTAGGACCACTCTCGTCTTTGTCCGTGAGTATTCTAAAACTTACGGAATTGTGAAAAATGAAATGAAAATCGCTTATTGTCACGAGTAGACTTCAATGAAGTTACTGTGAAAACCCCTAGTCACCACATTCCAGCGCCTGTCCAGGGAGGCTGTTACGGGAATCGAACCGTGCTGCTGGCCTGCTTGGTCTGCTTTCAAAGCCAGCGATTTAGCCCAGTGTGCTAAACAGCTAAACAGTAATTGTGATCACTATTCCCAAAGTAATCACCGACTGAAACTTCAACCACCTGGCCGGGATCATTCCCCAATACCATGTCCAGTATGGCCTCTTCCCGAGTTGGACTATTTACATACTGCTCTAAAAACTTTCCTGGATGCTCCTTACAAATTCTGCTCCATTTGCACCTCCAACACTACATGAGTCCCATTCAATGTTGGGGAAGTTAAAATCTCCCATCGCAACCACCCTATTGCTCCTACATTTTTCTATAATCTGTCTACATATTTGTACCTCTACTTCATGCTCACTTTTGGGAGGCCTGTAGTAAAGTCCCAACAATGTTACTGCACCCTTCCTATTTCTTAGCTCTATCCATATTGCATCAGTGCTCGAATCCTCCATCGTGCTCTCCTTAATCTCAGCTGTGATATCATCTCTGACCAGTAATGCAACTCCTCCACCCCTTTTACCTCCCTCTCTATCCCTCCTGAAGCATCTATACCCTGGGATATTTAGTTGCCAGTCTTGCCCTTCCCTCAACCAAGTCTCAGTAATACCAATAATATCATATTCCCAGGTACTGATCCAAGCCCTAAGTTCATCTGCCTTACCTGCTACACATCTCGCATTAAAACAAATGCACCTCAGACCACCTGTCCCTTTGCGATCATCATCTCTTCCCTGTCTACTCTGCCCCTTAGTCACATCGAGTTTATTATCTAGTACCTTACTGGCTTTAGTTGCTGCCTCTTTACTGACGTCTAACTTCCTAATCTGGTTCCCATCCCCCTGCCACATTAGTTTAAAACCTCCCCAACAGTGTTAGCAAAAGCACCCCCTAGGACATTGGTTCCAGTCCTGCCCAGGTATAGACCATCTGATTTGTAATGGTCCCACCGCCCCCAGAACCAGTTCCAATGTCCCAAAAATCTGAACCCCTCCCTCCTGCACCATCTCTCAAGCCACGTATTCATTCTGACTATGCTTGAATTTCTACTCTGACTGTCACGTGGCACTGGTAGCAATCCTGAGATTACTACCTTTGAGGTCCTACTTTTTAAACTTATCGCCCAACTCCCTAAATTCTGATTGTGGGACCTCATCCCGTTGTTTACCTATATCGTTGGTGCCTTTATGCACCACAACAACTGGCTGTTCACCCTCCCCCTTCAGTATGTCCTGCAGCCGATCTGAGGCATCCCTGATCCGTGCACCCAGGAGGCAACATACCATTCGGGAGTCTCGTTTTCGACCACAGAAACGCCTGTCTACTCCCCTTACGATTGAAGCCCCTATGACTATAGCCCTGCCAGTCTTTTTCCCGCCCTTCTGTGCAGCAGAGCCAGCCACGGTGCCATGAGCCTGGCTACTACTGCCTACCCCTGGTGAGTCATCTCCCCCAACAGTTTCCAAAACGGTATACCTGTTTTGGAGGGAGATGACCGCAGAGGACACCTGCACTGCCTTCCTGCTCTTTCTCTGCCTTTTGGTCACCCATTCCCTGTCTCCATCACCAATCCTAATCTGCGGTGTGACCAACTCATTGAACGTGCTATCCACGACCTCCTCAGCATCGCGGATGCTCCAAAGTGAGTCCATCCGCAGCTCCAGAGACGTCATGAGGTCTAACAGGAGCTGCAGCTGGACACACTTCCCGCACATGAAGGAGTCAGGGGCATCGGCCGCGTCCCTGAACTCCCACGTTGAGCACGTGGAGCATAACACGGGTCCGGGATCTCCTGCCATTTTTACACTTTACCTTAACTGATTACAAATATAATGTCAAATAATGAATAAGTGAAAGGAATAAGGATTTTACTTACCAATCACAATACTTACCAACACACGAAGAGTTAAATTTCTCCCAGCCACTGCTAATTGGAGTACTTTCCTTACCAGCCAATCAGGTCACTGCTTTGCTGTGATGTCACTCTTCAAGCAAAGTTTTAAATTTTTTTAAAAGAGGTAAACTTACCTTCCCAAAGACCCCTCGCCACTGCTCCCGCCGAAAATCTGAAGGCCACTGCATCTTATCACCACAGTCTTTTTCTTGGTTAGAGGATGAGGGCGGGTGGGAGACACTACGCGTGTAGTGTCTCGGGTTCAGCTGCTGCCCAAATATATCGGTTCACTCACCTTTCCAGAGCGCAATTCGACCGCTACCACTCAGCTCCTCCCTCTCACCGCTCCTGTAAGATAAGTTTTTAAACTGGGAAACTTACCTTCCCAACAGCCCCCTGGTTACTGCTCTCGCTGCAAAACTCTCTGTTCTCTTTAATGAAGTCTCGCCCCGTCTCTCCGCTCATTAATGAAGTCTCGCCCCGTCTCTCCGCTCATTAATGAAGTCTCGCCCCTGTCTCTCCGCGCTCTTTAATGAAGTCTCGCCCCTGTCTCTCCGCGCTCTTTAATGAAGTCTCGCCCCTGTCTCTCCGCTCTTTAATGAAGTCTCGCCCCTGTCTCTCCGCTCATTAATGAAGTCTCGCCCCTGTCTCTCCGCGCTCTTTAATGAAGCCTCGCCCCTGTCTCTCCGCGCTCTTTAATGAAGTCTCGCCCCTGTCTCTCCGCTCTTTAATGAAGTCTCGCCCCTGTCTCTCCGCTCATTAATGAAGTCTCGCCCCTGTCTCTCGCGCTCTTTAATGAAGTCTCGCCCCTGTCTCTCCGCTCTTTAATGAAGCCTCGCCCCTGTCTCTCCGCTCTTTAATGAAGTCTAGCCCCTGTCTCTCCGCTCTTTAATGAAGTCTCGCCCCTGTCTCTCCGCTCTTTAATGAAGTCTCGCCCCTGTCTCTCGCGCTCTTTAATGAAGTCTCGCCCCTGTCTCTCCGCTCTTTAATGAAGCCTCGCCCCTGTCTCTCCGCTCTTTAATGAAGTCTAGCCCCTGTCTCTCCGCTCTTTAATGAAGTCTCGCCCCTGTCTCTCCGCTCCTTAATGAAGTCTCGCCCCTGTCTCTCCGCTCTTTAATGAAGCCTCGCCCCTGTCTCTCCGCGCTCTTTAATGAAGCCTCGCCCCTGTCTCTCCGCTCTTTAATGAAGTCTCGCCCCTGTCTCTCGCGCTCTTTAATGAAGTCTCGCCCCTGTCTCTCTCCGCTCTTTAATGAAGCCTCGCACCTGTCTCTCCGCGCTCTTTAATGAAGTCTCGCCCCTGTGTCTCTCTGCTCTTTAATGAAGTCTTGCCCGTCTCTCCACTCTTTAATGAAGTCTCGCCCCTGTCTCTCCGCGCTCTTTAATGAAGTCTCACCCCTGTCTCTCCGCTCCTTAATGAAGTCTCGCCCCTGTCTCTCCGCGCTCTTTAATGAAGTCTCGCCCCTGTCTCTCCGCTCCTTAATGAAGTCTCGCCCCTGTCTCTCCGCTCTTTAATGAAGTCTCGCCCCTGTCTCTCCGCGCTCTTTAATGAAGTCTCGCCCCTGTCTCTCCGCTCTTTAATGAAGTCTCGCCCCTGTCTCTCCACTCTTTAATGAAGCCTCGCCCCTGTCTCTCCGCTCCTTAATGAAGTCTCACCCCTGTCTCTCCGCGCTCTTTAATGAAGTCTCACCCCTGTCTCTCCGCGCTCTTTAATGAAGTCTCACCCCTGTCTCTCCGCGCTCTTTAATGAAGTCTCGCCCCTGTCTCTCCGCGCTCTTTAATGAAGTCTCACCCCTGTCTCTCCGCTCTTTAATGAAGTCTGGCCCCTGTCTCTCCGCGCTCTTTAATGAAGTCTCGCCCCTGTCTCTCTGCGCTCTTTAATGAAGTCTCGCCCCTGTCTCTCCGCTCTTTAATGAAGTCTGGCCCCTGTCTCTCCGCGCTCTTTAATGAAGTCTCGCCCCTGTCTCTCCGCTCCTTAATGAAGTCTCGCCCCTGTCTCGCCGCGCTCTTTAATGAAGTCTCGCCCCTGTCTCTCCGCTCTTTAATGAAGTCTGGCCCCTGTCTCTCCGCGCTCTTTAATGAAGTCTCGCCCCTGTCTCTCCGCGCTCCTTAATGAAGTCTCGCCCCTGTCTCTCCACTCTTTAATGAAGCCTCGCCCCTGTCTCTCCGCTCCTTAATGAAGTCTCGCCCCTGTCTCTCCGCGCTCTTTAATGAAGTCTCACCCCTGTCTCTCCGCGCTCTTTAATGAAGTCTCACCCCTGTCTCTCCGCGTTCTTTAATGAAGTCTCGCCCCTGTCTCTCCGCTCTTTAATGAAGTCTGGCCCCTGTCTCTCCGCGCTCTTTAATGAAGTCTCGCCCCGTCTCTCCGCTCCTTAATGAAGTCTCGCCCCTGTCTCTCCGCTCCTTAATGAAGTCTCGCCCCTGTCTCTCCGCGCTCTTTCATGACGTCTCGCCCCTATGTCTTTGCTCTTTAATGAAGTCTCGCCCGTCTCTCCGCTCTTTCATGAAGTCTCGCCCCTTTCTCTCCGCTCTTTAATGAAGCCTCGCCCCTGTCTCTCCGCTCCTTAATGAAGTCTCGCCCCTGTCTCTCCGCTCTTTAATGAAGTCTCGCCCCTGTCTCTCCGCTCTTTAATGAAGCCTCGCCCCTGTCTCTCTCCGCTCTTTAATGAAGTCTTGCCCGTCTCTCCGCTCTTTAATGAAGTCTCGCCCCTGTCTCTCCGCGCTCTTTAATGAAGTCTCGCCCCTGTCTCTCCGCTCCTTAATGAAGTCTCGCCCCTGTCTCTCCGCTCCTTAATGAAGTCTCGCCCCTGTCTCTCCGCGCTCTTTAATGAAGTCTCACCCCTGTCTCTCCGCGCTCTTTAATGAAGTCTCACCCCTGTCTCTCCGCGCTCTTTAATGAAGTCTCACCCCTGTCTCTCCGCGCTCTTTAATGAAGTCTCGCCCCTGTCTCTCCGCTCTTTAATGAAGTCTGGCCCCTGTCTCTCCGCGCTCTTTAATGAAGTCTCGCCCCTGTCTCTCCGCTGCTTAATGAAGTCTCGCCCCTGTCTCTCCGCTCCTTAATGAAGTCTCGCCCCTGTCTCTCCGCGCTCTTTCATGACGTCTCGCCCCTATGTCTTCGCTCTTTAATTAAGTCTCGCCCCTGTCTCTCCGCTCTTTCATGAAGTCTCGCCCCTGTCTCTCCGCGCTCTTTAATGAAGTTTCGTCCCTGTCTCTCCGCTCTTTAATGAAGCCTCGCCCCTGTCTCTCCGCTCCTTAATGAAGTCTCGCCCGTCTCTCCGCTCTTTAATGAAGTCTCGCCCCTGTCTCTCCGCTCCTTAATGAAGTCTCGCCCGTCTCTCCGCTCTTTAATGAAGTCTCGCCCCTGTCTCTCCGCTCTTTAATGAAGTCTCGCCCCTGTCTCTCCGCTCTTTAATGAAGTCTCGCCCCTGTCTCTCCGCTCCTTAATGAAGTCTCGCCCGTCTCTCCGCTCTTTAATGAAGTCTCGCCCCTGTCTCTCCGCGCTCTTTCATGACGTCTCGCCCCTATGTCTTCGCTCTTTAATGAAGTCTCGCCCCTGTCTCTCCGCTCTTTCATGAAGTCTCGCCCCTGTCTCTCTCCGCTCTTTAATGAAGTCTTGCCCGTCTCTCCGCTCTTTAATGAAGTCTCGCCCCTGTCTCTCCGCACTCTTTAATGAAGTCTCGCCCCTGTCTCTCCGCTCCTTAATGAAGTCTCGCCCCTGTCTCTCCGCTCCTTAATGAAGTCTCGCCCCTGTCTCTCCGCTCTTTAATGAAGTCTCGCCCCTGTCTCTCCGCGCTCTTTAATGAAGTCTCGCCCCTGTCTCTCCGCTGCTTAATGAAGTCTCGCCCCTGTCTCTCCGCTCCTTAATGAAGTCTCGCCCCTGTCTCTCCGCGCTCTTTCATGACGTCTCGCCCCTATGTCTTCGCTCTTTAATGAAGTCTCGCCCCTGTCTCTCCGCTCTTTCATGAAGTCTCGCCCCTGTCTCTCCGCGCTCTTTAATGAAGTCTCGTCCCTGTCTCTCCGCTCTTTAATGAAGCCTCGCCCCTGTCTCTCCGCTCCTTAATGAAGTCTCGCCCCTGTCTCTCCGCTCTTTAATGAAGTCTCGCCCCTGTCTCTCCGCTCCTTAATGAAGTCTCGCCCCTGTCTCTCCGCTCTTTAATGAAGTCTGGCCCCTGTCTCTCCGCGCTCTTTAATGAAGTCTCGCCCCTGTCTCTCCGCTGCTTAATGAAGTCTCGCCCCTGTCTCTCCGCTCCTTAATGAAGTCTCGCCCCTGTCTCTCCGCGCTCTTTCATGACGTCTCGCCCCTATGTCTTCGCTCTTTAATGAAGTCTCGCCCCTGTCTCTCCGCTCTTTCATGAAGTCTCGCCCCTGTCTCTCCGCGCTCTTTAATGAAGTCTCGCCCCTGTCTCTCCGCTCTTTAATGAAGCCTCGCCCCTGTCTCTCTCCGCTCTTTAATGAAGTCTTGCCCGTCTCTCCGCTCTTTAATGAAGTCTCGCCCCTGTCTCTCCGCGCTCTTTAATGAAGTCTCGCCCCTGTCTCTCCGCTCCTTAATGAAGTCTCGCCCCTGTCTCTCCGCGCTCTTAAGAGGTGATCCGATCGAAGTCTTCAAGACATTTACAGGCAAAGACAGAGTAGATAAAGATAAACTATTTTCACTGGTTGGAGATTCTAAAACTGGGGGGCAGAATCCCGACCGTTCAGGAGAGATAGAACATAGAACATAGAACAGTACAGCACAGAACAGGCCCTTCGGCCCTCGATGTTGTGCCGAGCAATGATCACCCTACTTAAACCCACGTAACCCGTATACCCATAACCCAACAATCCCCCCATTAACCTTACACTACAGGCAATTTAGCATGGCCAATCCACCTAACCTGCACATCTTTGGACTGTGGGAGGAAACCGGAGCACCCGGAGGAAACCCACGCACACACGGGGAGGACGTGCAGACTCCACACAGACAGTGACCCAGCCGGGAATCGAACCTGGGACCCTGGAGCTGTGAAGCATTGATGCTAACCACCATGCTACCGTGAGGCCCCCCAGATGTTAGGAGATGTTAGGAAGAACTTCTGCACGCAAAGGGTGGTCCGAGTTTGGAACTCTCTGCCACGAATGACAATTGACAATTTTAAATCTGAGATAGAAAAATTTTTGTTAGACAAAGATATTAAGGGATATGGGCCTATTGCAGGGATGTGGAGTTCGGTCACAGATCGGCCATGATCGCATTGAATGGCGGGTCAGGCTCGAGGGGCTGAATGGCCCACTCCTGTTCTTTAATCCGACATAAACAGTGTGTGGAATATAAAGGTTAGAGCACAGACCCGGGGTGTTCAGTGTGATATGGGTTGATATTAAAGCTCAGAAACTTACCCCATGATCCTGGTGAAATAGATGCAGATGCCATTATGCTTTCCAGAAAATACCACTTCTGGTCCCGACATTGTGGTGATTGGGGGGAGAGAGACACCACTGTACAGTCCAGGGCTTCCAGGGGAGAACAGTGGCGTTGGCATCCCCACAGTCTTCATACCTGCGAGGAAGAGAGTGAGAGGGAGGAAAGCCCAACATTTAGAAACAGAAAACCACAAAAGACGCGGCCGGGAATTGGACCCAGTACACAGCGGTTAGATGGTGAGTACACTGTGCAGAGCAAGCGGTCATCCTGGAGTGGGGGGGGCTACATGGGAGTGGGGGAAGGGACAGTATCCAGTATATGGGGGAGGGAGCATACAGCACGTGGGCAAGCACAAGACCATGGCACACCAGGTGTACATGGGAGAGCACATGGCAAGTTGCAAAGGGAAGGGGCATGTGGTACATGAAGGAGCCCAAGCGCGTGGCGCATAAGGAGGGTGGTATATGGAAGCTGCAGATTCAGAACCTGCTCCTTGGCTCCCCTGGTACACGAGTCACCTGGGTCGGGTCTCCTCTTAAAGTCCCCCACAAGGAGTGTGGTCTCCCAGTTCAATGGTCACTGGGTGTGGGCGGGTTTGGGACATTCTCCATCTGCGGTGGAAAGACAAATACAGAATCTTTAATGAGCGGTACCTGAGACTGGAATAGAAGAGATACCAGGACTGGAGAAAGGGCTACCCAGAGGCATCACGGGTCCTGCAGCAAAGAGAGAACAGGTCATATTTGAGAGATAAGCCAGGAAACCAACAGCTGCTGTCCAACTAAAGACTATAACCATGCACCGTGCAGGCTGTGAACAAACCTCCAGGCAAGGGAAGCACAACAAGCAGCAAATGGGAATCTGAGACGATTTATGTTTCCATCAGTGTAATGAGGTGAGGGGCTGACTCTCCGCGGGCCACAAGCTTTGCCCTATTCCTTGGTTTCTTTCACTTTCCATTCGCCCTGTTATTCAATTGGACAGCACGAACAGAAGGTGCAAAACTTTTAAATGTAGATCTCACACAAGCTTGGATCTGACAATGGACAGTTAGCTTGCGGTTCACAAATAATGAGGAAAGTAAACTGGGCATTGGCGGTAGGGTGTCACAGTGGTTACCATTGTCATTCCTTCACAGCGGCAGGGACTCGGGTTCGTTCCCGGCTTGGGTCACTGTCTGTGCCGAGTCTGCACGTTTTCCCCTTGTCTGCGTGGGTTTCCTCCGGGTGCTCCGGTTTCCTCCCACAAGTCCCGAAAGACGTGCTGTTAGGTGAATTGGACATTCTGAATTCTCCCTCTGTGTACCCGAACAGGCGCCGGAATGTGGCAACTAGGGGATTTTCACTGTAACTTCATTGCAGTGTTAATGTGAGCCTACTTGTGACAATAATAAAGATTATTATTATAACGAGGGAGCTCATTCCTAACAAATTTGATTGAATTTTTTGAGCACATGACCAGGTGTGTACATAGAACATAGAACGATACAGCGCAGTACAGGCCCTTCGGCCCACGATGTTGCACCGACATGGGAAGTCAAAAACTAAAGGCCATCTAACCTACACTATGCCATTATCATCCATATGCTTATCCAATAAACTTTTAAATGCCCTCAATGTTGGCGAGTTCACTACTGTTGCAGGTAGGGCATTCCACGGCCTCACCACTCTTTGCGTAAAAAACCTACCTCTGACCTCTGTCCTATATCTATTACCCCTCAATTTAAGGCTATGTCCCCTCGCGCTAGCCACCTCCATCCGCGGGAGAAGGCTCTCACTGTCCACCCTATCTAACCCTCTGATCATTTTGTATGCCTCTATTAAGTCACCTCTTAACCTTCTTCTCTCTAACGAGAACAACCTCAAGTCCATCAGCCTTTCCTCATAAGATTTTCCCTCCATACCAGGCAACATCCTGGTAAATCTCCTCTGCACCCGTTCCAAAGCTTCCACGTCCTTCCTATAATGAGGCGACCAGAACTGTACGCAATACTCCAATTGCGGCCGTACCAGAGTTTTGTACAGCTGCAACATGACCTCATGGCTCCGGAACTCAATCCCTCTACCAATAAAGGCCAACACACCATAGGCCTTCTTCACAACCCTATCAACCTGGGTGGCAACTTTCAGGGATCTATGTACATGGACACCGAGATCCCTCTGCTCATCCACACTGCTAAGAATTTTACCATTAGCCAAATATTCCGCATTCCTGTTATTCTTTCCAAAGTGAATCACCTCACACTTCTCTACATTAAACTCCATTTGCCACCTCTCAGCCCAGCTCTGCAGCTTATCTATGTCCCTCTGTAACCTGCAACATCCTTCCACACTGTCTACAACTCCATCGACTTTAGTGTTGTCTGCAAATTTACTCACCCAACCTTCTGTGCCCTCCTCTAGGTCATTTATAAAAATGACAAACAGCAACGGCCCCAGAACAGATCCTTGTGGTACGCCACTTGTAACTGAACTCCATTCTGAACATTTCCCATCAACCACCACTCTCTGTCTTCTTTCAACTAGCCCATTTCTGATCCACATCTCTAAATCACCCTCAATCCCCAGCCTCCGTATTTTCTGCAATAGCCGACCGTGGGGAACCTTATCAAATGCTTTACTGAAATCCATATACACCACATCAACCGCTTTACCCTCGTCTACCTGTTCAGTCACCTTCTCAAAGAACTCGATAAGGTTTGTGAGGCATGATCTACCCTTCACAAAACCATGCTGACTATCCCTAATCATATTATGCTATCTAGATGATTATAAATCGTATCTCTTATAATCCTCTCCAAGACTTTACCCACAACAGACGTAAGGCTCACCGGCCTATAGTTACCGGGGTTATCTCTACTCCCCTTCTTGAACAAAGGGACCTAGAGACCAGATGTGTAGATGAGGGTAGTGTAGTTGATGTAGTTTACATGGATTTCACCAAAGCCTTTGACAAATTCCCACATGGGAGACTTATTAACAAGGCAAATGCAAATGGGATACAGAAAAACTTGATAAGGTGGATTCAAAGCTGACCGAGCTGTAGGAGACAGAGGGTGATGATTGAAAGATAGTGTCCAGTGGCGTACCACAGGAATCTGTGCTGGGTCCTCTATTATTCGTCATTTATATAAATGACAGATGACTTTGGGGGTGAGATCAGTAAGTTTGCAATGACACAAAGATTGGCCGGGTGGTTAACAGTGAGGCTGAGTGTCTTGGGCTACAGGAAGATATCGACAGGATGGTCAACTGGGCAGAAAGGTGGCAGATGGAATTTAACCCTGAAAAGTGTGAGGTGATACTTTGGACGGAACAATTTGACAAGGAAATATTCAAAGAATGGCACCACTGGGAAATCCTGAGGAACAAAGAGACTTTAGCGTGTTTGTCCATAGATCTCTGAAGGCAGACGGGCAGGTTAATAAGGTGGTGAAAAAGGCAAACGGGACACTGGCCTTTATCTTTTTTTTATTTTTAATAAATTTAGAGTACCCAATTCATTTTTTCCAATTAAGGGGCAATTTAGCGTGTTCAATCCACCTACCTTGCACATCTTTGGGTTGTGGGGGTGAAACCCACGCAAACACGGGGAGAATGTGCAAACTCCACACGGACAGTGACCCAGAGCCGGGATCGAACCTGGGACCTCAGCGCCGTGAGACTGCAGTGCTAACCCACTGAGCCACCATGCTGCCCTACACTGGCCTTTATCAATCGGGGATAGATTATAAAAGCAGGGAGGTCATGTTGGAGTTGGAGAACTTTAGTGAGGCCACAGCTGGCGTACTGTGTTCAGTTCTGGTCGCCATATTATAGGAAGGATGTGATTGCGCTGGAGGGGGTGCCGAGGAGATTCACCAGGATGTTGCCTGGGATGGAACGTTTAAGTTATGAAGAGAGGTTGGATAGGCTTGGGTTGTTTTCTTTGGAGCAGAGAAGACTGAGGGGTGACCTGATCGAGGTGGACAGGATTATGAGGGGCATGAACAGGGTAGATAGGGAGCAGCTGTTCCCCTTAGTTGAAGGGTCAGTTACGAGGGCGACACAAGTTCAAGGTGAGGGGTTTGGGGAGGGGGGATTTGAGGAAAATTTTTTGTACCCAGAGGGTGGTGATGGTCTGGAACGCGCTGCCTGGGAGGGTGGTAGAGGCGGGTTGCCTCACATCCTTTAAAATGTACCTGGCTGAGCACTTGGCACGTCACAACAAGGCTTTGGGCTGGCAAATGGGGTTAGGTAGGCAAGTCAGGTGTTTTTCATGCATCGGTGCAGACTTGATGGGACGAAGGGCTTCTTCTGTGCTGCCATATTCTGTGTTCGCCCCTTGACATTCAATTACATTACCATCGCTGAATCCCCCACAATCAACATTCTGGGGGTTACACAGAACACTACAGCGCAGTACGGGCCCTTCGGCCTTCGATGTTGCGCCGACCTGTGAAACCATCTGAAGCCTATCTGACCTACACTATTCCATTTTCATCCATATGTCTATCCAGTGACCACTTAAATGCCCTTAAAGTTGGCGAGTCTACTACTGTTGCAGGCAGGGCGTTCCACACCCCTACTACTCTCTGAGTAAAGAAACTACCTCTGACATCTGTCCTATATCTCTCACCCCTCAATTTAAAGCTATGTCCCCTCGTGTTGGTCATCACCATCCGAGGAAAAAGACTCTCACTGTCCACCCTATCTAACCCTCTGACTATCTTATATGTCTCTATTAAGTCACCTCTCAGCCTTCTCCTCTCTAACGAAAACAACCTCAATTCCCTGAGCCTTTCCTCGTAAGACCTTCCCTCCATACCAGGCAACATCCTAGTAAATCTCCTCTGAACCCTTTCCAAAGCTTCCACATCCTTCCTATAATGTGGTGACCAGAACTGCACGCAGTACTCCAGGTGTGGCCGCACCAGAGTTATGTACAGCTGCAGCATGACCCTGTGGTTCCGAAACTCAATCCCCCTGCTTATAAAGGCTAGCACACCATATGCCTTCTTAACAGCCCTATTAACCTGGGTGGCAACTTTCAAGGATTTATGTACCTGGATGCCGAGATCTCTCTGTTCATCTACACTACCAAGAATCTTGCCATTAGCCCAGTACTCTGCATTCCTGTTACTCCTTCCAAAGTGAACCACCTCACACTTTTCCGCATTAAACTCCATCTGCCACCTCTCAGCCCAGCTCTGCAGCTTATCTATGTCCCTCTGTATCCTATAACATCCTTCAGCACTATCCACAACTCCACTGACCTTCGTGTCATCTGCAAATTTACTAACCCATCCTTCTACACCCTCTTCCAGGTCATTTATAAAAATGACAAACAGCAGTGGCCCCAAAACAGATCCTTGCGGTACACCACTAGTAACTGAACTCCAGGATGAACATTTGCCATCAACCACCACCCTCTGTCTTCTTTCAGCTAGCCAATTACTGATCCAAACCGCTAAATCACCTTCAATTCCATACTTCCTTATTTTCTGCAATAGCCTACCGTAGGGAACCTTATCAAACGCCTTACTGAAATCCATATACACCACATCAACAGCTTTACCCTGATCCACCTGTTTGGTCACCTTCTCAAAAAACTCAATAAGGTTTGTGAGACATGACCTACCCTTCACAAAACCGTGTTGAGTATCGCTAATCAACTTGTTCTTTTCATACCATTGATCAGAAACTGAACTGGACGAGCCCCATCAATACTGCAGGTCAAAGTCTAGGAATTCTACAGCGAGAAACTCGCCTCCTGACCCCCCAAAGCCTGTCCACCATCTGCAAGGCACAAGTCAGGAGTGTAATGGAATACTCTCCATTTGCCTGGATGAGTGCAGCACCAACAATACTCAAGATGCTAGACACCATCCAGGACAAAGCAGCCCGCTTGATTACTCCCCCTTCCACAAAAATTCAAACCCTCCACCCCTGACGAACGGTGGCAGCCGTCTACAGGACGCACTGCAGTATCTCACCAAGGTTCCTTAGGCAACACTTTCCAAACGCACGACGGCCACCGTCTAGAAGGACAAGAGCAGCAGATACCTGGGAACCCCACCACCTGGAGATTCCCCTCCAAGTCACTCACCACCCTGACGTGGAAATATATTCGCCGTTCCTTCACTGTCACTGGGGCAAAAACCTGGAACTCCCTCCCTACAGCAGTGGGTGTGCCTACACCTCAGTGACTGCAGCGGTTCAAGAAGGCAACTCACCACCACCTTCTGAAGGGCAATAAGAGCCAGCAATGCCCACATCCCGGAAATGAATTAAAAAGTCAGCACGCAGGCACAGCAACTAATTAGGAAGGCAAAAGTAAAGTTGAACTTTATTGCAAATGGATGGAGTATGAAGGAATGAGGTCTTGTTACAGTTGTACAGAGCATTGGTGAGATTGTGCCTGGAGTACTGCGTACAATTCTGGTCTCCTTACTTAAGGAGGGATTTACTTGCATTGAAGAAAGTTCACTTGGCTGGTTCTTGGGATGGAAGGGATTGTCTTCTGGAGAAAGGTTGAGCAGATTCAGCCGATGCTCATTGGAGTTTAGAAGAATGAGAGGTCACCTTTGAAACATAGACTACAGGGGTGCAGTGGTTGCTGGTTAAGTGTTTTATTTTTACCTGTATTTAAGTTGGGCAGTTCCTAAACCCGAGACACTTCATTTGTAGTGTCCCCCACCCTTCAGCTCCTCTAACCTAAGGGGTTGAGTGAATATCAGGTAAGCTCTTTCTTTCTTTTTCTTGTTTTATCTAGAGGGGATGGCAGGGAAGGCAGTGCAATGTTCCTCCTGCAGAATGTTTGAGGTGAGGGACGCCATCAGTATCCCTGCTGATTTCATCTGTGGGAAGTGCACCCAACTCCAGCTCCTCAGAAACCGCGTTAGGGAACTGGAGATGGATCAACTTTGGATCATTCGGGAGGCAGTGGTGGTCATAGATAGTAGCTTAAGGGATGTAGTTACTCCGAAGAATCAAGATTGATGGGTGACGGTGAGAGGGGCTGGGAGGAAGCAGTCAGTACAGGGATCCACTGTGATTGTTCCCCTTAGTAACAAGTATACCACTTTGGATGCTGGTGGTGGTGGGGGGGTGGTGGTTGGGGGGGGACGACGACGACGGACTTACCAGGGTAAGCCACGGTGAACAGATCTCCAGTACTGGGTCTGTCCCTGTGGCTCAGAAGGGAAGGAGGGAGAGCAGGAGAGCAACAGTTATTGGGGACTCGATAGTTAGAGGGACAGATAGACGGTTCTGTGGCAATGAAAGAGACTCACGGATGGTATGTTGCTTCCCAGGTGCCAGGGTCTCGAGCCGTGTTTTCAGAATCCTTAAGGGGGAGGGGGAACAGTCACAAGTCGTGGTACACATCGGTACCAACGACATAGGTAAGAGAAGGGATGGGGATTTAAAACAGGAATTTAGGGAGCTAGGGTGGAAGCTGAGAGCCAGGACAAACCATGTTGTGATCTCTGATTTGTTGCCGGTGCCACATGCTAGCGAGGTGAGGAACAGGGAGAGAGAGCAGATAAACACGTGGCTGCAGGGATGGTGTAGGAGGGAGGGTTCAGGTACGTGGATAATTGGAGCACATTCTGGGGAAGGTGGGACCTGTACAGACAGGATGGTTTGTACCTGAACCAGAGGGGCACCAATATCCAGGGAGGGAAATTTGCTACGGCTCTTCGGGGGGTTAAAACTAATTTGTCAGGGGGCTGGGAAAATGAGCTGTAGTTCAGAAGGCAGTGTTGAGAGTAGTGAGGTACTGAGGAGGGTATGAAGGTCGCAGGAGTGTACCGGCAGACAGGAAGGTGGGTTGAAGTCTGTCTACGTCAATGCAAAGAGCACCCGGAATAAGGTAGGTGAACTTGGAGCGTGGATTGGTACTTGGGACTACGATGCTGTGGCCATTACGGAGACATGGTTAGAACAGGGAGACATGGTTAGAACAAGGACAGGAATGGTTATTGGAAGTTCCGGGGTATAGATGTTTCAGTAAGAGTAGGGAAGGTGGTAAAAGCCTCCCGTAACAGCCTCCCCGGACAGGCGCTGGAATGTGGCGACTAGGGGCTTTTCACAGTAACTTCATTGAAGCCTACTCGTGACAATAAGCGATTTTCATTTCATGTCAAGAGTAGCATTGTTAATCAAGGATAGTTTAACGGCTGCAGAAAGGCAGTTCGAAGGGGATCTGCCTACTGAGGTAATATGGGCCAAAGTTAGAAATAGGAAAGCAGCGGTCACATTGTTAGGAGTTTTCTATAGGCCCTCAAATAGTAATAGAGATGTGGAGGAAGAAATTGCAAAACAGATTACGGAAAGGTGTGGAGGTCTCAGGGTAGTTGTCATGGGTGACTTTAACTTTCCAAATATTGATTGGAACCTCTATAGGTCGAACAGTTCGGATGGAGCAGTTTTTGTACAGTGTGTGGATAGGCCGACAAGAGGGCGGGGGGGGGGGGGGCACATTGGATTTGGTACTGGGTAATGAACTCGGCCAAGTGTTAGATTTGTTTGTGGGAGAGCAATTTGGAGATAGTGACCACAATTCGGTGTCTTTCACTATTGCAATGGAGAGGGATAGGGCAATACAGCAGGGCAAGGTTTATAATTGGGGGAGGGGTAATTATGATGCGATTAGGCAAGAATTAGGGAGCATAAGATGGGAACAGAAACTGTCAGGGAAAGGCACAAATGAAAAGTGGAGCTTTTTCAAGGAACAAATACTGCGTGTCCTTGATAGGTATGTCCCCGTCAGGCAGGGAGGAAATGGCCGTGTGAGGGAACCATGGTTCACAAAAGAGGTTGAATGTCTTGTCAAGAGGAAAAAGGAAGAGTATGTAAGGATGAGAAAACAAGGTTCAGTTGGGTCGCTTGAGGGTTACAAGGTAGTAAGGAATGAGCTAAAAAAAAGGGCTTAGGAGAGCTAGGAGGAGGCATGAGAAGTCCTTGGTGGGTTGGATCAAGGAAAACCCCAAGGCTTTTTACTCTTATGTGAGAAATAAAAGAATGACCAGGGTGAGGGTAGGGCCGGTCAAGGACATTAGTGGGAACTTGTGCATGGAATCAGAAGAAATAGGAGGCGTTGAATGAATACTTTTCTTCAGTGTTCACCAAGGAGAGGGGCCATGTTTTTGAGGATGTGTGTGTGATACAGGTGGGTAGGCTGGAGGAGGTAGATGTTCTGAGGAACGATGTATTAGAAATTTTGAAAAACTTGAGGGTCGACAAGGGTCGACAAGTCCCCTGGGCCAGATGGGATATATCCAATGATTCTTTGGGAGGCAAGGGAGGCAAGGGATGAGATTGCAAAGCCTTTGGCTTTGATCTTTGGTTCCTCACTGTCCACAGGGATAGTGCCAGAGGACTGGAGAGTGGAGAATGTTGTTCCTCTGTTCAAGAAAGGGAACAGGAATGACCCTGGTAATTATAGGCCGGTTAGTCTTACATCGGTGGCCGGTAAGTTAATGGAAAAGGTCCTGAAGGATAGGATTTATGACCATTTGGAAAGATGCAGCTTAATCCGGGATAGTCAACAGAGATTCGTCAAGGGTAAGTCTTGCCTCACAAATTTGATTGAATTCTTTGAGGAGGTAACCAAGTGTGTAGATGAAGGTGGAGCAGTTGATTTCGTATACATGGATTTTAGTAAGGCATTTGATACAGTTCCCCATGGTCGGCTCATGAAGAAAGTAAGGAGGTGTGGGAGAGAGGGAAATTTGGCCAATTGGATAAGTAACTGGCTATCACATAGAAGACAGAGGGTGGTGGTGGATGGAAAATTTTCAGACTGGAGACCAGTTACCAGCGGTTTACCACAGGGATCAGTGCTGGGTCCTCTGCTATTTGTGATTTTTATCAATGGCTTGGAGGAGGGGCTTGAAGGGTGGGTCAGTAAATTTGCTGATGACACCAAGATTGGTGGAGTAGTGGATGAGGTGGAGGGCTGTTGTAGGCCGCAAAGAGACGTTGATAGGATGCAGAGCTGGGCCGAAAAATGGCAGATGGAGTTTAACCCTGATAAGTGCGAGGTGATTCATTTTGGTAGAAAAAATTTGAATGCGGATTACAGGGTCAACGGCAGGGTTCTGAGGAATGTGGAGGAACAGAGAGTTCTTGGGGTACATGTCCACAGATCTCTGAAGGTTGCCATTCAAGTGGATAGAGCCGTGAAGAAGGCTTATCCTGTGTTAGCGTTTATTAACAGGGGGCTTGAGTTTAAGAGCCGCGGGGTTATGCTGTAACTATACATGACCCTGGTGAGACCACATTTGGAGTATTGTGTGCAGTTCTGGTCACCTCATTATAGGAAGAATGTGGAAACATTGGAAAGGGTGCTAGGAGATTTACCAGAATGCTGCCTGATTTGCAGGATAGGTCTTATGAGGAAAGGTTGAGCGAGCTAGGGCTTTTCTCTTTGGAGCGGAGGAGGATGAGGGGCGACTTAATAGAGGTTTATAAGATGATGAGGGGGATAGATAGAATGGACGTTCAGAGACTATTTCCTCAGGTGGATGTAGCTGTTACAAGGGGGCATAACTAGAAGATTCAGGGTGGGAGATATAGGAGGGATGTCCGAGGTAGGTTCTTTACTCAGAGAGTGGTTAGGGTGTGTAATGGACTGCCTGCTGTGATAGTGGAGTCGGACACTTTAGGAACTTTCAAGCGGTTATTGGATAGGCACATGGAGCACACCAGAATGACAGGGAGTGGGATAGCTTGATCTTGGTTTCGGACAATGCTCGGCACAACATCGAGGGCCGAAGGGCCTGTTCTGTGCTGTACTGTTCTATGTTCGCTGTACATTGCAGGAGGCCATTCGACCCACAAAGTCTGCACCGACCTTTGAAAAGAGCACCGTACAGAGGATGCAGGCCCCACCCTATCCCCATAACCCAGTGAACACATCAAATCTTTTGGACACTTCAGGACAATTTAGCACAGCCAATCCACCTAGCCTGCACATCTTTGGACTTATTGAAAGATGCAAGGATCTGAGGGGGCTTGACAGGGGAGATGCTGAAAGGATATTTCATCTGAAGGACAATCTGGAACCAGGAGACAAAGTTTGCCATTTAATATGGAGATGAGGAGGATTTTGTTCTCTCAGCTGATCATTAACCTTTGGAATCCTGTTCTACAGAAAGTAATAGAAGGTGGGCCATTGGGTATATTCAAGACGGAGTTGGACAGATTCCTGTTCCATAAGGGAGGGTTATGAGGGGTGGGCAGGAAAGTGGAACTCAAAATCCAAATTCCATACAAGTTCCACATCTTCTGAAGCCTGTTTCCAAGGACAGCAGCGGAAACATTGGGGACCAATGTCCTTCCTGCAAAGAGAGGAATCAACACTAACCTGGTTGTGGGGTGCTGAAGATGGGCCCCACATTCATTGGCTGCTGAATGGCTGCAGGAAACCGCATCTGTGCTTCTCCACCATACCTGAAAGAGAAAGACTATTCAACACACTGCCCACAAATCCCAGCAAACCCTGGCCCAGGAAACACTCCCTCCTCAAAACCCAACATCTGTTTCTGTGGTGCACAACACATCCTTCGTGGTCCAGGAGTGTCCCGGTCCGGATTGGGAAACTCCGTCCGGATACGGTCAGGGATGGGAGACTCGAACGGATATTGTCCGGGACTCGAGCCCCGTACGGATACTGTCCGGGACAGGAGGCTCCGTACGGAAACGGTTTGGGACTGGAGCCCCGTACCGATACGGTCCAGGACTGGAGACTCCGTACGGATACTGTCCGGGATTGGAGACCTGAGTCTGTGACAAGGAATTTGGAATCCCGCAGTCAATTTTCTAGGAATGCCACAAATGGTGCAGGTGTAGGCAATCAGGGATATTACTCTCAGGTGTGTGTAATCAGGGATATTAATCTCTCAGGTGTGTGTAATCAGGGATATTAATCTCTCAGGTGTGTGTAATCAGGGATATTACTCAGGTGTGTTTAATCAGGGATATTACTCTCAGGTGTGTATAATCAGGGATATTACTCTCAGGTGTGTGTAATCAGGGATATTACTCGTGTGTATAATCAGGGATATTACTCAGGTGTGTGTAATCAGGGATATTACTCAGGTGTGTGTAATCAGGGATATTACTCAGGTGTGTGTAATCAGGGATATTACACAGGTGTGTGTAATCAGGGATATTACTCAGGTGTGTGTAATCAGGGATATTACTCAGGTGTGTGTAATCAGGGATATTACTCTCAGGAGTGTGTAATCAGGGATATTACTCAGGTGTGTGTAATCAGGGATATTACTCAGGTGTGTGTAATCAGGGATATTACTCAGGTGTGTGTAATCAGGGATATTACTCAGGTGTGTGTAATCAGGGATATTACACAGGTGTGTGTAATCAGGGATATTACTCAGGTGTGTGTAATCAGGGATATTACTCTCAGGAGTGTGTAATCAGGGATATTACTCTCAGGAGTGTGTAATCAGGGATATTACTCAGGTGTGTGTAATCAGGGATATTACTCAGGTGTGTGTAATCAGGGATATTACTCAGGTGTGTGTAATCAGGGATATTACTCAGGTGTGTGTAATCAGGGATATTACTCAGGTGTGTCTAATCAGGGATATTACTCAGGTGTGTATAATCAGGGATATTACTCAGGTGTGTGTAATCAGGGACATTACTCAGGTGTGCGTAATCAGGGACATTACTCAGGTGTGTGTAATCAGGGATATTACTCAGGTGTGTGCAATCAGGGATACTCAGGTGTGAGTAATCAGGGATATTACTCTCGTGTGTAGAATCAAGGTTATTACTCTCAGGAGTGTGTAATCAGGGATATTACTCAGGTGTGTGTAATCAGGGATATTACACAGGTGTGTGTAATCAGGGATATTACTCAGGTGTGTGTAATCAGGGATATTACTCAGGTGTGTGTAATCAGGGATATTACTCTCAGGAGTGTGTAATCAGGGATATTACACAGGTGTGTGTAATCAGGGATATTACTCTCAGGAGTGTGTAATCAGGGATATTACACAGGTGTGTGTAATCAGGGATATTACTCTCAGGTGTGTGTAATCAGGGATATTACTCAGTTGTGTGTAATCAGGGATATTACTCAGGTGTGTGTAATCAGGGATATTACTCAGGTGTGTGTAATCAGGGATATTACTCAGGTGTGTGTAATCAGGGATATTACTCAGGTGTGTGTAATCAGGGATATTACTCTCAGGAGTGTGTAATCAGGGATATTACTCAGTTGTGTGTAATCAGGGATATTACTCTCAGGTGTGTGTAATCAGGGATATTACTCTCGTGTGTGTAATCAGGGATATTACTCTCAGGAGTGTGTAATCAGGGATATTACACAGGTGTGTGTAATCAGGGATATTACTCTCAGGTGTGTGTAATCAGGGATATTACTCTCAGGAGTGTGTAATCAGGGATATTACTCTCAGGTGTGTGTAATCAGGGATATTACTCTCGTGTGTATAATCAGGGATATTACTCTCAGGTGTGTGTAATCAGGGATATTACTCAGGTGTGTGTAATCAGGGATATTAATCTCTCAGGTGTGTGTAATCAGGGATATTACTCAGGTGTGTGTAATCAGGGATATTACTCTTAGGTGTGTGTAATCAGGGATATTACTCTCAGGAGTGTGTAATCAGGGATATTACTCAGGTTTGTGTAATCAGGGATATTACTCTCAGGTGTGTGTAATCAGGGATATTACTCTCAGGTGTGCGTAATCAGGGATATTACTCAGGTGTGTGTAATCAGGGATATTAATCTCTCAGGTGTGTGTAATCAGGGATATTACTCAGGTGTGTGTAATCAGTGATATTACTCAGGTTTGTGTAATCAGGGATATTACTCTCAGGTGTGTATAATCAGGGATATTACACAGGTGTGTGTAATCAGGGATATTACCCTCAGGTGTGTGTAATCAGGGATATTAATCACTCAGGTGTGAGTAATCAGGGATATTATTCTTGTGTGTATAATCAGGGTTATTACTCTCAGGTGTGTGTAATCAGGGATATTACACAGGTGTGTGTAATCAGGGATATTACTCTCAGGTGTGTGTAATCAGGGATATTACTCAGGTGTGTGTAATCAGGGATATTACTCAGGTTTGTGTAATCAGGGATATTACTCTCAGGTGTGTGTAATCAGGGATATTACTCAGGTGTGTGTAATCAGGGACATTACTCAGGTGTGTGTAATCAGGGATATTACTCAGGTGTGTGTAATCAGGGATATTACTCTCAGGTGTGTGTAATCAGGGATATTACTCAGGTGTGTGTAATCAGGGATATTACTCAGGTGTGTATAATCAGGGATATTACTCTCAGGAGTGTGTAATCAGGGATATTACTCTCAGGTGTGTGTAATCAGGGATATTACTCAGGTGTGTGTAATCAGGGATATTACTCTCAGGTGTGTGTAATCAGGGATATTACACAGGTGTGTGTAATCAGGGATATTACTCAGGTGTGTATAATCAGGGATATTACTCTCAGGAGTGTGTAATCAGGGATATTACTCTCAGGTGTGTGTAATCAGGGATATTACTCAGGTGTGTGTAATCAGGGATATTACTCAGGTGTGTATAATCAGGGATATTACTCAGGTGTGTGTAATCAGGGATATTACTCAGGTGTGTATAATCAGGGATATTACTCTCAGGAGTGTGTAATCAGGGATATTACTCTCAGGTGTGTGTAATCAGGGATATTACTCAGGTGTGTGTAATCAGGGATATTACTCTCGTGTGTAAAATCAGGGTTATTACTCTCAGGTGTGTGTAATCAGGGATATTACTCTCAGGTGTGTGTAATCAGGGATATTACTCTCAGGTGTGTGTAATCAGGGATATTACTCAGGTGTGTGTAATCAGGGATATTACTCAGGTTTGTGTAATCAGGGATATTACTCTCAGGTGTGTGTAATCAGGGATATTACTCTCAGGTGTGTGTAATCAGGGATATTACGCTCAGTTGTGTGTAATCAGGGATATTACTCAGGTGTGTGTAATCAGGGATATTACTCTCAGGAGTGTGTAATCAGGGATATTACTCAGGTGTGTGTAATCAGGGATATTACTCAGGTGTGTGTAATCAGGGATATTACTCAGGTGTGTGTAATCAGGGATATTACTCAGGTGTGTGTAATCAGGGATATTACTCAGGTGTGTATAATCAGGGATATTACTCAGGTGTGTGTAATCAGGGACATTACTCAGGTGTGTGTAATCAGGGACATTACTCAGGTGTGTGTAATCAGGGATATTACTCAGGTGTGTGCAATCAGGGATATTACTCAGGTGTGAGTAATCAGGGATATTACTCTCGTGTGTATAATCAAGGTTATTACTCTCAGGAGTGTGTAATCAGGGATATTACTCAGGTGTGTGTAATCAGGGATATTACACAGGTGTGTGTAATCAGGGATATTACTCAGGTGTGTGTAATCAGGGATATTACTCTCAGGAGTGTGTAATCAGGGATATTACTCTCAGGAGTGTGTAATCAGGGATATTACACAGGTGTGTGTAATCAGGGATATTACTCTCAGGAGTGTGTAATCAGGGATATTACACAGGTGTGTGTAATCAGGGATATTACTCTCAGGTGTGTGTAATCAGGGATATTACTCAGGTGTGTGTAATCAGGGATATTACTCAGGTGTGTGTAATCAGGGATATTACTCAGGTGTGTGTAATCAGGGATATTACTCTCAGGAGTGTGTAATCAGGGATATTACTCAGTTGTGTGTAATCAGGGATATTACTCTCAGGTGTGTGTAATCAGGGATATTACTCTCGTGTGTGTAATCAGGGATATTACTCTCAGGAGTGTGTAATCAGGGATATTACACAGGTGTGTGTAATCAGGGATATTACTCTCAGGTGTGTGTAATCAGGGATATTACTCTCAGGAGTGTGTAATCAGGGATATTACTCAGGTGTGTGTAATCAGGGATATTACTCAGGTGTGTGTAATCACGGATATTACTCTCAGGAGTGTGTAATCAGGGATATTACTCTCGTGTGTAATCAGGGATATTACTCTCGTGTGTATAATCAGGGATATTACTCTCAGGTGTGTGTAATCAGGGATATTACTCAGGTGTGTGTAATCAGGGATATTAATCTGTCAGGTGTGTGTAATCAGGGATATTACTCAGGTGTGTGTAATCAGGGATATTACTCAGGTGTGTGTAATCAGGGATATTACTCTCAGGAGTGTGTAATCAGGGATATTACTCAGGTTTGTGTAATCAGGGATATTACTCAGGTGTGTGTAATCAGGGATATTACTCAGGTGTGCGTAATCAGGGATATTACTCAGGTGTGTGTAATCAGGGATATTAATCTCTCAGGTGTGTGTAATCAGGGATATTACTCAGGTGTGTGTAATCAGTGATATTACTCAGGTTTGTGTAATCAGGGATATTACTCTCAGGTGTGTATAATCAGGGATATTACTCAGGTGTGTGTAATCAGGGATATTACCCTCAGGTGTGTGTAATCAGGGATATTACTCAGGTGTGTGTAATCAGGGATATTAATCACTCAGGTGTGAGTAATCAGGGATATTATTCTGGTGTGTATAATCAGGGTTATTACTCTCAGGTGTGTGTAATCAGGGATATTACACAGGTGTGTGTAATCAGGGATATTACTCTCAGGTGTGTGTAATCAGGGATATTACTCAGGTGTGTGTAATCAGGGATATTACTCAGGTTTGTGTAATCAGGGATATTACTCTCAGGTGTGTGTAATCAGGGATATTACTCAGGTGTGTGAAATCAGGGACATTACTCAGGTGTGTGTAATCAGGGATATTACTCAGGTGTGTGTAATCAGGGATATTACTCTCAGGTGTGTGTAATCAGGGATATTACTCAGGTGTGTGTCATCAGGGATATTACTCAGGTGTGTATAATCAGGGATATTACTCTCAGGAGTGTGTAATCAGGGATATTACTCTCAGGAGTGTGTAATCAGGGATATTACTCTCAGGTGTGTGTAATCAGGGATATTACACAGGTGTGTGTAATCAGGGATATTACTCAGGTGTGTATAATCAGGGATATTACTCTCAGGAGTGTGTAATCAGGGATATTACTCTCAGGTGTGTGTAATCAGGGATATTACTCAGGTGTGTGTAATCAGGGATATTACTCAGGTGTGTATAATCAGGGATATTACACAGGTGTGTGTAATCAGGGATATTACTCTCAGTTGTGTGTAATCAGGGATATTACTCTCAGGTGTGTGTAATCAGGGATATTACTCAGGTGTGTGTAATCAGGGATATTACTCTCAGTTGTGTGTAATCAGGGATATTACTCTCAGGTGTGTGTAATCAGGGATATTACTCTCAGGTGTGTGTAATCAGGGATATTACTCAGGTGTGTGTAATCAGGGATATTACTCTCGTGTGTAATCAGGGATATTACTCTCAGGTGTGTGTAATCAGGGATATTACTCAGGTGTGTGTAATCAGGGATATTACTCTCAGTTGTGTGTAATCAGGGATATTACTCAGGTGTGTGTAATCAGGGATATTACTCAGGTGTGTGTAATCAGGGATATTACTCGTGTGTAATCAGGGATATTACTCTCAGGTGTGTGTAATCAGGGATATTACTCAGGTGTGTGTAATCAGGGATATTACTCAGGTGTGTGTAATCAGGGCTATTACTCAGATGTGTGTCATCAGGGATATTACTCTCAGGTCTGTGTAATCAGGGATATTACTCAGGTGTGTGTAATCAGGGATATTACTCTCGTGTGTATAATCAGGGATATTACTCAGTTGTGTGTAATCAGGGATATTACTCAGGTGTGTGTAATCAGGGATATTACTCAGGTTTGTGTAATCAGGGATATTACTCTCAGGTCTGTGTAATCAGGGATATTATTCAGGTGTGTGTAATCAGGGATATTACTCTCAGGTGTGTGTAATCAGGGACATTACTCAGGTGTGTGTAATCAGGGATATTACACAGGTGTGTGTAATCAGGGATATTACTCTCAGGTGTGTGTAATCAGGGATATTACTCAGGTGTGTGTAATCAGGGCTATTACTCAGATGTGTGTAATCAGGGATATTACTCTCAGGTCTGTGCAATCAGGGATATTAATCTCTCAGGTGTGTGTAATCAGGGATATTACTCTCGTGTGTATAATCAGGGATATTAATCTCTCAGGTGTGTGTAATCAGGGATATTAATCTCTCAGGTGTGTGCAATCAGGGATATTACTCAGGTTTGTGTAATCAGGGATATTACTCAGGTTTGTGTAATCAGGGATATTACTCTCAGGTGTGCGTAATCAGGGATATTACCCTCAGGTGTGTGTAATCAGGGATATTAATCTCTCAGGTGTGTGTAATCAGGGATATTACTCAGGTGTGTGTAATCAGGGATATTAATCTCTCAGGTGTGTGTAATCAGGGATATTACTCAGGTGTGTATAATCAGGGATATTACTCTCAGGTGTGTGTAATCAGGGATATTACTCTCAGATGTGTGTAATCAGGGATATTACTCTGGGGTGTGTGTAATCAGGGATATTACTCTCAGGTGTGTGTAATCAGGGATATTACTCAGGTGTGTGTAATCAGGGATATTACTCAGGTTTGTGTAATCAGGGATATTACTCTCAGGTGTGTATAATCAGGGATATTACTCTCGTGTGTATAATCAGGGATATTACCCTCAGGTGTGTGTAATCAGGGATATTACTCTCGTGTGCATAATCAGGGATATTAATCTCAGGTGTGTGTAATCAGGGATATTACTCAGGTGTGTGTAATCAGGGATATTACTCAGGTGTGTGTAATCAGGGATATTACCCTCAGGTGTGTGCAATCAGGGATATTACTCAGGTGTGTGTAATCAGGGATATTACTCAGGTGTGTGTAATCAGGGATATTACCCTCAGGTGTGTGCAATCAGGGATATTACTCAGGTGTGTGTAATCAGGGATATTAATCTCTCAGGTGTGTGTAATCAGGGATATTACTCAGGTGTGAGTAATCAGGGATATTACTCTCGTGTGTATAATCAAGGTTATTACTCTCAGGTGTGTATAATCAGGGATATTACTCTCAGGTGTGTGTAATCAAGGATATTACTCAGGTGTGTGTAATCAGGGATATTACTCAGGTGTGTGTAATCAGGGATATTACTCTCAGGTGTGTGTAATCAGGGATATTACCCTCAGGTGTGTGCAATCAGGGATATTACTCAGGTGTGTGTAATCAGGGATATTAATCTCTCAGGTGTGTGGAATCAGGGATATTACTCTCAGGTGTGTGTAATCAGGGATATTACTCAGGTGTGTGTAATCAGGGATATTACTCAGGTTTGTGTAATCAGGGATATTACTCTCAGGTGTGTGTAATCAGGGATATTACTCAGGTGTGCGTAATCAGGGATATTACTCTCAGGTGTGTGTAATCAGGGATATTACTCAGGTTTGTGTAATCAGGGATATTACTCTCAGGTGTGTATAATCAGGGATATTACTCAGGTGTGTGTAATCAGGGATATTACCCTCAGGTGTGTGTAATCAGGGATATTACTCAGGTGTGTGTAATCAGGGATATTAATCACTCAGGTGTGAGTAATCAGGGATATTATTCTGGTGTGTATAATCAGGGTTATTACTCTCAGGTGTGTGTAATCAGGGATATTACACAGGTGTGTGTAATCAGGGATATTACTCTCAGGTGTGTGTAATCAGGGATATTACTCAGGTGTGTGTAATCAGGGATATTACTCAGGTTTGTGTAATCAGGGATATTACTCTCAGGTGTGTGTAATCAGGGATATTACTCAGGTGTGTGAAATCAGGGACATTACTCAGGTGTGTGTAATCAGGGATATTACTCAGGTGTGTGTAATCAGGGATATTACTCTCAGGTGTGTGTAATCAGGGATATTACTCAGGTGTGTGTCATCAGGGATATTACTCAGGTGTGTATAATCAGGGATATTACTCTCAGGAGTGTGTAATCAGGGATATTACTCTCAGGAGTGTGTAATCAGGGATATTACTCTCAGGTGTGTGTAATCAGGGATATTACACAGGTGTGTGTAATCAGGGATATTACTCAGGTGTGTATAATCAGGGATATTACTCTCAGGAGTGTGTAATCAGGGATATTACTCTCAGGTGTGTGTAATCAGGGATATTACTCAGGTGTGTGTAATCAGGGATATTACTCAGGTGTGTATAATCAGGGATATTACACAGGTGTGTGTAATCAGGGATATTACTCTCAGTTGTGTGTAATCAGGGATATTACTCTCAGGTGTGTGTAATCAGGGATATTACTCAGGTGTGTGTAATCAGGGATATTACTCTCAGTTGTGTGTAATCAGGGATATTACTCTCAGGTGTGTGTAATCAGGGATATTACTCTCAGGTGTGTGTAATCAGGGATATTACTCAGGTGTGTGTAATCAGGGATATTACTCTCGTGTGTAATCAGGGATATTACTCTCAGGTGTGTGTAATCAGGGATATTACTCAGGTGTGTGTAATCAGGGATATTACTCTCAGTTGTGTGTAATCAGGGATATTACTCAGGTGTGTGTAATCAGGGATATTACTCAGGTGTGTGTAATCAGGGATATTACTCGTGTGTAATCAGGGATATTACTCTCAGGTGTGTGTAATCAGGGATATTACTCAGGTGTGTGTAATCAGGGATATTACTCAGGTGTGTGTAATCAGGGCTATTACTCAGATGTGTGTCATCAGGGATATTACTCTCAGGTCTGTGTAATCAGGGATATTACTCAGGTGTGTGTAATCAGGGATATTACTCTCGTGTGTATAATCAGGGATATTACTCAGTTGTGTGTAATCAGGGATATTACTCAGGTGTGTGTAATCAGGGATATTACTCAGGTTTGTGTAATCAGGGATATTACTCTCAGGTCTGTGTAATCAGGGATATTATTCAGGTGTGTGTAATCAGGGATATTACTCTCAGGTGTGTGTAATCAGGGACATTACTCAGGTGTGTGTAATCAGGGATATTACACAGGTGTGTGTAATCAGGGATATTACTCTCAGGTGTGTGTAATCAGGGATATTACTCAGGTGTGTGTAATCAGGGCTATTACTCAGATGTGTGTAATCAGGGATATTACTCTCAGGTCTGTGCAATCAGGGATATTAATCTCTCAGGTGTGTGTAATCAGGGATATTACTCTCGTGTGTATAATCAGGGATATTAATCTCTCAGGTGTGTGTAATCAGGGATATTAATCTCTCAGGTGTGTGCAATCAGGGATATTACTCAGGTTTGTGTAATCAGGGATATTACTCAGGTTTGTGTAATCAGGGATATTACTCTCAGGTGTGCGTAATCAGGGATATTACCCTCAGGTGTGTGTAATCAGGGATATTAATCTCTCAGGTGTGTGTAATCAGGGATATTACTCAGGTGTGTGTAATCAGGGATATTAATCTCTCAGGTGTGTGTAATCAGGGATATTACTCAGGTGTGTATAATCAGGGATATTACTCTCAGGTGTGTGTAATCAGGGATATTACTCTCAGATGTGTGTAATCAGGGATATTACTCTGGGGTGTGTGTAATCAGGGATATTACTCTCAGGTGTGTGTAATCAGGGATATTACTCAGGTGTGTGTAATCAGGGATATTACTCAGGTTTGTGTAATCAGGGATATTACTCTCAGGTGTGTATAATCAGGGATATTACTCTCGTGTGTATAATCAGGGATATTACCCTCAGGTGTGTGTAATCAGGGATATTACTCTCGTGTGCATAATCAGGGATATTAATCTCAGGTGTGTGTAATCAGGGATATTACTCAGGTGTGTGTAATCAGGGATATTACTCAGGTGTGTGTAATCAGGGATATTACCCTCAGGTGTGTGCAATCAGGGATATTACTCAGGTGTGTGTAATCAGGGATATTACTCAGGTGTGTGTAATCAGGGATATTACCCTCAGGTGTGTGCAATCAGGGATATTACTCAGGTGTGTGTAATCAGGGATATTAATCTCTCAGGTGTGTGTAATCAGGGATATTACTCAGGTGTGAGTAATCAGGGATATTACTCTCGTGTGTATAATCAAGGTTATTACTCTCAGGTGTGTATAATCAGGGATATTACTCTCAGGTGTGTGTAATCAAGGATATTACTCAGGTGTGTGTAATCAGGGATATTACTCAGGTGTGTGTAATCAGGGATATTACTCTCAGGTGTGTGTAATCAGGGATATTACCCTCAGGTGTGTGCAATCAGGGATATTACTCAGGTGTGTGTAATCAGGGATATTAATCTCTCAGGTGTGTGGAATCAGGGATATTACTCTCAGGTGTGTGTAATCAGGGATATTACTCAGGTGTGTGTAATCAGGGATATTACTCAGGTTTGTGTAATCAGGGATATTACTCTCAGGTGTGTGTAATCAGGGATATTACTCAGGTGTGCGTAATCAGGGATATTACTCTCAGGTGTGTGTAATCAGGGATATTACTCTCGTGTGTATAATCAGGGATATTACTCAGGTGTGTGTAATCAGGAATATTACACTCAGGTGTGTGTAATCAGGGCTATTACTCAGGTTTGTGTAATCAGGGATATTACTCAGGTGTGTGTAATCAGGGATATTACTCAGGTGTGTGTAATCAGGGATATTACTCAGGTGTGTGTAATCAGGGATATTACTCAGGTGTGTGTAATCAGGGATATTACTCTCAGGTGTGTGTAATCAGGGATATTACTCGTGTGTATAATCAGGGATATTACTCTCAGGTGTGTGTAATCAGGGATATTACTCAGGTGTGTGTAATCAGGGATATTACTCTCGTGTGTATAATCAGGGATATTACTCTCAGGTGTGTGTAATCAGGGATATTACTCTCAGGTGTGTGTAATCAGGGATATTACTCTCGTGTGTGTAATCAGGGATATTACTCTCAGGTGTGTGTAATCAGGGATATTACTCTCAGGTGTGTGTAATCAGGGATATTACTCTCAGGTGTGTGTAATCAGGGATATTACTCTCAGGTGTGTGTAATCAGGGATATTACTCTCAGGTGTGTGTAATCAGGGATATTACTCTCGTGTGTATAATCAGGGATATTACTCTCAGGTGTGTGTAATCAGGGATATTACTCTCAGGTGTGTGTAATCAGTGATATTACTCAGGTGTGTGTAATCAGTGATATTACTCAGGTGTGTGTAATCAGGGATATTACTCTCAGTTGTGTGTAATCAGGGATATTACTCAGGTGTGTGTAATCAGTGATATTACTCTCAGGTGTGTGTAATCAGGGATATTACTCAGGTTTGTGTAATCAGGGATATTACTCTCAGGTGTGTGTAATCAGGGATATTACTCAGCTGTGTGTAATCAGAGATATTACTCTCAGTTGTGTGTAATCAGGGATATTACTCAGGTGTGTGTAATCAGGGATATTACTCAGGTGTGTGTAATCAGGGATATTACTCTCGTGTGTAATCAGGGATATTACTCTCAGGTGTGTGTAATCAGGGATATTACTCTCGTGTGTAATCAGGGATATTACTCTCAGGTGTGTGTAATCAGGGATATTACTCAGGTGTGTGTAATCAGGGATATTACTCAGGTGTGTGTAATCAAGGATATTACTCTCAGGTGTGTGTAATCAGGGATATTACTCAGGTGTGTGTAATCAGGGATATTACTCAGGTGTGTGTAATCAGTGATATTACTCAGGTTTGTGTAATCAGGGATATTACTCTCAGGTGTGTGTAATCAGGGATATTACTCAGGTGTGTGTAATCAGGGATATTACTCTCAGGTGTGTGTAATCAGGGATATTACTCTCAGTTGTGTGTAATCAGGGATATTACTCAGGTGTGTGTAATCAAGGATATTACTCTCAGGTGTGTGTAATCAGGGATATTACTCAGGTGTGTGTAATCAGTGATATTACTCAGGTGTGTGTAATCAGGGATATTACTCTCAGGTGTGTGTAATCAGTGATATTACTCAGGTAATGACTAGGGTAAGAGTTGGGCCAGTCAAGGACAGTGGTGGGAGGTTGTGTGTGGAGGCTGAGGAGATAAGCGAGATACTAAATGAATACTTTTCGTCAGTATTCACTCAGGAAAAAGATAATGTTGTGGGGGAGAATGCTGAGACCCAGGCTATTAGAATAGATGGCATTGAGGTGCGTAGGGAAGAAGTGTTGGCAATTCTGGACAAGGTGAAAATAGATAAGTCCCCAGGGCCTGATGGGATTTATCCTAGGATTCTCTGGGAAGCCAGGGAAGAGACTGCTGAGCCTTTGGCTTTGATTTTTATGTCATCATTGGCTACAGGAATAGTGCCAGAGGACTGGAGGATAGCAAATGTGGTCCCTTTGTTCAAGAAGGGGAGTAGAGATAACCCCGGTAACTATAGGCCGGTGAGCCTCACGTCTGTTGTGGGTAAAGTCTTGGAGAGGATTATAAGAGATACGATTTATAATCATCTAGATAGGAATAATGTGATTAGGGATAGTCAGCATGGTTTTGTGAAGGGTAGGTCCTGCCTCACAAACCTTATCGAGTTCTTTGAGAAGGTGACTGAACAGGTAGACGAGGGTAGAGCAGTTGATGTGGTGTATATGTATTTCAGTAAAGCGTTTGATAAGGTTCCCCACGGTCGTCTATTGCAGAAAATACGGAGTCTGGGGATTGAGGGTGATTTAGAGATGTGGATCAGAAATTGGCTAGTTGAAAGAAGACAGGGGGTGGTGGTTGATGGCAAATGTTCAGAATGGAGTTCAGTTACGAGTGGCGTACCACAAGGATCTGTTCTGGGGCCGTTTCTGTTTGTCATTTTTATAAATGACCTAGAGGAGGGCACAGAAGGTTGGGTGAGTAAATTTGCAGATGACACTAAAGTCGGTGGAGTTGTAGACAGTGTGGAAGGATGTTGCATGTTACAGAGGGACATAGATAAGCTGCAGAGCTGGGCTGAGAGGTGGCAAATGGAGTTTAATGTAGAGAAGTGTGAGGTGATTCACTTTGGAAAGTATAACAGGAATGCGGAATATTTGGCTAATGGTAAAATTCTTAGCAGTGTGGATGAGCAGAGGGATCTCGGTGTCCATGTACATAGATCCCTGAAAGTTGCCACCCAGGTTGAAAAGGTTGTGAAGAAGGCCTATGGTGTGTTGGCCTTTATTGGTAGAGGGATTGAGTTCCGGAGCCATGAGGTCATGTTGCAGCTGTACAAAACTCTGGTACGGCCGCATTTGGAGTATTGCTTACAGTTCTGGTCGCCTCATTATAGGAAGGACGTGGAAGCTTTGGAACGGGTGCAGAGGAGATTTACCAGGATGTTGCCTGGTATGGAGGGAAAATCTTATGAGGAAAGGCTGATGGACCTGAGGTTGTTTTCGTTAGAGAGAAGAAGGTTAAGAAGTGACTTAATAGAGGCATACAAAATGATCAGAGGGTTAGATGGGGTGGACAGTGAGAGCCTTCTCCCGCGGATGGAGGTGGCTAGCACGAGGGGACATAGCCTTAAATTGAGGGGTAATAGATATAGGACAGAGGTCAGAGGTAGGTTTTTTACGCAAAGAGTGGTGAGGCCGTGGAATGCCCTACCTGCAACAGTAGTGAACTCGCCAACATTGAGGGCATTTAAAAGTTTATTGGATAAGCATATGGATGATAATGGCATAGTGTAGGTTAGATGGCGTTTAGTTTTTGACTTCCCATGTCGGTGCAACATCGTGGGCCGAAGGGCCTGTACTGCGCTGTATCGTTCTATGTTCTATGTGTGTAATCAGGGATATTACTCAGGTGTGTGTAATCAGGGATATTACTCTCAGTAGGGGGCGGACAGTGAAGAAAGCATGGAAAGGGTGAGGGAGGAGGGGAAATTGTAAAGTTTGAGTCATGGGATGATAAGGGGGGAAGGGAGGACAGTGTTCACAAGGCCCCATCATACTGTACCTGAAGAAGGCACGGGTTGCCCAGCCTGACACCTCCCGATCATTGGCTGCCATTGAACAGGCAAGAATGAGACACGAAGCACACGCCTGTTCCTCCTGAGCAGAAGAGACACATTCATTAACTGAGAAATAACAACAAACTCAAGTTTAAAGAAAGGCCAACAAACTATTTGAAAATCTCATGGAAAGCCCAGTCTGGTCCAAGTTGTTGAATGAGTCCTGCTGGGGCTCAGTGACCACATCCCAGAACAGGTCACCACCGAAGGCTGCTGACAGCGAATTGTAGCTCAGATCACCAGAGACAAAACCAATACAAGCTCTGAACCTGCTGCCTCACGATGCCGAGGACCCGGGCAGTGGTTAGCACTGCTGCCTCACGGTGCCGAGGACCCGGGCAGCACGGTGGGGCAGTGGCTAGCACTGCTGCCTCACGGCGCCGAGGGCCCAGGCAGCATGGTTAGCATGGTGGGGCAGTGGTTAGCACTGCTGCCTCACGGCGCCGAGGACCCTGGCAGCACGGTGGGGCAGTGGTTAGCACTGCTGCCTCATGGCGCCAGGGTCCCGAGCAGCACGGTGGGGCAGTGGTTAGCACTGCTGCCTCACAGTGCCGAGGACTCGGGCAGCACGGTGGGGCAGTGGTTAGCACTGCTGCCTCACAGTGCCGAGGACCCGGGCAGCACGGTGGGGCAGTGGTTAGCACTGCTGCCTCACAGTGCCGAGGACCCGGGCAGCACGGTGGGGCAGTGGTTAGCACTGCTGCCTCACAGTGCCGAGGACCCGGGCAGCACGGTGGGGCAGTGGTTAGCACTGCTGCCTCACGGCTCAGAGGACCCAGGCGGTACGGTGGGGCAGTGGTTAGCACTGCTGCCTCACGGCTCAGAGGACCCAGGCAGCACGGTGGGGCAGTGGCTAGCACTGCTGCCTCACGGCACAGAGGAGCCAGGCGGTACGGTGCGGCAGTGGCTAGCACTGCTGCCTCACGGCACCGAGGACCCGGGCAGCACGGTGGGGCAGTGGCTAGCACTGCTGCCTCACGGCACAGAGGACCCGGGCAGCACGGTGGGGCAGTGGTTAGCACTGCTGCCTCACGGCACAGAGGACCCGGGCAGCACGGTGGGGCAGTGGCTAGCACTGCTGCCTCACGGTGCCGAGGAGCCAGGCGGTACGGTGGGGCAGTGGCTAGCACTGCTGCCTCACGGTGCCGTGGCCCCAGGCAGCACGGTGGGGCAGTGGTTAGCACTGCTGCCTCACAGTGCCGAGGACCCGGGCAGCACGGTGGGGCAGTGGCTAGCACTGCTGCCTCACGGTGCCGTGGCCCCAGGCAGCACGGTGGGGCAGTGGTTAGCACTGCTGCCTCACAGTGCCGAGGACCCGGGCAGCACGGTGGGGCAGTGGTTAGCACTGCTGCCTCACGGTGCCGAGGACCCGGGCAGCACGGTGGGGCAGTGGCTAGCACTGCTGCCTCACGGTGCCGAGGACCCAGGCGGTACGGTGGGGCAGTGGCTAGCACTGCTGCCTCACGGCTCAGAGGACCCAGGCGGTACGGTGGGGCAGTGGCTAGCACTGCTGCCTCACGGTGCCGAGGAGCCAGGCGGTACGGTGGGGCAGTGGCTAGCACTGCTGCCTCACGGCTCAGAGGAGCCAGGCAGCACGGTGGGGCAGTGGCTAGCACTGCTGCCTCACGGCACAGAGGAGCCAGGCAGCACGGTGGGGCAGTGGTTAGCACTGCTGCTTCACGGCACAGAGGACCCGGGCAGCACGGTGGGGCAGTGGTTAGCACTGCTGCCTCACGGCACAGAGGACCCGGGCAGCACGGTGGGGCAGTGGCTAGCACTGCTGCTTCACGGTGCCGAGGACCCAGGCAGCACGGTGGGGCAGTGGTTAGCACTGCTGCCTCACGGTGCCGAGGACCCAGGCGGTACGGTGGGGCAGTGGCTAGCACTGCTGCCTCACGGCACAGAGGAGCCAGGCAGCACGGTGGGGCAGTGGTTAGCACTGCTGCTTCACGGCACCGAGGACCCAGGCGGTACGGTGGGGCAGTGGCTAGCACTGCTGCCTCACGGCACCGAGGACCCTGGTTTGATACCAGCCCCGGGTAACTGTCCATGTGGAGTTTGCACATTCTCCTCGTGTTTGCGTTGGGTTTCACCCCCACAACCCAAAGATGTTCACCTGAGGAAGGAGCTGCGCTCCGAACACTAGTGTTTGAAACAAACATGTTGGACTTTAACCTGCTGTTGTAAGACTTCTTACTGTGCTCACCCCAGTCAAACGCCGGTATCTCCACATCAACCCAAAGATGTACAGGGTAGGTGGATTGGCCATGCTAAATTGTTCCTTAACTGGCAAAAAAATTGGGCACTTTAAAATTTATAAAACATAACTAAACCAGTGCGGGTGATGATGACTCAGATGAGTGCAGACAGAATCAAATGCATGTCCCGTTGAGTTAATGACAGCATAGCTGAGTGTAGAAAAGCAATTATCGTGAGGGATTGGATGGACACTGGTAACTGCATGCTGGATCCGCTCTGATCTCTGGATAAGGCACATATCCGCTCTGATCACTGAATGGTGAATCGCCACTCATTTTGTAGTGGAGCATTTCAACTAAGTTTTGCTGGGGAGATGTGGCATTAGACAGAACAGGTAAGATTCACTGAAAATTCGGAGGGAGAAATAATAGTACAAAAAATATAAAGAAAGAAAAAATCAAAAAACATAGAAAACAGCAGACGGTCATTTTGCCTTCGAGTCTGCTCCACTGGTCAATGTGATCACGGCTGATCCTTCACGTCAATGACATTGCCCCACACTCTCCCCATGCCCCACACTCTCCCCATGCCCCACACTCTCCCCATGCCCCACACTCTCCCCATGCCCCACACTCTCCCCATGCCCCACACTCTCCCCATGCCCCTGGACACTTTTAGAGTCTAGAACTCTATATCCTTTTGAAATGAAAAATGAAATGAAAATCGCTTATTGTCACAAGTAATGAAGTTACTGTGAAAAGCCCCGAGTTGCCACATTCCGCCGCCTGTTCGGGGAGGCTGGTACGGGAATTGAACCGTGCTGCTGGCCTGCCTTGGTCTGCTTTCAAAGCCAGCGATTTAGCCCTGTGCTAAACCAGACTCTATATCCCAGAGCACAGCTGGGTGGTGTGAGACCTCCAACCAGCAGGTGGTGGTACAGACTCACCATGCGGTCTCCAGACAATGGTCATGTGACCTAAGACCCGGGTATAAAGAGAGGTTCATCCGGCCATCGTCAGAACAAGATATAGAGGTACCACATGAGACACAATAAAAGGATCCTGGTTCAGACAGATCAAAGTGCTTGGTGAATTCATCATAAAGTACAAGGGTCCAAACACAACATGGTATCAGATGTGAAGACTTAAAGATAGCGACGGCAGCGACAACGTTGGGCATTCGGCTTGAATAACTACAGCCAGAGGAGACCCAACAGGTAAAAATGCTGAAGCTGGTGATGGATGGACTGAGGGCCCCCACCATCTTCAGATGTCCAATAATGTAGGTGAGAACTGGCGGCTGTTCAAACAGCAGATGGAACTTTATGTTTTAGCCCCAACCCGATGAAAAGCAAATCGCGTTGCTGCTAACGGCGGCAGGCCCACAAACTCTCGAATTGTACAACTCATTTGTGTTTGAAAGTGAGAAGGATCAGAAGAACTTTGATGAAGTAATGAAGCGCATCGATAAGCATTGTTTCCCCAAGAACAATGAAACGTTTGAGCTCTATATGTTTTGTGTGTGTACCGAGATCTGGTGAATCATTTGACAGTTTTGTCACAGACTGAAGGCCCAGTCATACAACTTCAGTGACTTAAAATCTTCATTAATCCGTAACCAAATTTTCTATGGTGTGCTTGATGATGAGCTGTGGGCGATATTATTGCGGGAGGAAGATTTGGTGCTGGAAAAGGCAGTGAAGATTTGCCAGGCGAGCAAGATTACTGCACAAAGAATAGGCGCATTCTGCTCAAAAAGTGTTGTCACCAACATGGATGAAGAAACCAGCGCCATTAGTGATGTGATGCAAGTCATGAAGAAACGTGGTCTCCGTACGGGCGGCCGAATCCCACTCTCTTGTGCCACAAAATGTGGCACTCAACATGCCCCATGGCAATGCCCGGCCTACGGAAAAGCCTGTTCCAGGTGCGGCCGTTTATAAAGCAATGCTTTGCAAGTTCCATCATAGATTATGCACGAGCTGTGCATGCAGTGGATGAAATCAACACAGAAGAACAATTTTACATTGATTGCATCACGTCGTGAAATCACAAGACTAACAGAAACAAAAAGGGAATCAAATCAGAACAAAGCATGAAGACAATCAGAATATTCAAAAAAATTTAATGTGCGGACTCAAATCAAAGGTAATGCTCAATGATACTTCCATTTGGTGTGACTTTGACCCGAAAGCAACTGCCAACCTAGTAAATCGACATGTTTTGCAGAAGCCAGATGTGAAATGAGACTTTGCTAATAGGTCAGGATTCATGATAGACTTCGGCACAAGAACAGACTTTTGATGTTGGTGAATTAGTACTCTCAGTGGCAGGCACAAGGCACACAACACTCTTTCATATTGTAGATTTGGATATGAACTCAGTAATTGGCATAAAATTGTGTGAATCCTTGAATCTAGTCGAACGGATATATCTCCTAGGAGATGGCTGGTCACCTGAACACAGTGAATCACTGCAAGGTATTATGGTATGCATGGTGTATGAGGATTTAAAAGAAATCCTAGTGGAAGACGACAAGCCAGACAAGGGAACGGAAGTGCCAGCGAGCATGCCGCAATTCTGGCTAACAGTCTTGAAGAATGTGCACAGGCTCAATGGCTGATAGGAGGATATCTGCACGATGTGAGTGTTAAATGGACAGAGCATGGGCAGCCGTGGAGCTTCACTCTGGAGTTTACATTTGGGCCTGATAAGTATTCCATGAATGAGGTGATCACTAAAGTGTATCAGTTGGACTCACATCCGCTGAAATCGTGCGTGGATGAGCAGCAGAGCAGCGGCTCCACAGGCTGCACAATCAACTAGAGGGACGGCAAAAATGGGTAGTCAGTGAATGCAAAAAGTCCAAAGAGTTTTGGAAAATGACCACCAATTAATCTACTATTTCTGGGGCCACTTCTTTAAGAACTTAAGAACTAAGAGCAGGAGTAGGCCATCTGGCCCCTCGAGCCTGCTCTACCATTCAATGAGATCATGGCTGATCTTTTGTGGACTCAGCTCCACTTTCCCGCCCAAACACCATATTCCACCAAATTCACCAACATCAAAGAACTAAAAACTTCCAACAACTAAAAACTTTCAAAAAACTATCTATCTTTATCTTAAAAACATTTAATGAAGGAGCTTCAACTGCTTCACTGGGCAAGGAATTCCATAGATTCACAACCCTTTGGGCTAAGAGGTTCCTCCTAAACTCAGTCCTAAATCTACTTCCCCTTATTTTGAGGCTATGTCCCCTAGTTCTGATTTCACCCACCAGTGGAAACAACCTGCCCGCATATATCCAATCCATTCCCTTCATAATTTTATATGTTTCTATAAGATCCCCCCTCATCCTTCTAAATGCCAATGAGTACAGTTCCAGTCTACTCAACCTATCCTTGTAATCCAACCCCCTGAACTCTGGGATTAACCTAGTGAATCTCCTCTGCACACCCTCTAGTGCCAGTACGTCCTTTCTCAGGTAAGGAGACCAAAACTGAACACAATACTCCAGGTGTGGCCTCACTAACACCTTATACAGTTGCAGTATAACCTATGTACTCTGGGATGAAGACTATCGGGCCCTGGAGATTTATACGCCTTCAGTCCCATTAATTTCCCAAAACCATTTCTTTACTAATACTAATTTCCTTCAGCTTCACACCAAAACTGGTGTTTCTCAGAACTTCCAGTACATTATTCATGTCTTCCTTTGTGAAGACAGAAGCAAAGTACGTAATTTAGTTCCTCAGCCATTTCTATGTTCCCTGTAGTGAATTCCCCCATTTCTGACACTCAGGAACTTCAGTCTCCAGCCTCTCCGACTGCAGTAAGTACAGTCCAGGCTGCGAGAGACCTCTTCCCAGCGAGTGCGATGTGCATTGTCAAGTGCTTTGTTGAGATGGTCAGCCAGATACTTCAAATTCTTTGAAGAGCTCTTGGCATCCACAGCCGAGACAAGGAATATACGTTGGATGAAACGTAAAGATAGATAGTTTTTTGAAGAATAAAGGGATTGAGGGTTATGGTGTTCGGGCCGGAAAGTGGAGCTGAGTCCACAAAAGATCAGCCATGATCTAATTGAATGGCGGAGCAGGCTCGAGGGGCCAGATGGCCTACTCCTGCTCCTAGTTCTTATGTTCTTATGAAACCCATGTGGATTGCTTGCTTGGGAAGCTTTAAATATGACCTTGGTGAAGCATGTTTATGTCTCACTGAGGGATCTGTATCATCAGGATGCAGGCAACAGATTCCTCTAGCTGGTCAGTGAACTGTTGCCAGCACGCTTTGCGGAAATACCATCTTGGCTTTGGCTAGATGAGGGGTATACGGAGCCCAACTTGGACGATTATAGGCCGAAGCTGACTTTTTGGAAAATCAGTAAGGATTGGTTTGTGGTGTGAAGGGTGTCCGCTGCATTCCATGCGGCACATGTAGGCAAGACCAGATAAGGATGGCAGATTTCCTGAGTAAAACATCAACATTTATTTCACACTTCACCATCTGCGGTGTTGGGGTTCGAACTGTTATGGGCCAGGGTTTAGAGAACCCCAAAGTGTATCATGGAGTTCACCTGACACACAACTTTTACTAGATTTTGGTTATGGGGAGCACGAGGACCCACTTTACAGGTGTGATGCAACAGAGATCTGAAGTACTTTAAAACAAAACCATGCTTACTTATGAATTCAGTTAATACTTTAGAAACCCACAGTAAACACCTTAAAAACTATCAACACCAAAAGTCCCCACAGATACAATATTCTATAAGTAACCCTTCATAACTTCCCTAACATCCATAAGACCAAAAGACCCTTTTTACAGAAAGACAGCAAGTTTAAATTCTCTACAGAAACAGGTATTACTTTGAAATTCTCAAATGATCTGTAGATAGTCTTTAGATTGTAGAGAGAGATCAATATACAGTTGCTTGCTTTGCCTGCAGCTATCCAGCTCTGAAAACAAAACTAAAACACACTAGCTGCCTGCTCAAAAACAAAAGTGAAAGACAGCCAGCTCAGCTCCACCCACACTCTGACATCACTGCACCTATTTGATAAACACCCATTTCTTAAAAGGTACATCCACTGCAGTTATTTGATAAACATCCAGTTCTCAAAGGTACTCTCACATGACAAATCCAGATCTCCCGACCATTACTCTGGGTTTATGGATTACTATTGTACCTCTGCATCCAAGCTCCAGAGTCCTGCCACACCCAGTTGTGAATGGTGGTGTGCAATTGCACAACTCACTGCTGTAGGAGGAGGCGACAAAGATGAGGGAGGCCAGCATATTTGAGCAAAAGACAAGACTGAAGCATATGGAGCCACCTTCAGCCAAAAGTGCCAAATGGATGATCCATCTAGATCTCCTCCTGAAGTCCCCTTCATCACAGATGTCAATCTTCAACCAATTCAACTCACTTGACAGGGCATGAAGAAATGACTAAAGTCACTAGATATTGCAAAGGCCCTGACAAAATCTAGCCAATCAGCACTCGTCAACCTGTTCTAGTGCAGCTGCAATACTGGCCCAGGTTCGATTCCGGCTTGGGTGACTGTCTGTGCAAAGTCTGTACACCCCCCCCCATGTCTGCGTGGGTTTCCTCCGGGTGCTCCGGTTTCCTCCCACAGTCCAAAGATGTGATTAGGTGGATTGGCCAAGATAAATTGCCCTTAGTGTTGGGTGGGGTTACTGGGTTATGGGGATAGGGTAGAGGTGTTGACCTCAGGTAGGGTGCTCTTTCCAAGAGCTGGTGCAGACCTGATGGGCCGAATCGCCTCCTTCTGCACTGTAAATTCTATGATAATCTATGATTAATCTAGGACAAGGGTTCGGCACAACATCGTGGGCCGAAGGGCCTGTTCTGTGCTGTATTTTTCTATGTTCTATGTTCTAAGGGCGCACACATTCCAAGTACAGGTATGCATAGACTTTACTGCTCGAGTATGTTATAAACCACAAAGGTGGTGATCCTCGTGGGTACAAATTCCTGGTCAAGACCATTTGGGAGGGGAAATATTTGGTGTGCCTTTCCCAGTCCCTTCTGGGGCTCAATCATGGAGCGGACCCCAGGGGAGCTAATTCTGTCCCAAAGCAAGAGCTCAGAGATTAACAGGCCTCCACCACTTAACGTGCAGATCTGTGACGAGAGATATCCAGGTTCATTGTCCTGTCTTCAATGCCACCCGTCCATTACCTTCTGACTTTTCAGAGTTCCAAGCAGAGGATTGTGCATGACACCTTTTAACGAGGTGGTCAGGACACAGGTTTCCTGGATAATTGGGGCTCATTCTGGGGTAGGTGGGACCTCTGCAAACAGGATGTCTTCATCTGAACCAGAGGGGTACCAATATCCTGGGGGGGTGATTTGCTAGTGCTGTTCGGGGGGGGGTTAAACTAATTCAGCAGGGGGATGGGAACCGAAATTGTAGTCCCAGTGTACAGGATGTTGAGAGTAATGAGGTCAGGGATAGGGTTAAAAGTTCGAAAGAGGGCACCGGCAAGCAAGACGCTGGTTTGAAGTGTGTCTACTTCAACGCCAGGAGCATCCGGAATAAGGTGGGTGAGCTTGCAGCATGGGTTGGTACCTGGGATCTCGATGTTGTGGCGATTTCGGAGACATGGGTAGAGCAGGGACAGGAATGGTTGTTGCAGGTTCCAGGATTTAGATGTTTCTGTAAGAACAGAGAAGATGGTAAAAGAGGGGGGGGTGTGGCATTGTCAATCAAGGAAAGTATTACGGCGGTAGAAAGGACGTTTGAGGACTTGTCTACTGAGGTAGTATGCGCCGAGGTTCGGAACAGGAGAGGAGAGGTCACCGTGTTGGGAGTTGTCTATAGACTTCCGAATAGTTCCAGAGATGTAGAGGAAAGGATAGCAAAGATGATTCTCGACAGGAGCGAGAGTAACAGGGTAGTTGTTATGGGGGACTTTAACTTTCCAAATATTGACTGTAAATACTATAGTTCGAGTACCATAGATGGGTCAGTTTTTGTACAGTGTGTGCAGGAGGGTTTTCTGACACAGTATGTAGACAGGCCAACAAGGGGCGAGGCCACATTGGATTTGGTACTGGGTAATGAACCCGGCCAGGTGTTAGATTTAGATGTAGGTGAGCACTTTGGTGATAGTGATCACAATTCGGTTATGTTTACTTTAGCAATGGGCAGGGATAGGTATATACCGTAAGGCAAGAATTATAGCTGGGGGAAAGGCAATTATGATGTTATTCGGCAAGATTTAGGATGTATAGGATGGGGAAGGAAACTGCAGGGGATGGGTACAATCGAAATGTGGAGCTTTTTCAAGGAACAGCTACTGCGTGTCCTTGATAAGTATGTACCTGTCAGGCAGGGAGGAAGTTGTCGAGCAAGGGAACCGTGGTTTACTAAGGAAGTTGAAGCACTTGTCAAGAGGAACAAGAAGGCTTATGTTAGGATGAGACATGAAGGCTCAGTTAGGGCACTTGAGAGTTACAAGTTAGCCAGGAAAGACCTAAAGGGAGAGTTAAGAAGAGCGAGGAGAGGACACGAAAAGTTGTTGACGGATAGGATCAAGGAAAACCCTAAGGCTTTCTATAGGTATATCAGGAACAAAAGAATGACTAGAGTAAGATTAGGGCCAATCAAGGATAGTAGTGGAAAGTTGTGTGTGGAATTAGAGGAGATAGGGGAAGCGTTAAATGGATATTTTTCGTCAGTGTTTACACTGGAGAAAGACAATGTTGTCGAGGAGAATACTCAGGTACAGTCGACCAGGCTAGATGGGATTAAGGTTCACAAGGAGGAGGTGTTAGCAATTTTGGAAAATGTCAAAATAGATAAGCCCCCTGGGCCAGATGGGATTTATCCTAGGATTCTCTGGGAAGCCAGGGAGGAGATTGCAGAGTCTTTGTCCTTGTATGTCGTCTTTGTTGACAGGAATAGTGCCGGAAGACTGGAGGATAGCAAATGTTGTCCCCTTGTTCAAGAAGGGGAGTAGAGACAACCCTGGTAATTATAGACCTGTGAGCCTTACTTCGGTTGTGGGTAAAATGTTGGAAAAGGTTATAAGAGATAGGGGTTATAATCATCTTGAAAAGAACAAGTTGATTAGCGATAGTCAACACGGTTTTGTGAAGGGTAGGTCATGCCTCACAAACCTTATTGAGTTTTTTGAGAAGGTGACCAAACAGGTGGATGAGGGTAAAGCGGTTGATGTGGTGTACATGGATTTCAGTAAGGCGTTTGATAAGGTTCCACACGGTAGGCTATAGCAGAAAATACGGAAGTTTGGGATTGAAGGTGATTTAGCGGTTTGGATCAGTAATTGGCTAGCTGAAAGAAGACAGAGGGTGGTGGTTGATGGCAAATGTTCATCCTGGAGTTCAGTTACTAGTGGTGTACCGCAAGGATCTGTTTTGGGGCCACTGCTGTTTTTCATTTTTATAAATGGCCTGGAAGAGGGTGTAGAAGGATGGGTTAGCAAATTTGCAGTTGACACTAAAGTCAGTGGAGTTGTGGACAGTGCAGAAGGATGTTACAAGTTACAGAGGGACAGAGATAAGCTGCAGAGCTGGGCTGAGAGGTGGCAGATGGAGTTTAATGTGGAAAAGTGAGAGGTGGTTCACTTTGGAAGGAGTAACAGGAATGCAGAGTACTGGGCTAATGGCAAGATACTTGGTAGTGTAGATGAACAGAGATATCTCGGCATCAAGGTACATAAATCCCTGAAAGTTGCCACCCAGGTTAATCGGGCTGTTAAGAAGGCATATGGTGTGCTAGCCTTTATCAGTAGGGGGATTGAGTTTCGGAGCCACGGGGACATGCTGCAGCTGTACAAAACTCTGGTGCGGCCGCACCTGGAGTACTGCGTGCAGTTCTGGACACCACATTATAGGAAGGATGTGGAAGCTTTGGAAAGGGTTCAGAGGAGATTTACTAGGATGTTGCCTGGTATGGAGGGAAGGTCTTATGAGGAAAGGCTCAGGGACTTGAGGTTGTTTTCGTTAGAGAGGAGAAGGCTGAGAGGTGATTTAATAGAGGCATATAAGATAGTCAGAGGGTTAGATAGGGTGGACAGTGAGAGTCTTTTTCCTCGGATGGTGATGACCAAAACGAGGGGACATAGCTTTAAATTGAGGGCTGGCAGATATAGGACAGATGTTAGAGGCAGTTTCTTTACTCAGAGAGTAGTAGGGGTGTGGAACGCCCTGCCTGCAACAGTAGTAGACTCGCCAAATTTAAGGGCATTTAAATGGTCACTGGATAGACATATGGATGAAAATGGAACAGTGTAGGTCAGATAGGCTTCAGATGGTTTCACGGGTCGGCGCAACATTGAGGGCCGAAGGGCCCGTACTGCGCTGTAATGTTGTGTTCTATGTAACTTACCCCATCCCCCAACCTCAACCTAACCCATCCTCCAACCTCAACCTACCCCATCCTCCAACCTCAACCTACCCCATCCTCCAACCTCAACCTACCCCATCCTCCAACCTCAACCTACCCCATCCTCCAACCTCAACCTACCCCATCCTCCAACCTCAACCTACCCCATCCTCCAACCTCAACCTACCCCATCCTCCAACCTCAACCTACCCCATCCTCCAACCTCAACCTACCCCATCCTCCAACCTCAACCTACCCCATCCTCCAACCTCAACCTACCCCATCCTCCAACCTCAACCTACCCCATCCTCCAACCTCAACCTACCCCATCCTCCAACCTCAACCTACCCCATCCTCCAACCTCAACCTACCCCATCCTCCAACCTCAACCTACCCCATCCTCCAACCTCAACCTACCCCATCCTCCAACCTCAACCTACCCCATCCTCCAACCTCAACCTACCCCATCCTCCAACCTCAACCTACCCCATCCTCCAACCTCAACCTACCCCATCCTCCAACCTCAACCTCCCCCATCCTCCAACCTCAACCTACCCCATCCTCCAACCTCAACCTACCCCATCCTCCAACCTCAACCTACCCCATCCTCCAACCTCAACCTACCCCATCCTCCAACCTCAACCTACCCCATCCTCCAACCTCAACCTACCCCATCCTCCAACCTCAACCTACCCCATCCTCCAACCTCAACCTACCCCATCCTCCAACCTCAACCTACCCCATCCTCCAACCTCAACCTACCCCATCCTCCAACCTCAACCTACCCCATCCTCCAACCTCAACCTACCCCATCCTCCAACCTCAACCAACCCCATCCTCCATCCTCAACCTACCCCATCCTACATCCTCAACCTACCCCATCCTCCAACCTCAACCTACCCCATCCTCCAACCTCAACCTGCCCCATCCTCCAACCTCAACCTGCCCCATCCTCCAACCTCAACCTACCCCATCCTCCAACCTCAACCTACCCCATCCTCCAACCTCAACCTACCCCATCCTCCAACCTACCCCATCCTCCAACCTCAACCTACCCCATCCTCCAACCTCAACCTACCCCATCTTCCAACCTCAACCTACTCCATCCTCCAACCTCAACCTACCCCATCCTCCAACCTCAACCTACCCCATCCTCCAACCTCAACCTACCCCATCCTCCAACCTCAACCTACCCTATCCTACAACCTCAACCAACCCCATCCTCCAACCTCAACCTACCCCATCCTCCAACCTCAAACTACCCTATCCTACAACCTCAACCAACCCCATCCTCCAACATCAACCTACCCCATCCTCCAACCTCAACCTACCCCATCCTCCAACCTCAACCTACCCCACCCTCCAACCTACCCCATCCTCCAACCTCAATTTACCCCATCCTCCAACCTCAATTTACCCCATCATCCAATCTCAACCTACCCCATCCTGCAGCCTCAACAAAACCCATCCTCCAACCTCAACCTACCCCATCCTCCAACCTCAACCTACCACAACCAACCCCATCCTCCAACCTCAACCAACCCCATTCTCCAACCTCAACCAACCATAACGAACCCCATCCTCCAACCTCAACCAACCCCATCCTCCAACCGCAACCTACCCAATCCTCCAACCTCAAGCAACCCCATCCTCGAACCTCAACCAACCCCATCCTCAGGGCAACTCTCGTCCTTCCTGCCCAAATACCTGTGGTTTCAGGATTGGTCTGCTCTGTCACCAGAGGACACACACATCAGGAAGCCTGGGCAGATGTCATCCACATTTCTCACAGCACAATTAACACCCCAAACCCAGTGTCTGATACACACAGCACCATTAACACCACATACCCAGTGTCTGATACACACAGCACCATTAACACAGATACCCAGTGTCTGATACACACAGCACCATTAACACAGATACTCAGTGTCTGATACACACAGCACCATTGACACCCCAAACCCAGTGTCTGAGACACACAGCACCATTAACACCCCATAACCAGCGTCTGATACACACAGCACCATTAACACCGATACCCAGTGTCTGATACACACAGCACCATTAACATCCCATTCCAGTGTCTGATACACACAGCACCATTAACACCCCATACCCAGTGTCTGATACACACAGCACCATTAACACCCCATACCCAGTGTCTGATACACACAGCACCATTAACACCCCATACCCAGTGTCTGATACACACAGCACCATTAACACCCCATACCCAGTGTCTGATACACACAGCACCATTAACACCGATACCCAGTGTCTGATACACACAGCACCAATAACACCACATACCCAGTGTCTGATACACACAGCACCATTCACACCGATACCCAGTGTCTGATACACACAGCACCATTAACACCCCATACCCAGTATCTGATACACACAGCACCATTAACACCCCATACCCAGTGTCTGATACACACAGCACCATTAACACCGATACCCAGTGTCTGATACACACAGCACCATTAACACCGATACCCAGTGTCTGATACACACAGCACCATTAACACCGATACCCAGTGTCTGATACACACAGCACCATTAACACCCCAAACCCAGTATCTGATACACACAGCACCATTAACACCGATACCCAGTGTCTGATACACACAGCACCATTAACACCGATACCCAGTGTCTGATACACACAGCACCATTAACACCCCATACCCAGTGTCTGATACACACAGCACCATTCACACCGATACCCAGTGTCTGATACACACAGCACCATTAACACCCCATACCCAGTATCTGATACACACAGCACCATTAACACCGATACCCAGTGTCTGATACACACAGCACCATTAACACCGATACCCAGTGTCTGATACACACAGCACCATTAACACCCCAAACCCAGTATCTGATACACACAGCACCATTAACACCGATACCCAGTGTCTGATACACACAGCACCATTAACACCGATACCCAGTGTCTGACCCTCAAGCACCATCAACCCCCAAACCCGTGTCTGATACACACAGCACCATTAACACCGATACCCAGTGTCTGATACACACAGCACCATTAACACCGATACCCAGTGGTCTGATACACACAGCACCATTAACACCACATACCCAGTGTCTGATACACACAGCACCATTAACACCGATACCCAGTGTCTGATACACACAGCACCATTAACACCGATACCCAGTGTCTGATACACACAGCACCATTAACACCCCATACCCAGTGTCTGATACACACAGCACCATTAACACCACATACCCAGTGTCTGATACACACAGCACCATTAACACCGATACCCAGTGTCTGATACACACAGCACCATCAACACCCCAAACCCAGTGTCTGATACACACAGCACCATTAACACCCCAAACCCAGTATCTGATACACACAGCACCATTAACACCACATACCCAGTGTCTGATACACACAGCACCATTAACACCGATACCCAGTGTCTGATACACACAGCACCATTAACACCCGATACCCAGTGTCTGATACACACAGCACCATTAACACCGATACCCAGTGTCTGATACACACAGCACCATTGACACCCCATACCCAGTGTCTGATACACACAGAACCATTAACACCGATACCCAGTGTCTGATACACACAGCACCATTAACACCCCAAACCCAGTGTCTGATACACACAGCACCATTAACACCCCAAACCCAGTGTCTGATACACACAGCACCATTAACACCCCATACCCAGTGTCTGATACACACAGCACCATTAACACCCCATACCCAGTGTCTGATACACACAGCACCATTAACACCCGATACCCAGTGTCTGATACACACAGCACCATTAACACCGATACCCAGTGTCTGATACACACAGCACCATTGACACCGATACCCAGTGTCTGATACACACAGCACCATTAACACCGATACCCAGTGTCTGATACACACAGCACCATTAACACCGATACCCAGTGTCTGATACACACAGCACCATTAACACCGATACCCAGTGTCTGATACACACAGCACCATCAACACCCCAAACCCGTGTCTGATACACACAGCACCATTAACACCGATACCCAGTGTCTGATACACACAGCACCATTAACACCGATACCCAGTGTCTGATACACACAGCACCATTAACACCACATACCCAGTGTCTGATACACACAGCACCATTAACACCGATACCCAGTGTCTGATACACACAGCACCATTAACACCGATACCCAGTGTCTGATACACACAGCACCATTAACACCCCATACCCAGTGTCTGATACACACAGCACCATTAACACCACATACCCAGTGTCTGATACACACAGCACCATTAACACCGATACCCAGTGTCTGATACACACAGCACCATCAACACCCCAAACCCAGTGTCTGATACACACAGCACCATTAACACCCCAAACCCAGTATCTGATACACACAGCACCATTAACACCACATACCCAGTGTCTGATACACACAGCACCATTAACACCGATACCCAGTGTCTGATACACACAGCACCATTAACACCCGATACCCAGTGTCTGATACACACAGCACCATTAACACCGATACCCAGTGTCTGATACACACAGCACCATTGACACCCATACCCAGTGTCTGATACACACAGAACCATTAACACCGATACCCAGTGTCTGATACACCAGCACCATTAACACCCCAAACCCAGTGTCTGATACACACAGCACCATTAACACCCCAAACCCAGTGTCTGATACACACAGCACCATTAACACCCCATACCCAGTGTCTGATACACACAGCACCATTAACACCCCATACCCAGTGTCTGATACACACAGCACCATTAACATCCCATACCCAGTGTCTGATACACACAGCACCATTCACACCGATACCCAGTGTCTGATACACACAGCACCATTAACACCGATACCCAGTGTCTGATACACACAGCACCATTAACACCCCATACCCAGTGTCTGATACACACAGCACCATTAACACCGATACCCAGTGTCTGATACACACAGCACCATTAACACCCCATACCCAGTGTCTGATACACACAGCACCATTAACACCGATACCCAGTGTCTGATACACACAGCACCATTAACACCCGACCCTTAACTGGAGACAGACACAATCAATTACCATATTTCAGATAGGAAACCCAGTGACACCCCAGGTGAGATCAATCCGAGACCCTGACAACAATAAAGAATTGATACCGTTTAGCCAGGTTCCGCAATGTCAAGATGAGCCATTTGGCTCTCAAAACAGGGAGATGGGCCAATTACTACACCATCAAAATCTGCTTGTCAAGCACATCACTTCTGTATTGTAAAACAGGCTGACAAGAGATGCCTGAAAAACGGTTAAAGTAAATCATACAGGCCAATGGATCCGCATAATGTGATCAGAACACAACTGTAACCAATTCAAACTCTCAGTATCGATGACCAAATCTAATTTAACACTGTGTACCACAAAGAAAGGTGTAAGAACTGTGTAAAAACCTTGTTTTAGCAGAGCAGCTTGGAAGCAGGTTGGAGTTTACAGCTCCCAGCTCAGCTCTCCCTCGATACGGTCTCGAGGTTTATTCCCTCCTACACCATGTCTGAAAAATAGAGCCTGATCATTACCGTACCCGATGTAGTTTGAAGAATCGCTCGACGTCCTCGCCCTCACCACCTGCATTGCTCACAAGGAGATGACGAAGTTGGTCCACCGGACGAAGCTTTTGGAAAAAATGGCTGCCCTGAAATAAAGAGGCAGATAGTGAGGGTGGACCTGCAAGAGTGAGGGTGTAATGGAGGCAGAAGCAGAGGGTCAGAGGGAGAGGCCAGAGTACAAACGCTGTGACAAAGAGGGTGCAAACACAGGAGGCTGGAGGTGCAGGGGGTGGAGTAAATAGAGAGGAAGGTAATTTGGGAGGGGGGGGGGGGTGAGGTGTTGCTGGAATGTTGGGGTGACAGAGGGTGGATGGGGTGAACCAAGCAGGGTGGAATAAGGGCAGAGAGAGAGGCAGTGAGTGGGGCACATGTTTGGGGGAAGACAGAGCAGGTGGGACCATGAGGGGGGTAATAGGAGGCTGGCCTAGGGCAAGAGAAGGAAACACGACAGGGGCTGAGCGAGGTATATTAAACTGCTGACAGACAGCTGAAGGAGACCACGAGGATAAAAGTAGATTGGGACAATTGAGGAACAGTGGAGTACTTTTAACGCATTTTTTCACAGTGCTCAGAAAAACTATATACTGTGGGCAGCACAGTAGCATAGTGGTTAGCACAATTGCTTCACAGCTCCAGGATCCCAGGTTCGATTCCCGGCTTGGGTCACTGTCTGTGCGGAGTCTGCACGTTCTCCCTGTGTTGGCGTGGGTTTCCTCCGGGTGCTCCGGTTTCTTCCCACAGTCCAAAGATGTGCAGATTAGGCACATTGGCCATGCTAAATTGCCCTTAGTGTCCAAAATTGCCCCTAGTGTTGGGTGGTGTTACTGGGTTTTGGGGACAGGGTGGAGGTGTGGGCTTGGATAGGGTGCTCTTTCCAAGATCCGGTGCAGACTCGATGGGCCGAATGGCCTCCTTCTGCACTGTAAATTCTATGAAAAGGGAGGACTGTCGAAAGAAGGATCATCAGTCATGGATATCTGAGGAAATAAAGGAAGGTATCAAATTGAACAAGTATGCATACAAAGTGGCAACGATTAGTGGGAAAAGGTAGGATTGGGAAATCTTTAAAGCTCAACAGAAAGCCATGTAAAAAGCTAGAAAGAGTAAGATAGCTCACAAGAGTAAACTAGCTCAGAATATTAAAAGAGATAGTAAAAGTTCCTCCAAATACATAAATAAAAAAGCGGCTAAGGTACCCATTGGTCCTTTAGAGCAGCCATTTCAAAGTGGGGGTCGCAGAGCCAGCCATTGGGGCGTTCCTGATCATGGGAATTCACACGTAACCGCCGCAGCAGCTGACTTTTAATAGGAAGTAATCGAGTCCAAAACATTGTATGGTTTCAAGAAGCAGTTATATATAGCACCCAGGGTAAAGGGGGTCAGTTACATACAGCACCCAGGGTGAAGGGGGTCAGTTAGATACAGCACCCAGGGTGAAGGGGGTCAGTTAGATATAGTACCCAGGGTGAAGGGGGTCAGTTAGATATAGCACCCAGGGTGAAGGGGGTCAATAGATATAGCACCCAGGGTGAAGGGGGTCAATAGATATAGCACCCAGGGTGAAGGGGGTCAATAGATATAGCACCCAGGGTGAAGGGGGTCAGTTAGATACAGCACCCAGGGTAAAGGGGGTCAGTTAGATACAGCACCCAGGGTGAAGGGGGTCAGTTAGATACAGCACCCAGGGTGAAGGGGGTCAGTTAGATACAGCACCCAGGGTGAAGGGGGTCAGTTAGATACAGCACCCAGGGTGAAGGGGGTCAGTTAGATACAGCACCCAGGGTAAAGGGGGTCAGTTAGATATAGCACCCAGGGTGAAGGGGGTCAGTTAGATACAGCACCCAGGGTGAAGAGGGTCAGTTATATATAGCACCCAGGGTAAAGGGGGTCAGTTAGATATAGCACCCAGGGTGAAGGGGGTCAGTTAGATACAGCACCCAGGGTAAAGGGGGTCAGTTAGATACAGCACCCAGGGTGAAGGGGGTCAGTTAGATACAGCACCCAGGGTGAAGGGGGTCAGTTAGATATAGCACCCAGGGTGAAGGGGGTCAATAGATATAGCACCCAGGGTGAAGGGGGTCAGTTAGATATAAAAGGATCTGGGGGAAAGTGGGATTAGACTATTGAGTTGGATCATAATGAATGGCGGAGTGGGCTTGAAGAGCTCTTAATATTTCCTCTGTTTCTCTCTTCTAATGAGGCACATGACAGCATTCTGGGCCCAACAGAGAGTTCAAAAACTTTCAACTGTGAACTTTCCACTCCACATTGACCCCCCCCCCCCCACCATTTTGTTTTTCGATTCTCTTCACTCGCCCCGATGCAAACTATATTCTCTCCTCCGTGCTACCTGCACACCCTCCTCTCTCCTCCATGGTGCCTGCACACCCTCCTCTCTCCTCCATGGTGCCTGCACACCCTCCTCTCTCCTCTGTGCTACCTGCACACCCTCCTCTCTCCTCCATGGTGCCTGCACACCCTCCTCTCTCCTCCATGGTGCCTGCACACCCTCCTCTCTCCTCCATGGTGCCTGCACACCCTCCTCTCTCCTGTGCTACCTGCACACCCTCCTCTCTCCTCCATGGTGCCTGCACACCCTCCTCTCTCCTCCATGGTGCCTGCACACCCTCCTCTCTCCTCCATGGTGCCTGCACACCCTCCTCTCTCCTCCATGGTGCCTGCACACCCTCCTCTCTCCTGTGCTACCTGCACACCCTCCTCTCTCCTCCATGGTGCCTGCACACCCTCCTCTCTCCTCCATGGTGCCTGCACACCCTCCTCTCTCCTCCATGGTGCCTGCACACCCTCCTCTCTCCTCCATGGTGCCTGCACACCCTCCTCTCTCCTCCATGGTGCCTGCACACCCTCCTCTCTCCTCTGTGCTACCTGCACACCCTCCTCTCTCCTCCATGGTGCCTGCACACCCTCCTCTCTCCTCCATGGTGCCTGCACACCCTCCTCTCTCCTCCGTGCTACCTGCACACCCTCCTCTCTCCTCCATGGTGCCTGCACACCCTCCTCTCTCCTCCATGGTGCCTGCACACCCTCCTCTCTCCTCCATGGTGCCTGCACACCCTCCTCTCTCCTCCATGGTGCCTGCACACCCTCCTCTCTCCGTGACACCTGCAAACCTTCCTCTCTCCGTGCTGCCTGCAAACCCTCCTCTCTCCGTGACACCTGTACACCCTCCTCTCTCTGTGCTACCTGCAAACCCTCCTCTCTCCGTGCTACCTGCAAACCCTCCTCTCTCTGTGCTACCTGCAAACCCTCCTCTCTCCGTGACACCTGCAAACCCTCCTCTCTCTGTGCTACCTGCAAACCCTCCTCTCTCCGTGACACCTGCAAACCCTCCTCTCTCTGTGCTACCTGCAAACCCTCCTCTCTCCGTGCTACCTGCAAACCTTCCTCTCTCTGTGCTATGTGCAAACCCTCCTCTCACCTCAGGTCCAGGAACACTGGGCGCGATTCTCAGCTGCCCACGACGGGTCGGAGAATAGCGGGAGGGCGTCCCCGACATTTTTCACGCCCTCCCGCTATTCTCCCCCCCCCCAACGGCCGCCCCACGACACGAATCGCTGCTCGCGGGCACCGATCGCGGGCAGTGTGTCCGTAACGGACGCACTCTTTCTCCCTCCGCTGCCCCGCAGGATCAGTCCACGGGGCGGCCGAGGGAGATGACGGCCTCACGCATGCGCGGGTTAGAGCCGTCCAACGCGCGCATGCGCGGCTGACGTCATCGTGCGCGTCAGCCGGCGTGACATTTGGCGCGCGGACTTAGCAACGGTCGCTAAGGCCGCGATGCCGTGCTTCACGGGGCCCCGCTGCTATCCCCGCCCCGGGGGGGGGGAGAAGTGGGTCCCGAGAGGGGGCACAGAGGCTGCCGTGAAATACGGCCAGTTTCACGGCAGCCTTTACGATTCTCCGCATTTGCGGAGAATCTCGCCCACTGTTTCCTGTCAGTGAGCACATTTTGGATACAACCTGCCACCTTCCCCTTTAACCATGGGATCCCATTTTCTCATCACTCTGCCTTGTGGGACCTTGTCAAATGCCGTACTGAAATCACGATAGACCACATCCACTTCACCACCCTCATCAATCCTTGTTATTTACTTAAAAGATTCTAGTAAGTTATTATGGCATTATCTTCCCCAAGCAAAACCATGCTCACTATCCCTGATCAATCCATGTCTCAGTGACAGTTTATCTTGTCTCTCAGAACTGCTCCCAATTGGGCAGCACGGTGGCGCAGTGGTTAGCACTGCTGCCTCACGGCGCCAAGGTCCCAGGTCCGATCCCGGCTCTGGGTCACTGTCCATGTGGAGTTTGCACATTCACCCCGTGTTTGCGTGGGTTTCACCCCCACAACCCAAAGATGTGCAGGGTACGTGGGTTGGCCATTCTAAATTGCCCTTTAATTGGAAAAAATAAACTGGTTACTCTAAATTTTTTTTTTTTTTTTTTAAAAGAACTGCTCCCAATAATTTGTCCACCACTGAATATTGGATTTGGATTTGTTTATTGTCACGTGTACCAAGGAACAGTGAAAAGTATTTTTCTGCGAGCAGCTCAACAGATCATTAAGTACATGGGAAGAAAAGGAAATAAAAGAAAATATATAATAGGGCAACACATGGTACACAATGTAACTACATAAGCATTGGCATCGGTCGAAGCATACAGGGTGTAGTGTTAATGAGGTCAGTCAATAAGAGGGTTGTTTAGGAGTCTGGTGACAGTGGGGAAGAAGCTGTTTTTGAGTCTGTTCGTGCGAGGGCAGTACGGTGGTGCAGTGGGTTAGCCCTGGAGCCTCATGGCGTTGAGGTTCCAGGTTCGATCCGGCTCTGGGTCGCTGTCTGTGTGGAGTTTGCACATTCTCCCCGTGTCTGCATGGGTTTCGCCCCCACAACCCAAAAGATGTGCAGGCTAGGTGGATTGGCCACGCTAAATTGCCCCTTAATTGGAAAAAATAAATTGGGTACTCTATATGTATTAAAAAAGAGTATGTTCGTGTCTGTTTTCAGACTTTTAACCTCCTGCCTGATGGAAGAAGTTGGAAGAGTGAGTAAGCCGGGTGGGAGGGGTCTTTGATTATGCTGCCCGCTTTCCCCATGCAGCAGGAGGTGTAGATGGAGTCCATGGATGGGAGGCAGGTTCGTGTGATGGACAGGGCAGTGTTCCCGACTCTCTGAAGTTTCTTGCGGTCCTGGGGTGAGCAGTTGCCATACCAGGCTGTGATGCAGCCCGATAGGATGCTTTCTATAGTGCATCTGTAAAAGTTGGTAAGGGTTAATGTGGACATGCCGAATTTCCTTAGTTTCCTGAGGAAGTATAGGCGCTTTCTTGGTGGCACTGTCGACGTGGGTGGACCAGGACAGATTTTTGGAGATGTGCACCCCTAGGAATTTGAAACTGCTATTGTGGCCTATCAGTCGCACGCTTTTTAAATAATGGTAGCAACTGATGGAATTGAGTGTTTTTACTAATTGTGATACGATAATAGCATATTTTAAAAGCTGTTTATGATATGCCCCACTTAGCAGCAGCTAAGGCGATGATATGGTGGGAAACGCTGGCCAGGACCAACAATGAACAAATAATTCCCTGACCCAAAATGTTTAAAAAGAACACAATGGTTATAATGTACCTGTGCCGTCAGCAGGATGAATCTTTTGGGTGGCGTCAAATGCTGGACTATCACAACTGGCGGGTCTGTGAGGGGGACGCGCTCCTTGTTGAGTGGAGTAACAATCTTTTGAAGCGGGGAATAATCGATGGAGGACAGGGCCCACGAATGGCCATCAATGTTTGCCGTCATCTGGAACATCAATTGCATGAACTCAGCAGCAGAAAGCTCAGCCTTAACTAGCCCAGGCCCGAACAGAACCCCGGGTCCAGTACTGTACCCAACCCTGATCCTAGGCCCCACCCAACCCAGACCCCAGGCCCCACCCAACCCTGACCCCAAGACTGAATAAAATCCTGCTCACAGGGACCAAATGCAACCTAAATCCTGACCCCTAACCCAGGCAATTCAACCAATGTTCACCAATATCATAGAATTTACAGTGCAGAAGAAGGCCATTCGACCCATCGAGTCTGCACCGGCTCTTGGAAAGAGCACTCTACCCAAAGTCAACACCTCCACCCTATCCCCATAACTCAGTAACCCCACCCAACACTAAGGGCAATTTATCATAACCAATCCACCTAACCTGCACATCTTTGGACTGTGGGAGGAAACCGGAGCACCCGGAGGAAACCCACGCACACGGGGGAGGATGTGCAGACTCCACACAGACAGTGACCCAAGCCGGGAATCGAACCCGGGACCCTGGAGCTGTGAAGCAATTGCGCTAACCACTATGCTACTGTGCACATCCCTAGGTTGAGAACCCTGCTGGATTCTCACCTGTTGCTCAGTAATAGCCCTGAACTAAGGTCCAGTTTCACCTTTACCCCAGTAATAACCCCGCTGACAAAACCAGTCTCACCTGTACCCCAGTAATAATCAGCCAGTCTCACCTGTACCCCAGTAATAATCAGCCAGTCTTACCTGTACCCCAGTAATAATCAGCCAGTCTCACCTGTACCCCAGTAATAATCAGCCAGTCTTACCTGTACCCCAGTAATAATCAGCCAGTCTCACCTGTACCCCAGTAATAATCAGCCAGTCTTACCTGTACCCCAGTAATAATCAGCCAGTCTCACCTGTACCCCAGTAATAATCAGCCAGTCTTACCTGTACCCCAGTAATAATCAGCCAGTCTCACCTGTACCCCAGTAATAATCAGCCAGTCTTACCTGTACCCCAGTAATAATCAGCCAGTCTCACCTGTACCCCAGTAATAATCAGCCAGTCTCACCTGTACCCCAGTAATAATCAGCCAGTCTTACCTGTACCCCAGTAATAATCAGCCAGTCTCACCTGTACCCCAGTAATAATCAGCCAGTCTTACCTGTACTTCCATGAGGGGTCGCTGGAATGGGAAGGAGTCGTGGTTAATACACCAGAGGACATCATTATCATCATTCTCGGAGGCAGCCAACAGTAGAATACCTGTAACATTAGATACTGGACATTTCAGCTTCATTGCTACACAGCAGCTTTGCAACATGACTGCCTTCAGCTATCAACTGGGAGCACTATGCAGGTCATTCAGATTACACTGCTTGATTCAAACCAAAATACAGGCTGTGACAGGAATGATCACTGAACCAGTTCGAAAACATTTAGGGTCCAATGCAGTGCAGCACATGAAAATCATCTCTCTGGGATATTCCAATGTCTGGATGTGCTCCCTTTTCTCGAAAATTCCTGGAGCCAATGGATGTAGTTTACGAGGAGTTCAAAAAATGACACATAAAGGGCGAGATGCCAGGTAAGGGCTCATTGTGTTGGTGGTTAATCGACAGGAAGCAATGAGATGTGATAAATAGGACATTTTCAGGTTGTCAGGCAGAGACTATACAGCACAGGAACAAGCCCTTCTGCTTGTGGAGAGCTTGGGCCACAGCTACTTACAATCTGACAAAGAGACAGGAGAACTTCTGGTGGCAGCATGTGGAGGGGAAGTCGCACAGAGGCTTTCCTGAAGGCAGAAGGCTTGGGACAGAAGTGAAGAATGGGACTGAAGAGGGTTTGTGGACTGAGTGGGGAGTTGGGAGAGTGTATAAATGTTTTGTTTTTTGATCTACATTGTTCTTTATTTACTTCACACTGTTATCGAATTGAAGTTTTTTGATTGTCATTCTTTCTTGTGGCGGTTTTATTTTATTTTATGTTATGTTTGGGTTTGGTTGTTTTTTCCTGGGACGGGGTGGGAGAAAGGGAAAGCCTTGGGTGGGAGCCCCGCGCTAACTAACTTAAGTGAGCGAGTCAACGGAGGTGAGGTGGGGAGAGGAGCTGCTGACATTGAAGCCTGGTGAGCAGGTGTCGATTGGCTGAAGAGGTGTGAAAAGGGTGGGGGGGGGGGGGGGGGGGGGGGGGGTTCGATACTGGGAGGGTTTTTTTTTGAGAGGAAGTGCAGTGGGGGGGGGGGGGGGGAGGATTCTGGGAGGGGGTGGGAGGGGGTTCAATGTTAACAATGGATAGGGGTGGGTCAGGCTCATGCAGCAGGGCCCGGTGGTATGATGAAATGAAATGAAAATCGCTTATTGTCACGAGTGGGCTTCAATGAAGTTACTGTGAAAAGGCCCTAGTCGCCACATTCCGGCGCCTGTCCGGGGAGGCTGATACGGGAATCGATCCTGGCCTGCTTGGTCTGCTTTAAAAGCCAGCAATTAAGCCCAGTGAGCTAAACCAGTGGATTAGGGGGGGGGGGGGGGGGGGGGGGGGGGGGGGGGGAGAGAGAGAGAGAGAGAGATGAGAGAGAGAGAGAGAGACACCCTCGGTTAGGATAGTTACGTGGAACGCGAGGGGACTGGGAGGCCCAGTCAAAAGCGTCTGAAAGTTTGAAGGCCAATGTGGCGATGCTGCAGGAGACTCACATGAGGATGAAGGACCAGGTGAGGTTAGGAAGGGCTGGGTTAGCCAGGTGCTTCATTCGGAATTTGACAGAAGGGCTCAAGGGGTAGCAGTCCTAGTGAGCAAATGAGTGGCTGCAGACCAGGGAGGTAGGTATGTGATAGTTACAGGGGCATCAGAGGGGAGGCTGGTGGCGCTGGTAAGCGCATATGGTACCAACTGGGATGATGTAGGATTCGTGAAGGTGGTGTGAGACACCGTCCCCGACTTGGACTCACACGAATTGATAGTGGGTGGAGACTGGAACTTGGTGCAGGAGCCGAGATTGGACAGGTCACAGACGCTCTCGCTTACCCAGTTAGGGGGGGGGGGGGCAAAAGCGTTGGCTGGACTAATGGTGGAAATGGGAGGGGTGGACCCTTGGAGGTTTCTGCACCCAGGAGAGCGGGAGTATTCTTTTTTCTCCTCATCCATAAGGTTTATTTGCAAATTTACTTTTTGTGGTGGGGAAGGCTTTGCTGGCTGGGGTTAATGGGTCGGAATACTCGGCAATTGCGATATCGGATCATGTGCCGCATTAGGTGGATATGGTGTTGGAGGCCAGGGTGGAGAATAGATGTGGGGCTGTTGGGGGACGGAGGGTAGTGTGATAAGATTGGGAAAGTAATCGAGGAATATGTGGGATTCAATTGTACGGGGAGGTTAAAGGCGGTGGTGAGGGGGAGGTGATCTTGTTTAAGGCAAAGGTGGATAAGGAGGAGAGGGTGGAGCATCAAAGGGTAATAGATGAGATGTTGGAGGTAGACAGGACTGATGCAAAAGACGGGGATCCAGCACTGTTGGAAAAGAGGAAGGAGATACAGGCGAGTTTTGACTGGCTGTCCACAAGGAAAGCAGTGCGCCAACCGAGGCGGGCAAGGGGAGCGGTTTCCGAATATGGAGAGAAGGCAGGGAACATGTGGGCAGGCCAGCTTCAGAAGGAGGCAGCGGCAAGGGAAATTGTTCAGGTGCGGGATAGGGCAGGGAAGTTGGTGGTGCCTCCAGATCAGATTAATAGGGTGTATGAGGGGTTTTACGAGAGATTGTATAGATTGAGGATCGGGAATTCCTGGATGGTTTGGAATACCCAAGGTGGGGCAAGGGAGACAAGGACATATTGGAGGCGGCAATAGTGGAGCATGGGATAAAAAATGCGATTGGGAGGATGCAGTCTGGGAAGGTAGCAGGGCCAGATGGGTTTCCGGTGGAGTATTACAAGAAATTTAAAGGTAAGTTGATGCCGCTGATTGTGGGGATGTTTGAGGAAGCGAGAGGGAAGGGGGAGTTGAGAATCATATCAGATCAATCATGACCTTATTGAATAGCAGAGCAGACTGACGGGTCGAATGGTCTACTTCTGCTCCTATGTCTTATGGTGTAAGGTTCAGTAGACGGGTGGACGAGGGGGCTGTCCGATGATGAAAGGTTGAATAATCTTTGTATTATTTCTGATGCGAAGCCAGCATTTACTGCCATTCTCTAATTGACTTGAAATTGGATCTGCCTTCTGTTTACAATAATGAGAGGTGGTCTCATTGACACAGACAAGATTGTGAATGCTGAAGTATGATCGGTTGGCTGCCTGGATACCCTGGCTGGGTATTTAAATACAAGAGCATGGTTTCAGAGTAAGAGGTTGATCATTGAGGACTGATATGAAGTAGAAATGTGTAGCGTTGGAATTCTCCATCCTACATGTTTGAGGAGGCTCCATTGTTGATTGGTAGAATGATTCCTGATCAATCAGCAAATGAATGGATGTGGGCAGCGAATGGGAAATTGAAACAGGTCAGTCATGATCATATTGAATGGTGGAACAGACTCAAAAGGGCCCAATTGTCCTCCCCCAGCGATTGTTCACTTCTTAATCAAGAATCCATCCCAACGCACCAGCTCAGTACCCATTCACTGGCAGGACACAGACGAGCCAAATGTGTAAAAATGTGCTGAAGGTTTTCTGGGTCAATATAAATATAGAAAACCAATGCAGAGTCTCAGACGTCAGGAGTCAATATCACAGGCAGAGAAAGCTCAGATGATCTTGCAGGCTATGAACGGTCATTGGAGAAGAGCCAGCGACAGGTTGGATTTGTAAAACATTTGGCAGAGCAGATAACTAAGGTAGAAGACACGTTTTGAGGTTCACCTGCGACATACGTACCTTTAGTATAAAGAGCTTTGTGAACCTTGGAAGGTCTCTGTGGAGTCGCTGAGGCAGAGAATCCTGGTGGGAGACGGACATGTACAAGTACCAGCAGACTGGGCCGGACAGCCGGGTGCTTGAAGGGCATGGCGCTGAAAAAAAGCCGGACACCTAGACCAAAGGAAAAGACAGACAGACAGTCAGTGTGACCAGACTATAAATCAGTGTAGAGACAGTCAGTGTGGCCAGACTATAAATCAGTGTAGAGACAGACAGTCAGTGTGACCAGACTATAAATCAGTGTAGAGACAGTCAGTGTGACCAGACTATAAATCAGTGTAGAGACAGTCAGTGTGACCAGACTATAAATCAGTGTAGAGACAGTCAGTGTGACCAGACTATAAATCAGTGTAGAGACAGTCAGTGTGACCAGATTATAAATCAGTGTAGAGACAGACAGTCAGTGTGGCCAGATTATAAATCAGTGTACAGACAGTCAGTGTGACCAGACTATAAATCAGTGTAGAGACAGTCAGTGTGACCAGACTATAAATCAGTGTAGAGGCAGACAATTAGTGTGACCAGATTATAAATCAGTGTAGAGACAGACAGTCAGTGTGACCAGATTATAAATCAGTGTAGAGACAGCCAGTGTGACCAGACTATAAATCAGTGTAGAGACAGTCAGTGTGACCAGATTATAAATCAGTGTAGAGACAGCCAGTGCGACCAGACTATAAATCAGTGTAGAGACAGACAGTCAGTGTGACCAGACTATAAATCAGTGTAGAGACAGCCAGTGTGACCAGACTATAAATCAGTGTACAGACAGACAATCAGTGTGACCAGACTATAAATCAGTGTAGAGACAGTCAGTGTGACCAGACTATAAATCAGTGTAGAGACAGACAGTCAGTGTGACCAGACTATAAATCAGTGTAGAGACAGCCAGTGTGACCAGACTATAAATCAGTGTAGAGACAGACAGTCAGTGTGACCAGACTATAAATCAGTGTAGAGACAGCCAGTGTGACCAGACTATAAATCAGTGTAGAGACAGACAGACAGTGTGACCAGACTATAAATCAGTGTAGAGACAGCCAGTGTGACCAGACTATAAATCAGTGTAGAGACAGACAGTCAGTGTGACCAGACTATAAATCAGTGTAGAGACAGCCAGTGTGACCAGATTATAAATCAGTGTAGAGACAGTCAGTCAGTGTGACCAGATTATAAATCAGTGTAGGGACAGACAGTCAGTGTGACCAGACTATAAATCAGTGTAGGGACAGTCAGTAAGTGTGACCAGACTATAAATCAGTGTAGAGACAGTCAGTGTGACCAGATTATAAATCAGTGTAGGGACAGTCAGTGTGACCAGATTATAAATCAGTGTAGGGACAGACGGTCAGTGTGACCAGACTATAAATCAGTGTAGAGACAGTCAGTGTGACCAGACTATAAATCAGTGTAGAGACAGTCAGTGTGACCAGATTATAAATCAGTGTAGGGACAGACAGTCAGTGTGACCAGACAATAAATCAGTGTACAGACAGACAGTCAGTGTGACCAGACTATAAATCAGTGTAGAGACAGTCAGTCAGTGTGACCAGACTATAAATCAGTGTAGAGACAGTCAGTCAGTGTGACCAGACTATAAATCAGTGTAGAGACAGTCAGTCAGTGTGACCAGACTATAAATCAGTGTAGAGACAGTCAGTCAGTGTGACCAGACTATAAATCAGTGTAGAGACAGTCAGTCAGTGTGACGAGACTATAAATCAGTGTAGAGACAGACAGTCAGTGTGACCAGACTATAAATCAGTGTACAGACAGCCAGTGTGACCAGACTATAAATCAGTGTAGAGACAGACAGTCAGTGTGACCAGACTATAAATCAGTGTAGAGACAGCCAGTGTGACCAGATTATAAATCAGTGTAAAGACAGACAGTCAGTGTGACCAGACTATAAATCAGTGTAGAGACAGTCAGTGTGACCAGATTATAAATCAGTGTAGAGACAGACAGTCAGTGTGACCAGATTATAAATCAGTGTAGAGACAGACAGTCAGTGTGACCAGATTATAAATCAGTGTAGAGACAGACAGTCAGTGTGACCAGACTATAAATCAGTGTAGAGACAGTCAGTGTGACCAGATTATAAATCAGTGTAGAGACAGACAGTCAGTGTGACCAGATTATAAATCAGTGTAGAGACAGCCAGTGTGATCAGACTATAAATCAGTGTAGAGGCAGACAATTAGTGTGACCAGATTATAAATCAGTGTAGAGACAGACAGTCAGTGTGACCAGATTATAAATCAGTGTAGAGACAGACAGTCAGTGTGACCAGACTATAAATCAGTGTAGAGACAGCCAGTGTGACCAGACTATAAATCAGTGTAGAGACAGCCAGTGTGACCAGACTATAAATCAGTGTAGAGACAGTCAGTCAGTGTGACCAGACTATAAATCAGTTTAGAGACAGCCAGTGTGACCAGACTATAAATCAGTGTAGACAGCCAGTGTGACCAGACTATAAATCAGTGTAGAGACAGACAGTCAGTGTGACCAGATTATAAATCAGTGTAGAGACAGACAGTCAGTTTGACCAGACTATAAATCAGTGTAGAGACAGACAGTCAGTGTGACCAGACTATAAATCAGTGTAGAGACAGCCAGTGTGACCAGACTATAAATCAGTGTAGAGACAGACAGTCAGTGTGACCAGACTATAAATCAGTGTAGAGACAGTCAGTGTGACCAGATTATAAATCAGTGTAGAGACAGCCAGTGTGACCAGACTATAAATCAGTGTAGAGACAGACAGTCAGTGTGACCAGACTATAAATCAGTGTAGAGACAGTCAGTGTGACCAGATTATAAATCAGTGTAGGGACAGACAGTCAGTGTGACCAGACTATAAATCAGTGTAGAGACAGACAGCCAGTGTGACCAGACTATAAATCAGTGTAGAGACAGACAGTCAGTGTGACCAGACTATAAATCAGTGTAGAGACAGTCAGTGTGACCAGACTATAAATCAGTGTAGAGACAGTCAGTGTGACCAGATTATAAATCAGTGTAGAGACAGACAGTCAGTGTGACCAGATTATAAATCAGTGTAGAGACAGCCAGTGTGACCAGACTATAAATCAGTGTAGAGACAGCCAGTGTGACCAGACTATAAATCAGTGTAGAGACAGTCAGTGTGACCAGACTATAAATCAGTGTAGAGACAGTCAGTGTGACCAGACTATAAATCAGTGTAGAGACAGTCAGTCAGTGTGACCAGACTATAAATCAGTGTAGAGACAGACAGTCAGTGTGACCAGACTATAAATCAGTGTAGAGACAGTCAGTCAGTGTGACCAGACTATAAATCAGTGTAGAGACAGTCAGTGTGACCAGACTATAAATCAGTGTAGAGACAGTCAGTGTGACCAGACTATAAATCAGTGTAGAGACAGAGTCAGTGTGACCAGACTATAAATCAGTGTTGAGACAGTCAGTCAGTGTGACCAGATTATAAATCAGTGTAGAGACAGTCAGTCAGTGTGACCAGACTATAAATCAGTGTAGAGACAGTCAGTCAGTGTGACCAGACTATAAATCAGTGTAGAGACAGTCAGTCAGTGTGACCAGACTATAAATCAGTGTAGAGACAGTCAGTCAGTGTGACCAGACTATAAATCAGTGTTGAGACAGTCAGTGTGACCAGACTATAAATCAGTGTAGAGACAGACAGTCAGTGTGACCAGACTATAGATCAGTGTAGAGACAGTCAGTGTGACCAGACTATAAATCAGTGTAGAGACAGACAGTCAGTGTGACCAGACTATAAATCAGTGTAGACACAGTCAGTGTGACCAGACTATAAATCAGTGTAGAGACAGTCAGTGTGACCAGACTATAAATCAGTGTAGAGACAGAGTCAGTGTGACCAGACTATAAATCAGTGTTGAGACAGTCAGTGTGACCAGACTATAAATCAGTGTAGAGACAGTCAGTCAGTGTGACCAGACTATAAATCAGTGTACAGTCAGTGTGACCAGATTATAAATCAGTGTAGAGACAGACAGTCAGTGTGACCAGACTATAAATCAGTGTAGAGACAGTCAGTCAGTGTGACCAGACTATAAATCAGTGTACAGTCAGTGTGACCAGACTATAAATCAGTGTAGAGACAGACAGTCAGTGTGACCAGACTATAAATCAGTGTAGAGACAGCCAGTGTGACCAGACTATAAATCAGTGTACAGACAGACAGTCAGTGTGACCAGACTATAAATCAGTGTAGAGACAGACAGTCAGTGTGACCAGACTATAAATCAGTGTAGAGACAGACAGTCAGTGTGACCAGACTATAAATCAGTGTAGAGACAGACAGTCAGTGTGACCAGACTATAAATCAGTGTAGAGACAGACAGTCAGTGTGACCAGACTATAAATCAGTGTAGAGACAGACAGTCAGTGTGACCAGACTATAAATCAGTGTAGAGACAGTCAGTCAGTGTGACCAGACTATAAATCAGTGTAGAGACAGTCAGTGTGACCAGATTATAAATCAGTGTAGAGACAGCCAGTGTGATCAGACTATAAATCAGTGTAGAGGCAGACAATTAGTGTGACCAGATTATAAATCAGTGTAGAGACAGACAGTCAGTGTGACCAGATTATAAATCAGTGTAGAGACAGACAGTCAGTGTGACCAGACTATAAATCAGTGTAGAGACAGTCAGTGTGACCAGATTATAAATCAGTGTAGAGACAGGCAGTCAGTGTGACCAGACTATAAATCAGTGTAGAGACAGTCAGTGTGACCAGACTATAAATCAGTGTAGAGACAGACAGTCAGTGTGACCAGACTATAAATCAGTGTAGAGACAGCCAGTGTGACCAGACTATAAATCAGTGTAGAGACAGACAGTCAGTGTGACCAGACTATAAATCAGTGTAGAGACAGCCAGTGTGACCAGACTATAAATCAGTGTAGAGACAGACAGTCAGTGTCACCAGATTATAAATCAGTGTAGAGACAGCCAGTGTGACCAGACTATAAATCAGTGTAGAGACAGACAGTCAGTGTGACCAGACTATAAATCAGTGTAGAGACAGTCAGTGTGACCAGATTATAAATCAGTGTAGGGACAGACAGTCAGTGTGACCAGACTATAAATCAGTGTAGAGACAGACAGTCAGTGTGACCAGACTATAAATCAGTGTAGAGACAGTCAGTGTGACCAGACTATAAATCAGTGTAGAGACAGTCAGTGTGACCAGATTATAAATCAGTGTAGAGACAGACAGTCAGTGTGACCAGATTATAAATCAGTGTAGAGACAGCCAGTGTGACCAGATTATAAATCAGTGTAGAGACAGACAGTCAGTGTGACCAGACTATAAATCCGTGTAGAGACAGACAGTCAGTGTGACCAGACTATAAATCAGTGTAGAGACAGTCAGTCAGTGTGACCAGACTATAAATCAGTGTAGAGACAGTCAGTCAGTGTGACCAGACTATAAATCAGTGTAGAGACAGTCAGTCAGTGTGACCAGACTATAGATCAGTGCAGAGACAGTCAGTGTGACCAGACTATAAATCAGTGTAGAGACAGCCAGTGTGACCAGACTATAAATCAGTGTAGAGACAGTCAGTCAGTGTGACCAGACTATAAATCAGTGTAGAGACAGTCAGTCAGTGTGACCAGACTATAAATCAGTGTAGAGACAGTCAGTCAGTGTGACCAGACTATAGATCAGTGTAGAGACAGTCAGTGTGACCAGACTATAAATCAGTGTAGAGACAGTCAGTGTGACCAGACTATAAATCAGTGTAGAGACAGACAGTCAGTGTGACCAGACTATAAATCAGTGTAGAGACAGTCAGTCAGTGTGACCAGACTATAAATCAGTGTAGAGACAGACAGTCAGTGTGGCCAGACTATAAATCAGTGTAGAGACAGACAGTCAGTGTGACCAGACTATAAATCAGTGTAGAGACAGACAGTCAGTGTGACCAGACTATAAATCAGTGTAGAGACAGTCAGTGTGACCAGATTATAATGATGTGGAGATGCCGGCGTTGGACTGGGGTGAGCACAGTAAGTGGTCTTACAACACCAGGTTAAAGTCCAACAGGTTTGTTTCAAACACGAGTTTTCGGAGCACGGCTCCTTCTTCAGGTGAAGAAGGAGCCGTGCTCCGAAAGCTCGTGTTTGAAACAAACCTGTTGGACTTTAACCTGGTGTTGTAAGACCACTTACTGTGACCAGATTATAAATCAGTGTAGAGACAGTCAGTCAGTGTGACCAGACTATAAATCAGTGTAGAGACAGTCAGTGTGACCAGACTATAAATCAGTGTAGAGACAGTCAGTGTGACCAGATTATAAATCAGTGTAGAGACAGACAGTCAGTGTGACCAGACTATAAATCAGTGTAGAGACAGTCAGTGTGACCAGACTATAAATCAGTGTAGAGACAGACAGTCAGTGTGACCAGACTATAAATCAGTGTACAGACAGCCAGTGTGACCAGACTATAAATCAGTGTAGAGACAGACAGTCAGTGTGACCAGACTATAAATCAGTGTAGAGACAGCCAGTGTGACCAGATTATAAATCAGTGTAGAGACAGACAGTCAGTGTGACCAGACTATAAATCAGTGTAGAGACAGTCAGTGTGACCAGACTATAAATCAGTGTAGAGACAGTCAGTGTGACCAGACTATAAATCAGTGTAGAGACAGACAGTCAGTGTGACCAGACTATAAATCAGTGTAGAGACAGACAGTCAGTGTGACCAGATTATAAATCAGTGTAGAGACAGTCAGTCAGTGTGACCAGATTATAAATCAGTGTAGGGACAGACAGCCAGTGCGACCAGATTATAAATCAGTGTAGGGACAGACAGTCAGTGTGACCAGACTATAAATCAGTGTACAGACAGACAGCCAGTGTGACCAGACTATAAATCAGTGTAGAGACAGCCAGTGTGACCAGACTATAAATCAGTGTAGAGACAGACAGTCAGTGTGACCAGATTATAAATCAGTGTAGAGACAGACAGTCAGTGTGACCAGACTATAAACCAGTGTAGAGACAGACAGTCAGTGTGACCAGACTATAAATCAGTGTAGAGACAGTCAGTCAGTGTGACCAGACTATAAATCAGTGTAGAGACAGACAGTCAGTGTGACCAGACTATAAATCAGTGTAGAGACAGACAGTCAGTGTGACCAGACTATAAATCAGTGTACAGACAGACAGTCAGTGTGACCAGATTATAAATCAGTGTCGAGACAGACAGTCAGTGTGACCAGACTATAAATCAGTGTAGAGACAGACAGTCAGTGTGACCAGACTATAAATCAGTGTAGAGACAGTCAGTCAGTGTGACCAGACTATAAATCAGTGTAGAGACAGACAGTCAGTGTGACCAGACTAGAAATCAGTGTAGAGACAGACAGTCAGTGTGACCAGACTATAAATCAGTGTAGAGACAGTCAGTGTGACCAGACTATAAATCAGTGTAGAGACAGTCAGTCAGTGTGACCAGACTATAAATCAGTGTAGAGACAGTCAGTGTGACCAGACTATAAATCAGTGTACAGTCAGTCAGTGTGACCAGATTATAAATCAGTGTAGAGACAGTCAGTGTGACCAGATTATAAATCAGTGTAGAGACAGACACCCAGTGTGACCAGACTATAAATCAGTGTAGAGACAGACAGTCAGTGTGACCAGACTATAAATCAGTGTAGAGACAGCCAGTGTGACCAGACTATAAATCAGTGTAGAGACAGACAGTCAGTGTGACCAGACTATAAATCAGTGTAGAGACAGTGTGACCAGACTATAAATCAGTGTAGAGACAGTCAGTGTGACCAGACTATAAATCAGTGTAGGGACAGACAGTCAGTGTGACCAGATTATAAATCAGTGTAGAGACAGACAGACAGTGTGACCAGACTATAAATCAGTGTACAGACAGACAGTCAGTGTGACCAGACTATAAATCAGTGTAGGGACAGACAGTCAGTGTGACCAGACTATAAATCAGTGTAGAGACAGACAGTCAGTGTGACCAGACTATAAATCAGTGTAGGGACAGACAGTCAGTGTGACCAGACTATAAATCAGTGTAGAGACAGACAGTCAGTGTGACCAGATTATAAATCAGTGTAGAGACAGACAGACAGTGTGACCAGACTATAAATCAGTGTAGAGACAGACAGTCAGTGTGACCAGATTATAAATCAGTGTAGAGACAGACAGTCAGTGTGACCAGACTATAAATCAGTGTAGGGACAGACAGTCAGTGTGACCAGACTATAAATCAGTGTAGAGACAGACAGTCAGTGTGACCAGACTATAAATCAGTGTAGAGACAGACAGTCAGTGTGACCAGACTATAAATCAGTGTACAGACAGACAGTCAGTGTGACCAGACTATAAATCAGTGTAGAGACAGACAGTCAGTGTGACCAGACTATAAATCAGTGTAGAGACAGACAGTCAGTGTGACCAGACTATAAATCAGTGTACAGTCAGTGTGACCAGATTATAAATCAGTGTAGAGACAGTCAGTGTGACCAGACTATAAATCAGTGTAGAGACAGCCAGTGTGACCAGACTATAAATCAGTGTAGAGACAGACAGTCAGTGTGACCAGACTATAAATCAGTGTAGAGACAGTGTGACCAGACTATAAATCAGTGTAGAGTCAGTCAGTGTGACCAGACTATAAATCAGTGTAGGGACAGACAGTCAGTGTGACCAGATTATAAATCAGTGTAGAGACAGACAGTCAGTGTGACCAGACTATAAATCAGTGTAGAGACAGAGTCAGTGTGACCAGACTATAAATCAGTGTAGAGACAGACAGTCAGTGTGACCAGATTATAAATCAGTGTAGAGACAGACAATCAGTGTGACCAGACTATAAATCAGTGTAGAGACAGACAGTCAGTGTGACCAGACTATAAATCAGTGTAGAGACAGACAGTCAGTGTGACCAGACTATAAATCAGTGTAGAGACAGACAATCAGTGTGACCAGACTATAAATCAGTGTAGAGACAGAGTCAGTCAGTGTGACCAGATTATAAATCAGTGTAGAGACAGACAGACAGTGTGACCAGACTATAAATCAGTGTAGAGACAGACAATCAGTGTGACCAGACTATAAATCAGTGTAGAGACAGACAGTCAGTGTGACCAGATTATAAATCAGTGTAGAGACAGACAGACAGTGTGACCAGACTATAAATCAGTGTAGAGACAGTCAGTGTGACCAGATTATAAATCAGTGTAGAGACAGACAGTCAGTGTGACCAGACTATAAATCAGTGTAGGGACAGACAGTCAGTGTGACCAGACTATAAATCAGTGTAGAGACAGACAGTCAGTGTGACCAGACTATAAATCAGTGTACAGAGTCAGTGTGACCAGATTATAAATCAGTGTAGAGACAGACAGTCAGTGTGACCAGACTATAAATCAGTGTAGAGACAGACAGTCAGTGTGACCAGACTATAAATCAGTGTAGAGACAGACAGTCAGTGTGACCAGACTATAAATCAGTGTACAGTCAGTGTGACCAGATTATAAATCAGTGTAGAGACAGTCAGTGTGACCAGACTATAAATCAGTGTAGAGACAGACAGTCAGTGTGACCAGACTATAAATCAGTGTAGAGACAGACAGTCAGTGTGACCAGACTATAAATCAGTGTACAGACAGACAATCAGTGTGACCAGATTATAAATCAGTGTAGAGACAGTCAGTGTGACCAGACTATAAATCAGTGTAGAGACAGTCAGTGTGACCAGACTATAAATCAGTGTAGAGACAGACAGTCAGTGTGACCAGATTATAAATCAGTGTACAGACAGTCAGTGTGACCAGATTATAAATCAGTGTACAGACAGACAATCAGTGTGACCAGATTATAAATCAGTGTAGAGACAGACAGTCAGTGTGACCAGATTATAAATCAGTGTAGAGACAGCCAGTGTGACCAGACTATAAATCAGTGTAGAGGCAGACAATTAGTGTGACCAGATTATAAATCAGTGTAGAGACAGACAGTCAGTGTGACCAGATTATAAATCAGTGTAGAGACAGACAGTCAGTGTGACCAGACTATAAATCAGTGTAGAGACAGCCAGTGTGACCAGACTATAAATCAGTGTAGAGACAGCCAGTGTGACCAGACTATAAATCAGTGTAGAGACAGACAGTCAGTGTGACCAGACTATAAATCAGTGTAGAGACAGCCAGTGTGACCAGACTATAAATCAGTGTAGAGACAGACAGTCAGTGTGACCAGACTATAAATCAGTGTAGAGACAGCCAGTTTGACCAGACTATAAATCAGTGTAGAGACAGACAGACAGTGTGACCAGACTATAAATCAGTGTAGAGACAGCCAGTGTGACCAGACTATAAATCAGTGTAGAGACAGACAGTCAGTGTGACCAGACTATAAATCAGTGTACAGACAGCCAGTGTGACCAGATTATAAATCAGTGTAGGGACAGACAGTCAGTGTGACCAGACTATAAATCAGTGTAGAGACAGTCAGTGTGACCAGACTATAAATCAGTGTACAGACAGACAATCAGTGTGACCAGATTATAAATCAGTGTAGAGACAGACAGTCAGTGTGACCAGATTATAAATCAGTGTAGAGACAGACAGCCAGTGTGACCAGACTATAAATCAGTGTAGAGACAGACAGTCAGTGTGACCAGACTATAAATCAGTGTAGAGACAGACAATCAGTGTGACCAGACTATAAATCAGTGTAGAGACAGAGTCAGTCAGTGTGACCAGATTATAAATCAGTGTAGAGACAGACAGACAGTGTGACCAGACTATAAATCAGTGTAGAGACAGACAATCAGTGTGACCAGACTATAAATCAGTGTAGAGACAGACAGTCAGTGTGACCAGATTATAAATCAGTGTAGAGACAGACAGACAGTGTGACCAGACTATAAATCAGTGTAGAGACAGTCAGTGTGACCAGATTATAAATCAGTGTAGAGACAGACAGTCAGTGTGACCAGACTATAAATCAGTGTAGGGACAGACAGTCAGTGTGACCAGACTATAAATCAGTGTAGAGACAGACAGTCAGTGTGACCAGACTATAAATCAGTGTACAGTCAGTGTGACCAGATTATAAATCAGTGTAGAGACAGTCAGTGTGACCAGACTATAAATCAGTGTAGAGACAGACAGTCAGTGTGACCAGACTATAAATCAGTGTAGAGACAGACAGTCAGTGTGACCAGACTATAAATCAGTGTACAGTCAGTGTGACCAGATTATAAATCAGTGTAGAGACAGTCAGTGTGACCAGACTATAAATCAGTGTAGAGACAGCCAGTGTGACCAGACTATAAATCAGTGTAGAGACAGACAGTCAGTGTGACCAGACTATAAATCAGTGTACAGACAGACAATCAGTGTGACCAGATTATAAATCAGTGTAGAGACAGTCAGTGTGACCAGACTATAAATCAGTGTAGAGACAGTCAGTGTGACCAGACTATAAATCAGTGTAGAGACAGACAGTCAGTGTGACCAGATTATAAATCAGTGTACAGACAGTCAGTGTGACCAGATTATAAATCAGTGTAGAGACAGACAATCAGTGTGACCAGATTATAAATCAGTGTAGAGACAGACAGTCAGTGTGACCAGATTATAAATCAGTGTAGAGACAGCCAGTGTGACCAGACTATAAATCAGTGTAGAGGCAGACAATTAGTGTGACCAGATTATAAATCAGTGTAGAGACAGACAGTCAGTGTGACCAGATTATAAATCAGTGTAGAGACAGACAGTCAGTGTGACCAGACTATAAATCAGTGTAGAGACAGCCAGTGTGACCAGACTATAAATCAGTGTAGAGACAGCCAGTGTGACCAGACTATAAATCAGTGTAGAGACAGACAGTCAGTGTGACCAGACTATAAATCAGTGTAGAGACAGCCAGTGTGACCAGACTATAAATCAGTGTAGAGACAGACAGTCAGTGTGACCAGACTATAAATCAGTGTAGAGACAGCCAGTTTGACCAGACTATAAATCAGTGTAGAGACAGACAGACAGTGTGACCAGACTATAAATCAGTGTAGAGACAGCCAGTGTGACCAGACTATAAATCAGTGTAGAGACAGACAGTCAGTGTGACCAGACTATAAATCAGTGTACAGACAGCCAGTGTGACCAGATTATAAATCAGTGTAGGGACAGACAGTCAGTGTGACCAGACTATAAATCAGTGTAGAGACAGTCAGTGTGACCAGACTATAAATCAGTGTACAGACAGACAATCAGTGTGACCAGATTATAAATCAGTGTAGAGACAGACAGTCAGTGTGACCAGATTATAAATCAGTGTAGAGACAGACAGCCAGTGTGACCAGACTATAAATCAGTGTAGAGACAGACAGTCAGTGTGACCAGATTATAAATCAGTGTAGGGACAGACAGTCAGTGTGACCAGACTATAAATCAGTGTAGAGACAGTCAGTGTGACCAGACTATAAATCAGTGTACAGACAGACAATCAGTGTGACCAGATTATAAATCAGTGTAGAGACAGTCAGTGTGACCAGACTATAAATCAGTGTAGAGACAGACAGTCAGTGTGACCAGACTATAAATCAGTGTAGAGACAGACAGTCAGTGTGACCAGATTATAAATCAGTGTAGAGACAGACAGCCAGTGTGACCAGACTATAAATCAGTGTAGAGACAGACAGTCAGTGTGACCAGACTATAAATCAGTGTAGAGACAGCCAGTGTGACCAGACTATAAATCAGTGTAGAGACAGACAGTCAGTGTGACCAGACTATAAATCAGTGTAGAGACAGACAGTCAGTGTGACCAGACTATAAATCAGTGTAGAGACAGACAGTCAGTGTGACCAGACTATAAATCAGTGTAGAGACAGACAGTCAGTGTGACCAGACTATAAATCAGTGTAGAGACAGTGTGACCAGACTATAAATCAGTGTAGAGACAGTCAGTGTGACCAGATTATAAATCAGTGTAGAGACAGACAATCAGTGTGACCAGATTATAAATCAGTGTAGAGACAGACAGTCAGTGTGACCAGATTATAAATCAGTGTAGAGACAGCCAGTGTGACCAGACTATAAATCAGTGTAGAGGCAGACAATTAGTGTGACCAGATTATAAATCAGTGTAGAGACAGACAGTCAGTGTGACCAGATTATAAATCAGTGTAGAGACAGACAGTCAGTGTGACCAGACTATAAATCAGTGTAGAGACAGCCAGTGTGACCAGACTATAAATCAGTGTAGAGACAGCCAGTGTGACCAGACTATAAATCAGTGTAGAGACAGCCAGTGTGACCAGACTATAAATCAGTGTAGAGACAGACAGTCAGTGTGACCAGACTATAAATCAGTGTAGAGACAGCCAGTTTGACCAGACTATAAATCAGTGTAGAGACAGACAGACAGTGTGACCAGACTATAAATCAGTGTAGAGACAGCCAGTGTGACCAGACTATAAATCAGTGTAGAGACAGACAGTCAGTGTGACCAGACTATAAATCAGTGTACAGACAGCCAGTGTGACCAGATTATAAATCAGTGTAGGGACAGACAGTCAGTGTGACCAGACTATAAATCAGTGTAGAGACAGTCAGTCAGTGTGACCAGACTATAAATCAGTGTAGAGACAGTCAGTCAGTGTGACCAGACTATAAATCAGTGTAGAGACAGCCAGTGTGACCAGACTATAAATCAGTGTACAGACAGACAATCAGTGTGACCAGATTATAAATCAGTGTAGAGACAGACAGCCAGTGTGACCAGACTATAAATCAGTGTAGAGACAGACAGTCAGTGTGACCAGATTATAAATCAGTGTAGGGACAGACAGTCAGTGTGACCAGACTATAAATCAGTGTAGAGACAGTCAGTGTGACCAGACTATAAATCAGTGTACAGACAGACAATCAGTGTGACCAGATTATAAATCAGTGTAGAGACAGACAGTCAGTGTGACCAGACTATAAATCAGTGTAGAGACAGACAGTCAGTGTGACCAGATTATAAATCAGTGTAGAGACAGACAGCCAGTGTGACCAGACTATAAATCAGTGTAGAGACAGACAGTCAGTGTGACCAGACTATAAATCAGTGTAGAGACAGCCAGTGTGACCAGACTATAAATCAGTGTAGAGACAGACAGCCAGTGTGACCAGACTATAAATCAGTGTAGAGACAGACAGTCAGTGTGACCAGATTATAAATCAGTGTACAGACAGACAATCAGTGTGACCAGACTATAAATCAGTGCAGAGACAGCCAGTGTGACCAGACTATAAATCAGTGGAGAGACAGTCAGGCAGTGCGACCACAGAGCGCACTGTGTAAAAAATGTCCCCCGCACTTCCCGACTGAACCTTTCCCACCTCACCTTGATCTCGTGCCCCGACCTGTGTAAAGACAGCAGTCAGTACGAATGAACTATAGATTGCTGGAGCAGCCAATTGATTTGTTAAACGTCATTTCCCTTTCGTAAATCCATGTTGACTCTGCCCAATCTCACCATTAACATCTATATACCCCGTTATCGCATCCTTTAGAATACATTCTGGCATTTTCTCTCTGTTCCTGATGTCAGCCTAACAGGGGTGAAATACTCTCTTTCTTCTCTCCCTGCTTTGTTTAGCAGTGGGGTTACATCTGCACAGACCATATTTGATCACCAATGTACCATTACCTCTGCAATTACCTCTTTCAATATTTTGGGATGTGGATCATCAGGTCCAGGCGTTTGTTCGCTAATGAAGGCAGGTTGGATAGGGCTTGGGTTGTTTTCCCTGGAGCAGAGAAGACTGAGGGGCGACCTGATCGAGGTGGACAAGATTATGAGGAGCACGGACACGGTGGATAGGGAGCAGCTGTTCCCCTTAGTTGAAGGGTCAGTTAAGAGGGGGACACAATTTGAAGGTGAGGGGCAGGAGGTTTAGGGGCATTTGATAAAAATATTTTTTACCCAGAGGGTGGTGACGGTCTGGAACGCACTGCCTGGGTAGGTGGTAGACACGGGTTGCCTCACATTCTTTAAAAAGTACCTGGTGAGCACTTGGCACGTCTTAATATTCAAGGCTATGGGCCAAGTGCTGGCAAGTGGGATTAGGTGGGAAGGAGAGGTGTCTCATGCGTCAGTGCAGATTCGATAGGCCGCAGGGCCTCTTCTGCATTGTTATTCTTTGATACCCCTTTTGTCACCCTTTTATATCTTTCACTTTAAGTCTCTAACAAATTCGATGATGTTGAGCACCCCTCACAAATTCCTCTGGACCTCGTCTGCTCCAACGAGAACAATCCCAGTTCATTCCGTCTTTCACGTAACTGAAGTGCATCATCCATTTGTATTATTCTCGTCAATCTCCCCTGTGCCCTCGCTCAAGTCTTCACATCTTCTGCTACCCAGAACTGAACATAGTTATTTATTTATTAATTTGTGGAATGTGGGTGTCTCTGGCTGTGCCAGCACTTATTACCCATCATGGAGGGCATTTCACAGTCAACCATATTGATGTGGGTCTGGAGTCACGTGTAGGCCAGACTGGGTAAGGACGGCAGATTCCCTTCCCTAAAGGACATTAGTGAACCAGATGGGTTTTTACGACAATTGACAATGGTTTCATGGTCATCATCAGGCTTTTAATTCCAGATTTTTATTGAATTCAAATTCCACCATTTGCCCTGGTGGGATTTGAACCCGGGTCCTCGGAGAATTACCCTGGCTCTCTGGTTTACCAGTCCAGTGACAATACCACTTCGCTGCCTCCCCGAATGGTCCTAAATGATCAGTGTTGCTGAATTCAAACTTCCCCACATCTTCAGCAGTGTCACACAATCATCCTCAGTACTGGACCTCCAGCCATATCAAACTCGCTCAGTCCTAACACCATGTCTGCATCACACACAGTTTGCAGTACTGCACCCATCAACTTTGCAGAAGCACTGTGTTCACTGAATGAACCAACCCTGCAACTTCTCACCTGCATGTGTAACAGCCATCAGATGGCAATCCACAGACTCCGAGCTCTCAATCACTGCAATGTGGACAATCGGTTTGAAGACAGCACGGTCTATGGTCCTGGGATGGACAAAGGATCAGAAACAAAAACATCAATACAATATTGCAGTATCACTAACACAAGCATTTGTTTCTTTACTGTGGGCCTTCTTGGCATGGCCATCATTTGCTCCCCACCCCTAACTGAGTGCCAAGCTTAGCCATTTTAGAGGGGGGCATTTCAGAGTCAACCCCATTGCTGTGGGTCTGGAGTCACATGTGGGCCAGACCGGGTAAGGACGACAGATTCCCTTCCCTCAAGGACATCAGTGAACCAGATGGGTTTTTTACGACAATCAACAAAGGTTTCATGGTCACCTTTACTGAGACGAGCTTTTAATTCCAGATTTATTGATTGAGGCCTTTGGATTACTCGTCCAGTGACATGAAAATGAAATGAAAACAAAAACGCTTATTGTCACGAGTAGGCTTCAATGAAGATACTGTGAAAAGCCCCTAGTCGCCACATTCCGGCGCCTGTTCGGGGAGGCTGGTACAGGAATTGAACCGTGCTGCTGGCCTGCCGTGGTCTGCTTTAAAAGCCAGCGATTTAGCCCAGTGTGCTAAACCAGCCCCTAACATTGCTCCCATCGCACCGTCTCCCATATCCAAGTCAGAAAGAGATAAAAGCGACGTCTACACACAGCAATATTCCAGAGAGGGGAATCACACGCAGAAAATAGACACATGCACACCCAAACAAAGGCAGAATAATATCCCTGAGAACAGGTATACACACAGGAATATCCCTGAGAACAGGTATACACACAGGAATATCCCCGAGAATGGGTATACACACAGGAGTATCCCTGAGAACGGGTATACACACAGAAGTATCCCTGAGAACAGGTATACACACAGGAATATCCCCAAGAACAGGTATACACACAGGAATATCCCTGAGAACAGGTATACACACAGGAATATCCCCGAGAACGGGTATACACACAGGAGTATCCCTGAGAACGGGTATACACACAGGAATATCCCTGAGAACGGGTATACACACAGGAATATCCCTGAGAACGGGTATACACACAGGAGTATCCCTGAGAACAGGTATACACACAGGAATATCCCCGAGAATGGGTATACACACAGGAATATCCCAGAGAACGGGTATACACACAGGAGTATCCCTGAGAACGGGTATACACACAGGAATATCCCTGAGAACGGGTATACACACAGGAATATCCCTGAGAACGGGTATACACACAGGAATATCCCCGAGAATGGGTATACACACAGGAATATCCCCGAGAATGGGTATACACACAGGAATATCCCAGAGAACGGGTATACACACAGGAGTATCCCTGAGAACGGGTATACACACAGGAATATCCCTGAGAACGGGTATACACACAGGAATATCCCTGAGAACGGGTATACACACAGGAGTATCCCTGAGAACGGGTATACACACAGGAATATCCCTGAGAACGGGTATACACAGGAATATCCCCGAGAACAGATATACACACAGGAATATCCCCGAGAACGGGTATACACAGGAATATCCCTGAGAACGGGTATACACACAGGAATATCCCCGAGAATGGGTATACACACAGGAATATCCCCGAGAATGGGTACACACACAGGAATATCCCCGAGAACGGGTATACACACAGGAATATCCCAGAGCGAAGGGGTACACACAGGAATCTCCCAGAGCGAAGGGGTACACACAGGAATATCCCAGAGCGAAGGGGTACACACAGGAATATCCCAGAGCGAAGGGGTACACACAGGAATCTCCCAGAGCGAAGGGGTACGCACAGGAATCTCCCAGAGCGACGGGGGTACACACAGGAATCTCCCAGAGCGAAGGGGTACGCACAGGAATCTCCCAGAGCGAAGGGGTACACACACAGGAATCTCCCAGAGCGAAGGGGTACGCACAGGAATCTCCCAGAGCGAGGGGGTACACACAGGAATATCCCAGAGCGAGGGGGTACACACAGGAATATCCCAGAGCGAAGGGGTACACACAGGAATCTCCCAGAGCGAGGGGGTACACACAGGAATCTCCCAGAGCGAAGGGGTACACACAGGAATCTCCCAGAGCAAAGGGGTACACACAGGAATCTCCCAGAGCGAAGGGGTACACACAGGAATCTCCCAGAGCGAAGGGGTACACACAGGAATCTCCCAGAGCGAAGGGGTACACACACAGGAATCTCCCAGAGCGAAGGGGTACACACAGGAATCTCCCAGAGCGAGGGGGTACACACAGGAATCTCCCAGAGCGAAGGGGTACACACAGGAATCTCCCAGAGCAAAGGGGTACACACAGGAATCTCCCAGAGCGAAGGGGTACACACAGGAATCTCCCAGAGCGAAGGGGTACACACAGGAATCTCCCAGAGCGAAGGGGTACACACAGGAATCTCCCAGAGCGAAGGGGTACACACAGGAATATCCCAGAGCAAAGGGGTACACACAGGAATCTCCCAGAGCGAAGGGGTACACACAAATGCTTGCGGCCAAGACAATCTAACCACTCTCCCTTGACACGAAATGGCATTCTCATCGCTGAATTCTCAACCATCAGCATCCTGGGGTTTACTATTCATCAAAAATTAACTGGACCAGCCACAAAAATACTGTGACTGGGAAAAATAGGTCCCAGCTTGGAATTCTGCGGCGGCTAATTTAATTCCTGACAGAAAGTTTGACAAATGTCTCCAAGATCTGAGTCAGGAGTACATTTTGTTTATGGGATAAATGCAACGGCAGCAACTCTGGTTCGACACCACTGACAACAAAGCAATCTGCTTCATCAGCGGCACGGTAGCACAGTGGTTAGCACTGTTGCTTCACAGCTCCAAGTACCCGGGTTCGATTCCCAGCTTGGGTCACTGTCTGTGCGGAGTCTGCACGTTCTCCCCTTGTCTGCGTGGGTTTCCTCCGGGTGCTCCGGTTTCCTCCCACAAGTCCTGAAAGACGCGCTGTTAGGTGAACTGGACATTCTGAATTCTCCCTCTTGTGTACCTGAACAGGTGCCGGAATGTGGCGACTAGGGGATTTTCACAATAACTTCATTGCAGTATCAATGGCAACCTACTAAGTGTGGGCTCAGAGCAGGGTTCACAGCCTGGGTGAAACTCCTGTACAATGTCCCCAAGGTGAATGTCGGGACCAACACCACCAGCTCTGAATACTTCCAGCTGCACAGAGGCACCAGGCAGGGATGCCCGCTGTCCCCACTCCTGCTCATTTTTTACAAATTTAATTTTCAGGGTGTGGGTGCCACTGGCTAGCCCAGCACATATTGTTCACCCCAGGTTGCCCTCAAGAAGGTTGTGGTGTACTGCATTCTTGAAATCGCTGCAGTCCTTGAGGTACAGGTATGCCTACCGTTAGGGAGGGAATTCCTGGATGTTGAGCCAGCGGCAGTAAAGTAACAGCAATAAAGAAGAAACCAGGGTTAAAAAGCGGCAAAGGAAATTGATGGAGTTGAACTGTTGACACTTCAATGCAGGGAGTATTACAAACAAGGAAGATGAGCTAAGGGCACAAGGTAGACACATGGCAAAAGGATGGCATTTACATAACATATGTGGCAAGAAGAGGGGCAAAATTAGCAGCTCAATATCCCTGGTTAGAGTTTTTCAGACCTCCTGCAACCATGTTTCAGTGATCCCCACCAAATCATACCCATCAAGTCTCTGCGCCGTCAGCTCATTGACCTCATTCCGAACACTGCGAGCATTTAGGTGCAAGGTTTTTAAATATGTCAGACTGATCAGTCTTTCCCTTGCAGGATTGTCTTGTGCATTACGCTTTTCACACATTCTGACCTCCTTTATTAGTTTCTGATAACACTCGGCCTCATCCCCAACTTTCACTCCCGTCTCCTTACATTTTTATATTTTATGTTTTATTACCTCTCCGTAGTTGTTAGACTGGCCCTGCCTGTTTATCCTATTAAAGGGCAGCACGACCACACAGTGGTTAGCACGGTTGCTTCTCAGCACCAGGGTCCCAGGTTCGATTCCAGCTTGGGTCACTGTCTGTGCGGAGTCTGCAAGTGGGTTTCCTCTGGGTGCACTGGTTTCCTCCCACAGTCCAAAGACATCTCAGATCGTGTTTTCGGGATCCTTAAGGGGGAGGGGGAGCAGCCCCAAGTCATGGTCCACATAGGTACCAACGACATAGGTAGGAAAAGGGATAGGGATGTAAGGCAGGAATTGAAGGAGCTAGGGTGGAAACTTAGAGCTAAAACAAACAGAGTTATTATCTCTGGGTTGTTACCCGTGCCACGTGCTAGCGAGTCGAGGAATAGGGAGAGAGAGCAGTTGAACACGTGGCTGCAGGGATGGTGCAGGAGGGAGGGTTTCAGATTCCTGGACAATAGGGGCTCATTCTGGGGTAGGTGGGACCTCTACAAACGGGATGATCTACACCTGGACCAGAGGGATACTAATATCCTCGCGGGGAGGTTTGCTAATGCTCTTCGGGAGGGTTTAAACTAGTTCAGCAGGGGATTGGGAACCTGAATTGTAGCTCCAGTACACAAGAAGCTGAGAGTAGTGAGGTCATGAGTAAGGTTTCAAAGTTGCAGGAGTGTACCATCAGGAAGGAAGGTGATCTAAAGTGCGTCTACTTCAATGCCAGGAGCATCCGGAATAAGGAAAGGAAAGGCTGATGGACTTGAGGTTGTTTTCGTTAGAGAGAAGAAGGTTAAGAGGTGACTTAATAGAGGCATACAAAATGATCAGAGGGTTAGATAGGGTGGACAGCGAGAGCCTTCTCCCGCGGATGGAGGTGGCTAGCACGAGGGGACATAGCCTTAAATTGAGGGGTAATAGATATAGGACAGAGGTCAGAGGTGGGTTTTTTACGCAAAGAGTGGTGAGGCCGTGGAATGCCCTACCTGCAACAGTAGTGAACTCGCCAACATTGAGGGCATTTAAAAATTTATTGGATAAGCATATGGATGATAAGGGCATAGTGTAGGTTAGATGGCCTTTAGTTTTTTTTTCCATGTCGGTGCAACATCGAGGGCCGAAGGGCCTGTACTGCGCTGTATCGTTCTATGTTCTATGTTCTATGTTCTAAGGTAGGTGAGCTTGCGGCATGGGTTAGTACCTGGGACTTCGATGTTGTGGCCATTTCGGAGACATGGATAGAGCAGGGCGAGGAATGGTTGTTGCAGGTGCCGGGGTTTAGATATTTCAGTAAGTTCAGGGAAGGTGGTAAGAGAGGGGGAGGGGTGGCATTGTTAGTCAAGGACAGTATTACGGTGGCTGAGAGGACATTTGATGAGGACTCGAATACTGAGGTAGTATGGGCTGAGTTAACAAACAGGAAAGGAGAGGTCACCCTGTTAGGGTTTTTCTATAGGCCTCCGAAAAGTTCCAGAGATGTAGAGGAAAGGATTGCAAAGATGATTCTGGATAGGAGCGAAAGTAACAGGGTAGTTGTTATGGGGGACTTTAACTTTCCAAATATTGACTGGAAACACTATAGTTCGAGTACTTTAGATGGATCCGTTTTTGTCCAATGTGTGCAGGAGGGTTTCCTGATGCAGTATGTAGATAGGCCAACAAGAGGCGAGGCCGTATTGGATTTGATACTGGGTAATGAACCAAGACAGGTGTTAGATTTGGAGGTTGGTGAGCATTTTGGTGATAGTGACCACAATTCGATTACGTTTACTTTAGCGATGGAAAGGGATAGGTATAAACCGCAGGGCAAGAGTTATTGCTGGGGGAAAGGCAATTATGATGCGATGAGGCAAGACTGAGGATGCATCGCCTGGAGAGGAAAACTGCAGGGGATGGACACAATGGAAATGTGGAGCATGTTCAAGGAACAGCTACTGCGTGTCCTTGATAAGTATGTACCTGTTAGGCAGGGAGGAAGTGGTCGAGTGAGGGAACCATGGGTTACTAAAGCAGTTGAAACACTTGTCAAGAGGAAGAAGGAGGCTTATGTGAAGATGAGATGTGATGGTTCAGTTGGGTCGCTTGAGAGTTACAAGTTAGCTAGGAAGGCTCTAAAGAGAGAGCTAAGAAGAGCCAAGCGAGGACATGAGAAGTCTTTGGCAGGTAGGATCAAGGATAACCCTAAAGCTTTCTATAGGTATGTCAGGAATAAAAAAATGACTAAGGTAAGAGTAGGGCCAGTCAAGGACAGTAGTGGGAAGTTGTGCGTAGAGTCCGAGGAGATAGGAGAGGTGCTAAATGAGTATTTTTCGTCAGTATTCACATAGGAAAAAGACAAAGTTGTCGAGGAGAATACTGAGATACAGGCTACTAGTCTAGAAGGGCTGGAGGTTCATAAGGAGGTGGTGTTAGCGATTCTGGAAAGTGTGAAAATAGATAAGTCCCCTGGGCCGGATGGGATTTATCCTAGGATTCTCTGGGAAGCTAGGGAGGAGATTGCTGAGCCTTTGGCTTTGATCTTTAAGTCATCTTTGTCTACAGGAATAGTGCCAGAGGACTGGAGGATAGCAAATGTTGTCCCCTTGTACAAGAAGGGGAGTAGAGATAACCCCGGTAACTATAGACCAGTGAGCCTTACTTCTGTTGTGGGAAAAGTCTTGGAAAGGTTTATAAGAGAGAGGATGTATAATCATCTGGAAAGGAATAATTTGATTAGAGATAGTCAACATGGTTTTCTGAAGGGTAGGTCGTGCCTCACAAACCTCATTGAGTTCTTCGAGAAGGTGACCAAACAGGTGGATGAGGGTAAAGCAGTTGATGTGGTGTATATGGATTTCAGTGAAAATGAAAAAATGAAAATCGCTTATTGTCACGAGTAGGCTTCAAATGAAGTTACTGTGACACGCCCCTAGTCGCCACATTCCGGCGCCTGTTCGGGGAGGCTGTTACGGGAATCGAACCGTGCTGCTGGCCTGCTTGGTCTGCTTTCAAAGCCAGCAATTTAGCGTTGTGCTAAACAGCCCCCAGTAAAGCGTTTGATAAGGTTCCCCATGGTAGGCTATTGCAGAAAATACAGAGGCATGGGATTCAGGGTGATTTAGCAGTTTGGATCAGAAATTGGCTAGCTGATAGAAGACAAAGTGCGGTGGTTGATGGGAAATGCTCTGACTGGTGTCCAGTTACTAGTGGTGTGCCACAAGGATCTGTTTTGGGGCCATTGCTGTTTGTCATTTTTATAAATGACCTGGAGGAGGGCGTAGAATGATGGATGAGTAAATTTGCAGATGACACTAAAGTCGGTGGAGTTGTGGACAGTGCAGAAGGATGTTACAAGTTACAGAGGTACATAGATAAGCTGCAGAGCTGGGCTGACAGGTGGCAAATGCAGTTTATTTTTTTTTTTTTAAATAATTTTTATTGAAAGAGTTTTTCCATACAAACATTTACCCCTACTAATTTTTAAATTATTTACAACACAATCCCTCTAGGCAAATATCCCTCCCTCGCCCGCCCTCTCGCGCGCACCAGTCCTCCCCCCCCCCCAGGCAACAACTTAACAAACAAGGCAGCCTACAGTTTCAGACATGAGCAGCGAGCAGACTTGCCCGCGTTACAGTCGTGCATGTCCCCCCACGACCCTTGCTGCCCCCCCCCCCTCCCCCCGGGTTGCTGCTGCCACGACCCCGAACGTCTATCTCTGATCTAAAAAGTCAAGGAAAGGTTGCCACCGCCTGGAGAATCCCTGTACCGACCCTCTCAGGGCAAATTTGATCCTTTCTAGCTGAATATAGCTAGCCATATCGTTAATCCAAGTTTCAACGCTTGGAGGCCTCGCGTCCTTCCATTGAATTAATATCCTTCGTCAAGCCACTAGGGACGCAAAGGCCAGTATTCCGGCCTCCCTAGCCTCCTGTACCCCCGGTTCTACCCCGACCCCAAAGATCGCAAGCCCCCATCCTGGTTTGACCCTGGACCCCACCACCTTCGACACCGTCCTCGCCACCCCCTTCCAGAACCCTTCCAGCACCGGACATGCCCAGAACATATGCACATGGTTCGCTGGGCTTCCCAGACATCTGACACACCTGTCCTCACCCCCAAAGAACCGGCTCACCCTTGTCCCCGTCATGTGAGCTCTATGCAGCATCTTAAATTGAATGAGGCTCAGCCTCGCACACGAGGAGGAAGAATTGACCTTCTCCAGTGCATCCGCCCACGTCCCGTCTTCTATCTGCTCTCCCAGCTCCCCTTCCCACTTGGCTTTCAGCTCTTCCCCTGATGCTTCTTCCGCCTCCTGCATTATCTTGTAGATGTCTGATATCTTCCCCCCTCCGACCCAGACCCCCGAGAGCACCCTATCACTCGCCCCCTTACTGGGGAGCAGGGGAAACCCCTCCACCTGCCGCCTAGCAAATGCCTTCACTTGTAAATATCTGAACATGTTTCCCGGGGGGAGCTCAAACTTCTCCTCCAGCCCTCCCAGGCTCGCAAACCTCCCCTCTATAAACAGGTCCTTCAGCTGCCGTATGCCCACCCTGTACCAGCTCTGAAATCCCCCGTCGATGTTCCCCGGGATAAATCTATGGTTCCCTCTTATTGGCGCCGCCAACAGACCTCCCATTTCCCCCCTGTGTCGCCTCCACTGCCCCCATATCTTGAGGGTGGCCGCCACCACCGGGCTCGTGGTGTACCTCGTGGGGGGGAGCGGCCATGGTGCCGTTACTAGGGCACCCAGGCTTGTGTTGCCACAGGACGCCCTCTCCATACGTTTCCAAGCTGCCCCCTCCCCTTCCATCATCCACTTGCGCACCATTGACACATTTGCCGCCCAGTAGTACCCCGAGAGATTGGGTAGTGCCAGCCCTCCACTGTCCCTACTCCGCTCCAAAAAGACCCTCCTCACCCTTGGGGTACCATGCGCCCACACGTAGCTCATGATGCTACTCGTCACCTTTTGAAGAAGGCCCTAGGGAGGAAGATGGGCAAGCACTGAAATAAAAACAAGAACCTTGGGAGGACCGTCATTTTGATTGACTGCACCCTCCCCGCCAGCGACAACGGTACCATGTCCCACCTCTTAAATTCCTCCTCCATCTGTTCCACCAGCCTGGAAAAGTTCAACTTGTGGAGGGTCCCCCAGTTCCTTGCCACCTGCACCCCTAAGTACCTAAAGCTCTTTCCTGCTCGCTTGAAGGGGAGTCTCCCAATACCCTCTCCCTGGTCCCCCGGGTGTATCACAAAAACCTCGCTTTTGCCCAAATTTAGTTTGTACCCCGAAAAGTCCCCAAACTCTGCTAATAGTTCCATTATCTCCGGCATTCCCCCTTCTGGGTCTGCCACGTACAGCAGTAGATCATCCGCATACAGCGATACTCGATGTTCCTCCCCTCCCCTAGTCAGTCCTCTCCACCCCCCTGAACCCCTCAGTGCCATCGCCAACGGTTCAATCGCCAGTGCGAAAAGTAGGGGGGATAGGGGACATCCCTGCCTGGTCCCTCGGTGGAGCCCGAAATACTACGACCTCCTCCCGTTTGTCACTACACTCGCCGTCGGGGCCGAGCAGAGCAACTTCACCCACTTAATAAACCCTTCCCCAAACCCAAACCGTTCCAACGTCTCCCACAGGTACTCCCACTCCACCCTATCGAATGCCTTCTCCGCGTCCAGCGCTACCACTATCTCAGCCTCCCCCTCCACTGCCGGCATCATAATTACATTCAGCAATCTCCGCACGTTCGTGTTGAGCTGCCGCCCCTTCACGAACCCCGTCTGGTCCTCATGGATTACCCCTGGCACACAATCCTCTATTCTAGCTGCCAGGATCTTTGCCAGCAACTTGGCATCCACGGGGTCTTTATCCCGCTTCAATATCAGGGAGATCAGAGCCTGCGACATTGTCGGGGGCAGAACCCCCCCCTCTCGCGCCTCATTAAAGGCTCGTACCAGTACCGGTCCCACCAAGTCCACATTTTTCTTATAGAATTCCACCGGGAACCCATCTGGCCCCGGCGCCTTCCCCGCTTGCATCTGACCTATTCCCTTGACTAGCTCCTCTAGCCCTATTGGCGCCCCCAGCCCTTCTACCAGCCCCTCCTGGACCCTTGGGAACCTCAATTTGTTTAGGAAGTCCTCCATTCCCCCTCTCCTCGTCGGTGGCTCAGACCGATACAACTCCTTGTAAAAATCCCTAAAGACCCCATTCACTTCTTGCCCCTTCTGCACTACCTTCCCGCCCCTCTCCTTCACTCCCCCAATCTCCCTAGCCGCATCTCGTTTGCGAAGCTGGTGTGCCAGCATCCTGCTCGCCTTTTCCCCATACTCATAGACCGCGCCCTGTGCCCTTCTCCACTGCGTCTCTGCCTTCCTGGTGGTCAGCAGGTCGAACTTGACCTGCAGGCTGCGCCGTTCTCCCAGCAGCCCCTCCTCTGGTGCCTCCGCATATCTCCTATCTACTTCCAATAGCTCCCCCACCAGCCTCTCCCTCTCCTGCCTCTCCTTTCTTTCTCTGTGTGCCCTTATGGAGATCAGCTCTCCCCTGATCACTGCCTTCAGGGCCTCCCAGACCATCCCCACCTGCACCTCACCCGTGTCATTCAAGTCCAGATAGCTCTCAATGCTCTTACCCTTTTACACACCTCGTCGTCCGCTAACAGCCCCACATCCAGCCGCCACAGCGGGCGCTGGTCCCGCGCCTCCCCCATTTCCACATCCACCCAATGTGGTGCATGATCAGAGATCGCAATGGCCGAGTACTCAGCTTCCCGTACCCTCGGGATCAGCCCCCTGCTCAACACGAAGAAATCGATTCTGGAGTACACTCTATGGACGTGGGAGAAAAAGGAATACTCCCTCGCCCTCGGCCTACCAAACCTCCATGGGTCTACTCCTCCCATCTGCTCCATGTACCCCCTCAGCACTTCTGCCGCTGCCGGCCTCCTATTGGTCCTTGAGCTCGATCTGTCTAGCCCGGGGTCCAGCACTGTGTTAAAGTCCCCCCCCATGATCAAGCCCCCTGCCTCCAGTCCCGGAATGAGGCCCAATAGGCGCCTCATAAAACCCGCGTCATCCCAGTTCGGGGCATATACGTTGACCATCACCACTTTCTCCCCCTGCAGCTTACCCTTCACCATCACATACCTACCCTCCTTATCCGCCACCACCTCCTCCGCCACGAACGACACCCTCTTTCCCACCAGAATCGCCACCCCCCCGGTTCTTTGCGTCCAATCCAGAGTGGAACACCTGTCCCACCCACCCCCTTCTCAGGCGAACCTGGTCCACTACCTTCAAATGGGTCTCCTGTAACATTGCTACATCAGCCTTCAGTCCCTTCAGGTGTGAGAATACCCTTGATCTCTTGACCGGCCCATTCAACCCCCCTCACGTTCCAAGTGATCAGCCGGGTCGCGGGACGACCCGCCCCCTTCCCCTGCCGATTAGCCATGTCCTGTTCCCTGCTCGCCCCGGGTCGACCCTCCCCTTCTGACCCGCTCCCCATGGCGATGTCCCCCTCCCCCCACCTCTCCAGTCCTCCACTTCCCGTTTCTGGTCTTTTCAGCAGCAACCCGGTGTCCCCCCCCCCCCCCCCCCCCCCCCCCAGGCTAGGACCCCTCCTAGCCGCGATGTACCCTCCATCGTACTCCTGTAAGTCAGCTGGTTCACGCTGACCCGGCTGCTCCTGCCACACTCCGACTCCCCCCGGCTCGGGGGGGGGGGGGCCCCCCCCCCCTTGCCACTCCTCCCTGGCCCCGCTCCAACGCGGGAAAGGTCGCCATTGCTAGCCACGCCCCTCACTCCTCCCCTCCCCCCTCCTCTGCCCCGCGCGCGGGAAAACAGAGGAAAGCCCGCGCTTTCGCCCTGCCACACCCCACCCCGCCATCTTCAGTTCCACCCCCGTCCCCGTCCATGCCTGTAAAGAACCCCCCCTAGGAGCCCATATCCCCGATCTGCTCTCCCCCCCGTCCCGCCTCCCCAACTTAACATTATAAATAACAGATAGACAACAAATAACAATGTACTTAACAGTCGCCCTCTACCAAACAGCATAAATAACCATAAATAACCATGAATAACCACAATAACAATAACTAAGGGAAGTTGGCAATGGGGGGAAAAAACATCAGAAGAAAAACCCCAAGCAAGAGTTCAAGATCCAAACAAAGAAAGAAGAAAAAAAAGGAAACCATTCCAATAAGAGTTGCACAGTTCCGACCCAGCCGAAAAAAAAAAAAACCGCTTGTTCAGCTGAAAGTACCCGAGCGGCTACGGCCGCCAAGTATCCCCTGGGTCTAATTCGAGTCCAGTTTCTCTTCCTGTACAAAGCCCCACGCCTTCTCTGGTGACTCAAAATAGTGGTGTTGGTTCCTGTAGGTGACCCACAAGCGCGCTGGCTGCAGCATTCCGAACCTGATCCGTTTTGCATGTAGCACCGCCTTCGTCCGGTTGTACCGGGCCCGCCGCTTAGCCACCTCCGCACTCCAGTCCTGGTAGACCGTCACCGTCGAATTCTCCCACTTGCTGCTCCTTTCCCTCTTGGCCCACTCCAGCACTCTCTCACGATCGCTGAGTCGCTGGAACCGCACCAGCACCGCCCTCGGGGGCTCATTTGCTCTTGGCTTCCTAGCCATGACCCTGTAGGCCTCTTCCAGCTCCAGGGGCGAAGGGACGGCCCCTGCCCCCATCAGGGAGCTCAGCATTTCTGCTACGTATCCCGGGAGGTCTGATCCCTCCAGGCCTTCTGCCAGGCCCAAGATCCTCAGGTTCTTCCGCCTCATTCGGGTATCCAGCTCCTCAAAACGGCTCTGCCATTTCAGGTGGAGTGCCTCGTGCACCTCTACCTTTCCCACGAGGACCGTGGCCTCCTCCTCCCTCACAGTCATCTCCTGCTGCAGCTCCCGAATCGACGCCTCTTGGGTCGCCTGGGCTCCCATCAGCCTGGTGGTCGTCGCATTCATTGACTCCAAGAGCTCCATTTTCAGCTCCGTAAAGAAGCGCAGGAGAGCGGCCTGCTGCTCCTCCGCCCATTTCCTCCATTCCTCGGGTGCGCCACCGGCCGCCATTTTGGTCTTCTTCCCCCGCTTTTTTTGGGGAGCTGCTGTTGCTTTCTTTACCACCCCACTCCGGGTACCGACCATAAAGTTGGTCTGGTTCTCCTCAGGGAGCCTTCCCCCACCGGGATTTGTCCTTACAGCGCCGTTGGGGCCTTCCAATCGGCCCGAAAACACCTTTGTAGCAGGAGCCGCCAAACGTGCGACTTAGCTGGTCATAACCGCAACCGGAAGTCGCAAATGCAGTTTAATGCAGAAAAGTGAGGGGTGATTCATTTTGGAAGGAATAACAGGAAGGCAGAGTACTGGGCTAATGGTAAGATTCTTGGTAGTGTGGACGAGCAGAGAGATCTCGGTGTCCATATCCATAGATCCCTGAAAGTTGCCATCCAGGTTGAGAGGGTTGTTAAGAAGGCGTACGGTGTGTTAGCTTTTATTGGTAGAGGAATTGAGTTTCGGAGCCATGAGGTAATGTTGCAGTTGTACAAAACTCTGGTGCGGCCGCATTTGGAGTATTGTGTGCAGTTCTGGTCGCCGCATTATAGGAAGGATGTGGAAGCATTGGAAAGGGTACAGAGGAGATTTACAAGAATGTTGCCTGGTATGGCGGGAAGATCTTATGAGGAAAGGCTGAAGGACTTGCAGCTGTTTTCGTTAGAGAGAAGAAGGTTAAGAGGGGACTTAATTGAGGCATACAAGATGATAAGAGGATTAGATAGGGTGGACAGTGAGAGCCTTTTTCCTCGGATGGTGATGTCCAGCACGAGGGGACATAGCTTTAAATTGAGGGGAGATAGATATAGGACAGATGTCAGAGGTAGGTTCTTTACTCAGAGAGTAGTAAGGGCGTGGAATGCCCTGCATGCAACAGTAGTGGACTCGCCAACACTAAATGCATTCAAATGGTCATTGGATAGACATATGGATGATAAGGGAATAGTGTAGAGGAACTTTAGAGGGGTTTCACAGGACGGTGCAACATCGTGGGCCGAAGGGCCTGTACTGCGCTGTAATGTTCTATGTTCTAGGTTAGGTGGATTGGCCATGATAAATTGCCCTTAAGAAAATAAGAACTAGGAGGAGTCGGCCATCTGGCCCCTCGAGCCTGCTCCGCCATTCAATGAGATCATGGCTGATCTTTTGTGGACTCAGCTTCACTTTCCGGCCTGAACACCATAACCCTTAATCCCTTTATTCTTCAAAAAACTGTCTATTTTTATCTTAAAAATATTTAATGAAGGAGCATCAACTGCTTCACTGGGCAAGGAATTCCATAGATTCACAACCCTTTGGGTGAAGAAGTTCATCCTAAGCTCAGTCCTAAATCTACTTCCCCTTATTTTGAGGCTATGCCCCCTAGTTCTGCTTTCACCCGCCAGTGGAAACAACCTGCCCGCATCTATCCTATCTATTCCCTTCATAATTTTATATGTTTCTATAAGATCCCCCCTCATCCTTCTAAATTCCAACGAGTACAGTCCCAGTCTACTCAACCTCTCCTCATAATCCAACCCCCTCAGCTCTGGGATTAACCTAGTGAATCTCCTCTGCACACCCTCCAGCGCCAGTACGTCCTTTCTCAGGTAAGGAGACCAAAACTGCACACAATACTCCAGGTGTGGCCTCCTTCGTCTTAAACTCCATCTCTCTAGCAATGAAGGACAAAATTCCATTTGCCTTCTTAATCACCTGTTGCACCTGTAAACCAACTTTTTTGCGACTCATACACGAGCACACCCAGGTCTCTCTGCACAGCAGCATGTTTTCATATTTTATCATAGAACATAGAACAGTATAGCACAGAACAGGCCCTTCGGCCCTCGATGCTGTGCCGAGCAATGATCACCCTACTCAAACCCACGTATCCACCCTATACCCGTAACCTAACAACCCCCCCTTTAACCTTACTTTTTAGGACACTACGGGAAATTTAGCGTGGCCAATCCACCTAACCCGCACATCTTTGGACTGTGGGAGGAAACCGGAGCACCCGGAGGAAACCCACGCACACACGGGGAGGACGTGCAGACTCCGCACAGACAGTGACCCAGCCGGGAATCGAACCTGGGACCCTGGCGCTGTGAAGCATTTATGCTAACCACCATGCTACCGTGCTGCCCCTGCACCATGCTATAATTTAAATAATAATCCCTTTTGCTGCTATTCCTTCCAAAATGGATAACCTCACATTTGTCAACATTGTATTCCATCTGCCAGAACCTAGCCCATTCACTTAACCTGTCCAAATCCCTCTGCAGACTTCCGGTATCCTCTGCACTTTTTGCTTTAAGTGTCCAAAAAGCTGAGATGGGGTTATGGAGATAGGATAGAGGTGTGGGGCTTAAGTGGGGGGGCTCTTTTCAAGGGCCGGTGCAGACGCGATGGGCAGAATTGTCTCCTTCTGCACTGTAAATTCTATAAAAATTCTATAAAAACCTCTTACCTTCTCCTCACCCGCTGACCTGCTGCTCTGGTTCCCATTAACCATTATACGTCTTGTAGTATTACCCTCCCTTCGGCCCCCGTTTTGCTAGTTTAAAGTTCTTTTCATGTGGATCTGCAACCATGCAGATCCACATTTAGCTGGTTTAGCACACTCAGCTAAATCGCTGGTTTTTAAAGCAGACCAAGCAGGCCAGTAGCACGGTTTGATTCCCGTACCAGCCTCCCCGGACAGGCGCCGGAATGTGGCGACTAGGGGCTTTTCACAGTAACTTAATTGAAGCCTACTCGTGACAATAATCGATTTTCATTTTTCATTTCATATAGTAATACAAGCGGAGCACAGTGTGAAATATTGGATAAAATAATCAGAATGAAAGAAGAAGTGTTGGAATCCTTGAAAGTGGATAAGTTGCCAGGGCTGGATGGATTGTTTCATGGATATTGAAAGAGGTCAGGGAGTAAACAGATGCTCTGAAGATTCTTTTCTCATCTTCACAAGACACTGGGGAGGTGCCAGAGGATCAAAGGAATGCAAACATGATTCCATTGTTCAAAATGGATATGAAGAAAATGCCAAACAATTGTAGGCAGTTAGTCTTACGTCAGTGGTGGGAAAATTGTGAGAATCAATCCTGAGAGATCGGATAAACTGTCACTTAGAAAGGCATGGATCAGTCAGGGATGGATTTGTTAAGACTATAAGAAAATAAGATAAAGGGAAGGTCATGCCATATGAGGAGCGGTTGAGGACTCTGGATCTGTACTCGATAGCGTTTAGAAGGATATGGGGGGAATCGCATTGAAGCTGAGAGGCCTGGGTAGAGTGGATGTGGAAAGGACATTTCCACCAGTAGAAAAAACTAGAACCCGAGGGCACAGCCTCAGACTGAGGCCGTACCAGCCTCCCCGAACAGGCGCCGGAATGTGGCAACTAGGGTTTTTTCACAGTAACTTCATTGAAGCCTACTCGTGACAATAAGCAATTTTCATTTCATTTCTCAAGGGACAATCCTTTAAAACTGAGATGAGGAGTTTCTTCAGCCAGAGGGTGATGAATCTTGGTGGTTAACTGTCAAGTCACCACCAACTCGTGCATTCTCCATTGCAACATCTCTACCAATCAGAGTCCACTTGCCAACCAATCAGCATTCTCTTGGCAGACAGTATAAACTATTTTCGCTTTACATTTGGTTTTCATGCGAATGGTCCTCATAACTGCAAAATGGAGAGGTCTGTTTGTTCAGCAATACTCAGGGTCACGGATACACGGAGTGAGTGCTTGTTGAGATCCCTGAGAAATATGGCATCGTCGTCTCTGATTACAAACATTCAGGGCATCATAACACTGTTCATAATGCACAAGTCCAGAGTTGACATCAGCGGGTGACATACTCACCTGGCTATGTTACCTGCTGCAGAAACTATTGAATTCTGCGATAAGCAAGCCACTCTGCACATCCCTAGGCCATCAACACCAAGGTCATACACCTGCAAAACAAAGAGTGAAAACAGCACCCTACAGGAGACCTAGCCAAATAGGACATCACACCCCTGTTAGAAGATGCAGCCACAGAATACATACAGGTGGCAGGATAACTGAAAAATCAATTACACGAAGGGAGTAATAGGACAAAGAGGAATTATCAACAACTTCTTTCTTTAAGTAAATTTAGACTATCCAAATCTTGTCTTCCAATTAAGGGGGAATTTAGTGCAGCCAATTACCTACCCTGCACATCTTCCTGGATTGTGGGGGTGAGACCCACGCAGACATGGGGAGAATGTGCAAACTCCACACAAACAGTGACCCAGAGCCGGGATCGAACCCGGGTCCTTGGCGCCGTGAGGCAGCAGTGCTAACCACTTTGCTACCATGTTGCCCAATTATCCACATTCATAATATTTCCCATTGTACGGAAAAATGAATACTGAAAATAACCATTCTTAATCAAGGGCAGCCTGACTCAGAAGAGCAAAGAGGCTTTCAAAATAATGCGACAAATTACAGCATGCCAGTCAATATTGTGCCAACAACGGGCATCAGTGTCTCTGTAACACAGTGAATGGGTGTCAGTATCTCTGTAACACAGTGAACGAGTGTCAGTGTCTCTGTAACACAGTGAACGGGTGTCAGTGTCTCTGTAACACAGTGAACGGGTGTCAGTGTCTCAGTAACACAGTGAATGGGTGTCAGTGTCTATGTAACACAGTGAACGAGTGTCAAGTGTCACTGTAACACAGTGAATGGGTGTCAGTGTCACTGTAACACAGTGAATGGGTGTCAGTGTCTCTGTAACACAGTGAACGGGTGTCAGTGTCTCTGTAACACTGAACGGGTGTCAGTGTCTCTGTAACACAGTGAACGGGTGTCAGTGTCTCTGTAACACAGTGAACGGGTGTCAGTGTCTCTGTAACACAGTGAACGGGTGTCAGTGTCACTGTAACACAGTGAACGGGTGTCAGTGTCACTGTAACACAGTGAACGGGTGTCAGTGTCACTGTAACACAGTGAACGGGTGTCAGTGTCTCTGTAACAGTGAACGGGTGTCAGTGTCTCTGTAACACAGTGAATGGGTGTCAGTGTCTCTGTAACACAGTGAACGGGTGTCAGTGTCTCTGTAACACAGTGAATGGGTGTCAGTATCTCTGTAACACAGTGAACGGGTGTCAGTGTCTCTGTAACACAGTGAATGGGTGTCAGTGTCTCTGTAACACAGTGAACGGGTGTCAGTGTCTCTGTAACACAGTGAACGGGTGTCAGTGTCTCTGTAACACAGTGAACGGGTGTCAGTGTCTCTGTAACACAGTGAACGGGTGTCAGTGTCTCTGTAACACAGTGAACGGGTGTCAGTGTCTCTGTAACACAGTGAACGGGTGTCAGTGTCTCTGTAACACAGTGAACGGGTGTCAGTGTCTCTGTAACACAGTGAACGGATGTCAGTGTCTCTGTAACACAGTGAATGGGTGTCAGTGTCTCTGTAACACAGTGAACGGGTGTCAGTGTCTCTGTAACACAGTGAACGGATGTCAGTGTCTCTGTAACACAGTGAACGGGTGTCAGTGTCTCTGTAACACAGTGAACGAGTGTCAGTGTCACTAACAGTGAATGGGTGTCAGTGTCTCTGTAACACAGTGAACGGGTGTCAGTGTCACTAACAGTGAATGGGTGTCAGTGTCTCTGTAACACAGTGAACGGGTGTCAGTGTCTCTTTAACACAGTGAACGGATGTCAGTGTCTCTGTAACACAGTGAACGGGTGTCAGTGTCTCTGTAACACAGTGAACGGGTGTCAGTGTCTCTGTAACAGTGAACGGATGTCAGTGTCTCTGTAACACAGTGAACGGGTGTCAGTGTCTCTGTAACACAGTGAACGGGTGTCAGTGTCTCTGTAACACAGTGAACGGGTGTCAGTGTCTCTTTAACACAGTGAACGGGTGTCAGTGTCACTGTAACACAGTGAACGGGTGTCAGTGTCACTGTAACACAGTGAACGGGTGTCAGTGTCTCTGTAACACAGTGAACGGGTGTCAGTGTCACTGTAACACAGTGAACGGGTGTCAGTGTCTCTGTAACACAGTGAACGGGTGTCAGTGTCTCTGTAACACAGTGAACGGGTGTCAGTGTCACTGTAACACAGTGAACGGATGTCAGTGTCTCTGTAACACAGTGAACGGGTGTCAGTGTCTCTGTAACACAGTGAACGGGTGTCAGTGTCTCTGTAACACAGTGAACGGGTGTCAGTGTCTCTGTAACACAGTGAACGGGTGTCAGTGTCTCTGTAACACAGTGAACGGATGTCAGTGTCTCTGTAACACAGTGAACGGGTGTCAGTGTCTATGTAACACAGTGAACGAGTGTCAAGTGTCACTGTAACACAGTGAATGGGTGTCAGTGTCACTGTAACACAGTGAATGGGTGTCAGTGTCTCTGTAACACAGTGAACGGGTGTCAGTGTCTCTGTAACACAGTGAACGAGTGTCAGTGTCTCTGTAACACAGTGAACGGGTGTCAGTGTCTCTGTAACACAGTGAACGGGTGTCAGTGTCTCTGTAACACAGTGAACGGGTGTCAGTGTCACTGTAACACAGTGAATGGGTGTCAGTGTCTCTGTAACACAGTGAACGGGTGTCAGTGTCTCTGTAACACAGTGAACGGGTGTCAGTGTCACTGTAACACAGTGAACGGGTGTCAGTGTCACTGTAACACAGTGAACGGGTGTCAGTGTCTCTGTAACGCAGTGAACGGGTGTCAGTGTCTCTGTAACACAGTGAACGAGTGTCAGTGTCACTAACAGTGAACGGGTGTCAGTGTCTCTGTAACACAGTGAACGGGTGTCAGTGTCTCTGTAACACAGTGAATGGGTGTCAGTGTCACTGTAACACAGTGAACGGGTGTCAGTGTCTCTGTAACACAGTGAACGGGTGTCAGTGTCTCTGTAACACAGTGAACGGGTGTCAGTGTCTCTGTAACAGTGAACGGGTGTCAGTATCTCTGTAACACAGTGAACGTGTGTCAGTGTCACTAACAGTGAATGGGTGTCAGTGTCTCTGTAACACAGTGAACGGGTGTCAGTGTCTCTGTAACACAGTGAACGAGTGTCAGTGTCACTAACAGTGAACGGGTGTCAGTGTCTCTGTAACACAGTGAACGGGTGTCAGTGTCTCTGTAACACAGTGAATGGGTGTCAGTGTCACTGTAACACAGTGAACGGATGTCAGTGTCTCTGTAACACAGTGAACGGGTGTCAGTGTCTCTGTAACACAGTGAACGAGTGTCAGTGTCTCTGTAACACAGTGAACGGGTGTCAGTGTCTCTGTAACACAGTGAACGGGTGTCAGTGTCTCTGTAACACAGTGAACGAGTGTCAGTGTCTCTGTAACACAGTGAACGGATGTCAGTGTCTCTGTAACACAGTGAACGGGTGTCAGTGTCTCTGTAACACAGTGAACGAGTGTCAGTGTCTCTGTAACACAGTGAACGGGTGTCAGTGTCTCAGTAACACAGTGAACGGGTGTCAGTGTCTCTGTAACACAGTGAACGGGTGTCAGTGTCTCTGTAACACAGTGAACGGGTGTCAGTGTCTCTGTAACACAGTGAACGGGTGTCAGTGTCTCTGTAACACAGTGAACGGGTGCCAGTGTCTCTGTAACACAGTGAACGGGTGCCAGTGTCTCTGTAACACAGTGAACGGGTGTCAGTGTCTCTGTAACACAGTGAACGGGTGTCAGTGTCTCTGTAACACAGTGAATGGGTGTCAGTGTCTCTGTAACACAGTGAACGAGTGTCAGTGTCACTAACAGTGAACGGGTGTCAGTGTCTCTGTAACACAGTGAACGGGTGTCAGTGTCACTCTAACACACGAATGGCTGTCAGTCACCCGAACAGTAAAGACATCATCATCCTACCTGCAGGACTCCCTTTTCCGAGCGTGTGTATAATATGCTCCGGGAGTTATCGATGGCGATCTGAACTATAGGATCTGCAGAAAAGGAAACAATTTGAAAATGGAATGAATAAAGCACAGGAAGTTGAAAGTTGAAAAGAATAAAAGCAGATGAGCCATCCAGCTACAAAGTAGACAATGGGAACGTCTACCCACCCTGCCAACCGTACCAACCTCTCTCCTTACCATCATCTATGGGCTTGTGGTAAAATTGGGAGTTATTATATATATATATATATCTCTCACAGGCTAGTCAAGAAACTGCCTTAAATATTTATACTGAGCGAATCATCCCTCACAGATAATATCATAGATTATCATAGAATTTACAGTGCAGAAGGCCATTCGGCCCATCGAGTCTGCACCGGCTCATGGAAAGAGCACCCTACCCAAGGTCAACACCTCCACCCTATCCCCATAACCCAGTAACCCCACCCAACACTAAGGGCACTTTTGGACACTAAGGGCAATTTATCACGGCCAATCCACCTAACCTGCACCTCTTTTGGACTGTGGGAGGGAACCGGAGCACCCGGAGGAAACCCACGCACACACGGGGAGGATGTGCAGACTCCGCACAGACAGTGACCCAAGCCGGAATCGAACCTGGGACCCTGGAGCTGTGAAGCAATTGTGCTATCCACAATGCTACCGTGCTGCCCTAGCAGCCCTGGGATATCCTCTGAAACATTACCACCATCATGGTAGCCTTCACCTCATTGACACCTATGTGTCATTAATAAGTCATTGCCAAATAATACTGTACATAAACCTATTGAGGAAACGTCACATCATATACATAACGCAGAGGTGATTTGTGAATTTGTCAGTGCATCAGGCAGGTCTTTGCATTTTCAGAGGGGAACCATTTATCACAAGATCTTCGCTGTGGGACATCTACCGGGAGCATTTGTCAGGAGAGGGGGTTAGTGATAGAGCACGAGCTACGAAGTTCCCATTTTGGGAGGGGGTTAGGGTTAGGGCAGCTGATGGGTACGTGTCACAGGTTATTGGGTTCCCCAGTATTGTGCTTAGTTAATGACATAAAAACTCAGTGTTGACTGAAGTAATTGCGACAGGTTGAGGATTTCCCCAAAGTATCCAGTATGGAGATCAGTGAATCTAATAGGTAAAGTCATTGGCTTGGCAGAGAGAGAGAATACTCTGCGGGAAGCTGTAAAGGATGCAGCTCCCGCAGTGTAGGTGCAGCGGAGGTTTCAATAGTCACGGTAGACTGAAATGTTTCATGGGATAACAAATCCACTTGAGTTGAAGTCTAAAGCTGCAAAGGGACTAGTATCCATACTGGAGTCCTTTGACAAAGATAGAGTGGAAAGTATTTTGTGAAGACGTAAAGATGCTGCGGACAGACATAGCTAGGTTGAGTACGAGGGCATAAATCTGGTACATGGAGTATAATCCATACAAACATACAAATTGAGAGAAGCGGGGCAGCACTGCTGCCTCATAGCACCAGGGACCCGGGTCAGCACAGTAGCACAGTGGTTAGCACCGTTGCTTCACAGCGCCAGGGTCCCTGGTTAAATTCCCAGCTTGGGTCACTGTGTGCGGAGTCTATACGTTCTGCCCAAGTCTGCGTGGGTTTCCTCTGGGCGCTCCGGTTTCCTCCCACAGTCCTGAAAGACGTGCTGTTAGATGAATTGGACATTCTGAATTCTCCCTCCGTGTACCCGAACAGGTGCCTGAATGTGGCGACTAGGGGATTTTCACAGTAACCTCATTGCAGTGTTAATGTAAGCCTACTTGTGACAACAATATTACCTTAATAATAATATTATTCAGGTAGTGTTTTGAGCACACCTTACAAAGCCGAGGAGTGGTTTTTTTGATGGGTGGAGGACAGATGTGCTCGGCGTTTGCCATTTTTGGGGTTTTGGATGTTGTGGAGCTACAGACGGGGGCGGGGGCAGACGGCCTGGCCTTGGTCTCCCTTGCGGCAAGGAGGCAGCTCCTCTCGGGTTGGAGATCAACTCCACCTCCAAGTGCCTCGGTGTGGCTGGGTGACTAGATGGGGGTTTTGCACCTCAAAGGTCGGGTTTACTGTGAGAGGCTGGGTAGAACAGTGTTATCCTAGAAGGCGGCTGGGAGGGGGGGAGGGGGGGGGTGATAGGGTGGAGTTGGGGGGATAGGGTGGAGTGGGGGGGGGTGATAGGGTGGAGTGGGGGGGTGATAGGGTGGAGTGGGGGGGGTGATAGGGTGGAGTGGGGGGGTGATAGGGTGGAGTGGGGGGGGTGATAGGGTGGAGTGGGGGGGGGGTGATAGGGTGGAGTGGGGGGGTGATAGGGTGGAGTGGGGGGGTGATAGGGTGGAGTGGGGGGGTGATAGGGTGGGGCGGGGGGGGTGATAGGGTGGAGCGGGGGGGGGTGATAGGGTGGAGTGGGGGGGGTGATAGGGTGGAGTGGGGGGGTGATAGGGTGGGGCAGGGGGGTGATAGGGTGGGGCAGGGGGGTGATAGGGTGGGGCAGGGGGGTGATAGGGTGGGGCAGGGGGTGATAGGGTGGGGCAGGGGGGTGATAGGGTGGGGCAGGGGGGTGATAGGGTGGGGCAGGGGGGTGATAGGGTGGGGCAGGGGGGTGATAGGGTGGAGTGGGGTGGGGGGGGGAACAGTGGTGAGGTTATAGTGAAAGGGAATGTGAGACAAAATGTGAGCACAAAGATCAAGGTTGACACTCCAGTCATTCACTGGAGGAAGAGACTTCAATCACGGCTCCATCGAGTGGTGTGGGTGGGTGAATGGGCCGGCGCTGAGATGTGTTGGCAGGCAACGTGGCGTGTAGGAGGGGCACGTCAATCCGTGACACTATTTCAAAAACGAACTGGAGAGCTATCCTTGCTGCTGTCTAATATTTATCCCTAAAACAATATCACAAAAAACTAATTTATGGTCATTACCATGGTGCGGTTTGTGGTCAGCTTGTGCTGAAATTGGCAGCCATGTTCCCTATAATAGTGATTACATTTGAAAAGTCATTCACTTGAAGATGCCCTTTGATGATGAAAGCATTACAGAAACGCAAGTCTTTATTTGTTTTTACCACGTCTGGTTCTCTCTGACAAGCGAACACACGGTACAATTAGTCAAATTATATTGTGATTACCCAGGTAGCAGGTGAATGAGATTTGGTATTTTAACATTTTTGCAACCAGCAGTTTCCATCGATGAGACATGTCCCCCTGTATAATGGCCAAAATTCCAGCTAGGCGGAGTCGCCATTGGACCAGGTGATGCTCGGGGAGGTTGTGGTTGGACCAGGTGATGCTCGGGGAGGTTGTGGTCGGACCAGGTGATGCTTGGGGAGGTTGTGGTTGGACCAGGTGATGCTCAGGGAGGTTGTGGTTGGACCAGGTGATGCTTGGGGAGGTTGTGGTTGGACCAGGTGATGCTCAGGGAGGTTGTGGTTGGACCAGGTGATGCTCGGGGAGGTTGTGGTTGGACCAGGTGATGCTCGGGGAGGTTGCGGTCGGACCAGGTGATGCTCAGGGAGGTTGTGGTCGGACCAGGTGATGCTCGGGGATGGTCGCAGTCGGACCAGGTGATGCTCAGGGAGGTTGTGGTCGGACCAGGTGATGCTCGGGGAGGTCGCGGTCGGACCAGGTGATGCTCGGGGAGGTTGTGATTGGACCAGGTGATGCTCGGGGAGGTCGCAGTCGGACCAGGTGATGCTCAGGGAGGTTGTGGTCGGACCAGGTGATGCTCAGGGAGGTCGTGGTCGGACCAGGTGATGCTCGGGATGGTCTGCAGTCAGACCAGGTGATGCTCGGGGAGGTTGTGATTGGACCAGGTGATGCTCGGGGAGGTCGTGGTTGGACCAGGTGATGCTTGGGGAGGTTGTGGTTGGACCAGGTGATGCTCGGGGAAGTTGTGGTTGGACCAGGTGATGCTCGGGGAGGTCGCGGTCGGACCAGGTGATGCTCAGGGAGGTTGTGGTCGGACCAGGTGATGCTCGCAGTCGGACCAGGTGATGCTCAGGGAGGTCGTGGTCGGACCAGGTGATGCTCGCAGTCGGACCAGGTGATGCTCGCAGTCGGACCAGGTGATGCTCAGGGAGGTTGTGGTCGGACCAGGTGATGCTCGCAGTCGGACCAGGTGATGCTCAGGGAGGTCGTGGTCGGACCAGGTGATGCTCGGGGTGGTCGCAGTCGGACCAGGTGATGCTCAGGGAGGTCGTGGTTGGACCAGGTGATGCTCGGGGAGGTCGCGGTCGGACCAGGTGATGCTCGGGGAGGTTGTGGTTGGACCAGGTGATGCTTGGGGAGGGTGTGGTTGGACCAGGTGATGCTTGGGGAGGTTGTGGTTGGACCAGGTGATGCTCGGGGTGGTCGCAGTCGGACCAGGTGATGCTCGGGGAGGTTGTGGTTGGACCAGGTGATGCTTGGGGAGGTTGTGGTTGGACCAGGTGATGCTCGGGGAGGTCGCCGTCGGACCAGGTGATGCTCGGGGAGGTCGCAGTCGGACCAGGTGATGCTCGGGGAGGTTGTGGTTGGACCAGGTGATGCTTGGGGAGGTTGTGGTTGGACCAGGTGATGCTTGGGGAGGTTGTGGTTGGACCAGGTGATGCTCGGGGAGGTTGTGGTCGGACCAGGTGATGCTCGGGGAGGTTGTGGTTGGACCAGGTGATGCTCAGGGAGGTTGTGGTTGGACCAGGTGATGCTCGGGGTGGTCGTGGTTGGACCAGGTGATGCTTGGGGAGGTTGTGGTTGGACCAGGTGATGCTCGGGGAGGTTGTGGTTGGACCAGGTGATGCTTGGGGAGGTTGTGGTTGGACCAGGTGATGCTCGGGGTGGTCGTGGTTGGACCAGGTGATGCTTGGGGAGGTTGTGGTTGGACCAGGTGATGCTCGGGGAGGTTGTGGTTGGACCAGGTGATGCTCGGGGAGGTTGTGGTTGGACCAGGTGATGCTCGGGGAGGTTGTGGTTGGACCAGGTGATGCTCGGGGAGGTTGTGGTTGGACCAGGTGATGCTCGGGGAGGTTGTGGTTGGACCAGGTGATGCTCAGGGAGGTTGTGGTTGGACCAGGTGATGCTCGGGGAGGTTGTGGTTGGACCAGGTGATGCTCGGGGAGGTTGTGGTTGGACCAGGTGATGCTCGGGGAGGTCGCGGTCGGACCAGGTGATGCTCAGGGAGGTTGTGGTCGGACCAGGTGATGCTCAGGGAGGTTGTGGTTGGACCAGGTGATGCTCGGGGAGGTTGTGGTTGGACCAGGTGATGCTCGGGGAGGTTGTGGTTGGACCAGGTGATGCTCGGGGAGGTTGTGGTTGGACCAGGTGATGCTCGGGGAGGTTGTGGTTGGACCAGGTGATGCTCGGGGAGGTCGCGGTCGGACCAGGTGATGCTCAGGGAGGTTGTGGTCGGACCAGGTGATGCTCGCAGTCGGACCAGGTGATGCTCAGGGAGGTCGTGGTCGGACCAGGTGATGCTCGCAGTCGGACCAGGTGATGCTCGCAGTCGGACCAGGTGATGCTCAGGGAGGTTGTGGTCGGACCAGGTGATGCTCGCAGTCGGACCAGGTGATGCTCAGGGAGGTCGTGGTCGGACCAGGTGATGCTCGCAGTCGGACCAGGTGATGCTCGCAGTCGGACCAGGTGATGCTCAGGGAGGTTGTGGTCGGACCAGGTGATGCTCGCAGTCGGACCAGGTGATGCTCAGGGAGGTTGTGATTGGACCAGGTGATGCTTGGGGAGGTTGTGGTTGGACCAGGTGATGCTCGGGGAGGTTGTGGTTGGACCAGGTGATGCTCGGGGAGGTCGCGGTCGGACCAGGTGATGCTCAGGGAGGTTGTGGTCGGACCAGGTGATGCTCAGGGAGGTTGTGGTTGGACCAGGTGATGCTCGGGGAGGTTGTGGTTGGACCAGGTGATGCTCAGGGAGGTTGTGGTCGGACCAGGTGATGCTCGCAGTCGGACCAGGTGATGCTCAGGGAGGTCGTGGTCGGACCAGGTGATGCTCGGGGATGGTCGCAGTCGGACCAGGTGATGCTCGGGGAGGTCGCGGTCGGACCAGGTGATGCTCAGGGAGGTTGTGGTTGGACCAGGTGATGCTCAGGGAGGTTGTGGTTGGACCAGGTGATGCTCGGGGAGGTTGTGGTTGGACCAGGTGATGCTCGGGGAGGTTGTGGTTGGACCAGGTGATGCTCAGGGAGGTTGTGGTTGGACCAGGTGATGCTCGGGGAGGTTGTGGTTGGACCAGGTGATGCTCGGGGAGGTTGTGGTTGGACCAGGTGATGCTCGGGGAGGTCGCGGTCGGACCAGGTGATGCTCAGGGAGGTTGTGGTCGGACCAGGTGATGCTCGCAGTCGGACCAGGTGATGCTCAGGGAGGTCGTGGTCGGACCAGGTGATGCTCGCAGTCGGACCAGGTGATGCTCGCAGTCGGACCAGGTGATGCTCAGGGAGGTTGTGGTCGGACCAGGTGATGCTCGCAGTCGGACCAGGTGATGCTCAGGGAGGTCGTGGTCGGACCAGGTGATGCTTGGGGAGGTTGTGGTTGGACCAGGTGATGCTCGGGGAGGTTGTGGTTGGACCAGGTGATGCTCGGGGAGGTCGCGGTCGGACCAGGTGATGCTCAGGGAGGTTGTGGTCGGACCAGGTGATGCTCGCAGTCGGACCAGGTGATGCTCAGGGAGGTCGTGGTCGGACCAGGTGATGCTCGGGGATGGTCGCAGTCGGACCAGGTGATGCTCGGGGTGGTCGTGGTTGGACCAGGTGATGCTCAGGGAGGTTGTGGTCGGACCAGGTGATGCTCGGGGAGGTCGCGGTCGGACCAGGTGATGCTCGGGGAGGTTGTGGTTGGACCAGGTGATGCTTGGGGAGGTTGTGGTTGGACCAGGTGATGCTTGGGGAGGTTGTGGTTGGACCAGGTGATGCTCGGGGTGGTCGCAGTCGGACCAGGTGATGCTCGGGGAGGTTGTGGTTGGACCAGGTGATGCTTGGGGAGGTTGTGGTTGGACCAGGTGATGCTCGGGGAGGTCGCCGTCGGACCAGGTGATGCTCGGGGAGGTCGCAGTCGGACCAGGTGATGCTCGGGGAGGTTGTGGTTGGACCAGGTGATGCTTGGGGAGGTTGTGGTTGGACCAGGTGATGCTCAGGGAGGTTGTGGTTGGACCAGGTGATGCTCAGGGAGGTTGTGGTTGGACCAGGTGATGCTCGGGGTGGTCGTGGTTGGACCAGGTGATGCTTGGGGAGGTTGTGGTTGGACCAGGTGATGCTCGGGGAGGTTGTGGTTGGACCAGGTGATGCTTGGGGAGGTTGTGGTTGGACCAGGTGATGCTCGGGGTGGTCGTGGTTGGACCAGGTGATGCTCAGGGAGGTTGTGGTTGGACCAGGTGATGCTCGGGGAGGTTGTGGTTGGACCAGGTGATGCTCGGGGAGGTTGTGGTTGGACCAGGTGATGCTCGGGGAGGTTGTGGTTGGACCAGGTGATGCTCGGGGAGGTTGTGGTTGGACCAGGTGAACTTGCTCCACTTCAACAGCTGCAGCCTCCATCAGATTTGCAAATCAAAGCAAGTTGATGGTTGGCTTGTCATATGGTCTGGAGGTACCGAAACCGGGAATCAGGTCTCGTGCCTTTCAATCAAGTTGCAGATATTACCACCAACTCCGCCTTATCCACACTCACCTTTTCATTGCACTTACCGTCTTCAGAGAAGGTGAATTGAAGAAACGAGGGGACAAGAAAGGAAAGAGAGCTCTTGGAGTGATTTATTTTCCTGCATCGTTGGCTAAACCAACCAGCATCAGCCTGGAAAATGAAGCAAATCAAATGGTTCAGCAAAAAGAAATCCAAGTTCTCAATCATAACCACTCTTCGAATCTGCTCCCCAAACCCAGATCCTTCTCAACACACCATCCAACACAGAACACAGACCTGCAGACACAATGCCCCCCCACAATCCATGTTCACACACACCACACCGCACACAAGCTACCTCCCCCCACAAAGCAGCACTACTCCCCTCCCAGATGCCACGTGCCCCTCCCACTCGTTGTGGTGCCCCTCCCACTCGTTGTGGTGCCCCTCACACACATCACGGTGCTGCTCCCCCCCACATCATGCCACCCCTCCCACACGTCACTGTGCCCCTCCCACACATCACGTGCCCCCCGCCCACGCCACCCCTCCCACACATCTCGGTGCTCCTTCCCCCCCCACGTCACGCCTCCCACACGCCACATGCCCCTCCCACACATCACGGTGCTCCTTCCCCCCCACGTCACGCCGCCCACACGCCACGTGCCCCTCCCACACATCACGGTGCTCCTTCCTCCCCCACGCCACGTCACACCGCCCCTCCCACACGTCACGCCACCCCTCCCACACGTCACGGTGCTCCTTCTCCCCCCCCCCATGCCACGCCCCCCCCCACGCCACGTGCCCTTCCTACACGCCACGTTGCCTGCCAACACATCTCAGCGCCGGTCCATTCACCCACCCACACACCATACTCCCCACTCTGTCACCCATAGAAGCCACCATGTTGGACCAGTTTTATCCCAGCATATCACAGACCCGCCAGAACACCCAGCACTCCATCTTCTCACTGCACCGTGCCAACACCCTAATAAAATGCAGCGTTGCTAAGGGAAGAGAGAAAGAAAACAATTACCTGATAGGCAACTTCATACAAACAGCCATCTTTGCCAGCCAGGAATATGCGGCCAGTGTCTGTGGCAGTGACAGCCAGCAAGTAGGTATTGTCAGTGGGAATGGAGTAGAGGGGGTCAGGCAGTAGTTGCATCCCTCCACTCACGCTGTCATTCAGCATTCCCAGCCCTTGGGAGAAGAGCAAGACAAACAGTAAAACCTGACTCCATTCAGAATAGTTAACCATTCAACAGTTACCACTCATTCTGCTCAGAGATTGATGCCTCACAGCGAATTGGCAGTTACTGATGCACAATATATCCAGTGATCCGACAGCAGAGAAAGGGGAAACCTCTCTGCTCCCATCCCTCACAGCAGCCCCTGCACACAGCATCCATCCCAACATTGAAGCCTGTATCTCAGAGGACTGGCCATTTAGTAGCCCTCCCGCCATGTCAGAGTGTCTTCTGCCAGTCAACAACATGGGCAACAAGGCGACACAGTGGTTAGCACTGCTGCCTCACAGCGCCAGGGACCCGTTTCAATACCGACCTCGGGTGACTGTCTATGTGGAGTTTGCACGTTCTTCCTGTGTCTGTTTGCTCCAGTTTCCTCTCAGTCCACAAATGTGCAGGTTAGGTGGGATAATGGGGATAGGGCGGGGGAGTGGGCCTGGGGAAGGTGCTCTTTCGGAGGGCTGGTGCAGACTTGATGGCCCAAATGGCTTTCTTCTGCACTGTAGGGATTCTATGGATTTTATCAGAATTGACCTGCAACCTCACCCCATATACTAGCTTTCACACAGTCACCCAGATTTGAAACGTTAGCTCCCTTTTCTCTCCACAGACGCTGTCAGACCTGCTGAGATTGTCCAGTATTCTCTGTTTTTGTTTCAGATTCCAGCATCCAGTGTACTTGGCTTTTACCCAGATATTCACCACTGCCCTCGATACTTTGCAACAACTTAAATCTCAGATTTAAAATTAAACACTTGATCCAGCACCAATTTCCATCTGTGGGTTCCAAACTTCTGCCCCATTTGTGTGGATAAATGCTTCCCAATTTCACTCGAAAGGTCCAGCTCCATAATTTACACAATGTCACCTATTCCAAGACTCACCATTCAGTCAAAATAATTTCTCTATCTACCTACATAAGAACATAACTAGGAGCAGGTGTTGGCCATAAAACCGTCGAATGGTCTCCTTCTGCACTGTAAATTCTATGATAATTCTATGAATGTTAACAGTGCATTTGCCTTCGTAACTGTCGTATGAACCTGCACGTTAACCTTAAGAGAATTGTGAACAGTCCCTTTGTGCTTCTGATTTCCTCAGCATCTCCCCAATTAGAAAATAGCCTATGCCTTAATTTCTCCTTCCAAAGTAATAATCTCACACTTTTCCACATTGTATTCCGTCTGGAATAGGGGTTGGTTTAGCACAGGTCTAAATCACTGGCTTTGAAAGCAGACCAAGGCAGGCCAGCAGCACGGTTCAATTCCCGTACCAGCCTCCCCAAACAGGCGCCGGAATGTGCCGACTAGGGGCTTTTCACAGTAACTTCATTTGAAAACGAAAAAATGAAATGAAAATTGTCACAAGTCGGCTTCAAATGAAGTTACTGTGAAAAGCCCCTAGTCGCCACATTCCGGCGCCAGTTCGGGGAGGCTGGAACGGGATTTGAAGCCTACTTGTGACAATAAGCGATTTTCATTTCATTTTCATCTGCCACTTCTTTGCCCACTCTCCGAGCTGTCCTTCTGTAGCCCCCCTGCTTCCACAATACTACCTGTCCCTCTAGAGATCTTCGTATCATCTGCAAACTTAGCAACAGTACCTTCAGTTCCTTCTTCCAGATCATTAATGTGTATTGTGAAAAGTTGTGGTCCCAGTACCGACCCGAGGTACACCACCAGTCACCGGCTGCCATCCTGAAATAGACGTCTTTATCCCCACTCTCTGCCTTCTGCCAGTCAGCCAATCCTCTATCCATGCCAGGATCTTACCCTGAACACCATGGGCTCTTAACTTATTTAACAGACTCCTATGCAGCACCTTGTCAAAGGCCTTCTGGAAATCTAAATAAATCACATCCACTGGTTCTCCTTTGCCTAACATTTGGAGTATTCTGTTCAGTTTTGGGCATCTTATTTAAGGAAGTTAAAGTCCTGGAGGGAGTGCAGAGGAGATTTACGAGAATACCAGGAATGAGGAATTTTAGATACAAGGAAAGATTGGAGAAATTGGGCTTGATTCCTTGGAGCAGAGAAGATTAAGAGGTGACTTTATTGAGGCGTTCAAATTTCTGAGTAATTTTGACAGGGTAAAGAAGGATATTCAGTTTCCAATAGTCGGTCTGTCAGTGACTAGAGGTCACAATTTCAAGATGGTCAGCAAGAGAGCTGGGAGTGAGATGGGGAGAAGCTTCTTTACTCAGAGAGTTGCTGGGGTTTGGAATGCGCTGCCTGGGAGAATGGTGCAGGTGGATTCCATAGGTTTCAGAAGAGAGCTGGATATATATTTGAAAGTGATGAATTTAGAGGGTGACGGAGATTGGGCTGGGGAATGGGACAAGCTGGGTTGCTGTACTGGGGGCCGGTGAGACACAATGGGCCAAATGGCCTCCTTGTGTGCTGTAAAATATGTTGGTTCCATGAATTTATATAGAGGGACCTTTCCTCTGTGGGGGGAAAACAATTCGTTCCCTGCTGCATTCATAACCACCTCGATCAGACTCAAATTGACAGCTAATCAGCACCCTTTTCTCATGTCATATCAATTGCTGCACCCCTTGAAACTTTGTGGGTGGGATTCTCCATCCGCGGGATCCTCCACTTTGCCGGCAGTGCACTTACGCCCAGGGATTTCCCAGCGACGGGAGGGGGGTGGCCACAATGAGAAACCCCATTGGCCGGCTGACTGACGGAATATCCCACTGCTGGAGGGGATGCGCCACACCAGAAAACGGGTGCAGCGGGATGGAGAATCCCGTCCTGTATTCTTGTGACTGTCCTGATGAGTGCAAGACGAAAAGCTTCAACAGCCTGTCTACTTTTTCAGCAATACTCAAGTCCTGTGATGAAAGTGACTAAAAACAAATAAATATTGAATGAGAAACAAAAACAGAAAATGCTGGAAAATCTCAGCAGGTCTGGCAGCATCTGTGGAGAGAGAACGAAGCTAACGTTTCGAGTCTGGATGATTCTTTGTCAGAGCTGAATTGAATGAGGATGGAAGATGCAAGTGAACGCCAAAATAATATCAAAAGATGAAAATGAAATCCTATGCACACGTTATCCTTTGGAGACGGTTTGGAGTGCCCAATCATCACTGGATGGATTATCTATGCCACTAGGTATGGAACTCAGACAATCACAACAATAACCCAGGTGCCTCTGCACTTACTCCCTCTTTAGAATTGTCACCCTTTAGTGTATCTTGTCTCTGCATTTTTCAAAGCAAAATTAATCACCAGTGTTTTCATAGGCATTTAATCTGTAAATGTGTCTGCCCATTTCACAAGCCTGACCAAGTCCTTGTGAAGTCTATCACTGTCCTCATTCTTCACAATACTGCCAAGCCTTGTATTACACGAAGCATGACATTTATCCCATCGTGTTCAAGTCCTCTAAAATTTAAATACAGATTGATTATTTCAGCACCTGTCTGGGAGTTGGCGAAGCTGACACCCAGAATCACAATGTCCACAGGAGTGGTCAGAACAAGCAGCTGTCTGATGTGAGGTTGGAATATCCCTGGAAACACAAATTAGATTATTATTAAAGAGTTGACCAGATGAAATGAACATAAAATCCAAAGTCAGACACTGTCCAACTCTGGCGTTTAAAACAAACAGATCAACTACTCACCCTGCATGTTTAGTGTCACTCAATTCATCAGGCTACATGCACTTCTGTCACTGCCCTGATCACAAACAACACTATCCAGTCCATGTCCCGAGCACCAGTGTCCAGTCCATCGATCGGTCAGTCTCTGTCCCGAGCAGCAGTGTCCAGTACATTGATCGGTCAGTCTGTCCCGAGCAGCAGTGTCCAGTCCATCGATCGGTCAGTCTCTGTCCCGAGCAGCAATGTCCAGTCCATCGATCGGTCAGTCTGTCCGGAGCAGCAGTGTCCAGTCCATTGATCAGTCAGTCTCTGTCCTGAGCAGCAGCATCCAGTCCATCGATCGGTCAGTCTCTGTCCCGAGCAGCAGTGTCCAGTCCATCGATCGGTCAGTCTCTGTCCCGAGCAGCAATGTCCAGTCCATCGATCGGTCAGTCTGTCCGGAGCAGCAGTGTCCAGTCCATTGATCAGTCAGTCTCTGTCCTGAGCAGCAGCATCCAGTCCATCGATCGGTCAGTCTCTGTCCCGAGCAGCAGTGTCCAGTCCATCGATCGGTCAGTCTCTGTCCCGAGCAGCAGTGTCCAGAACATTGATCGGTCAGTCTCTGTTCCGAGCAGCAGTGTCCAGTCCATCGATCGGTCAGTCTCTGTCCCGAGCAGCAGTGTCCAGTCCATCGATCGGTCAGTCTCTGTCCTGAGCAGCAGTGTCCAGTACATCGATCGGTCAGTCTCTGTCCCGAGCAGCAGTGTCCAGTCCATCGATCGGTCAGTCTCTGTCCCGAGCAACAGTGTCCAGAACATTGATCGGTCAGTCTCTGTCCCGAGCAGCAGTGTCCAATCTATTGCCCTGTCACAGTCTCTGTCCCGAGCAGCAGTGTCCAGTCCATCGCCCTGTCACAGGGATCAGTGTTGGTCCTTGCAGTTTGTGGTTTATGTAAATGATTTGTGATATGAATGTAGGAGGGCCGATCAGTAAGTTTGTGGATGATACAAAAATTGGTGGGTGGTAAATTGTGAGGAGGTTAGCCTTCGATTACAGGAGGACACAGACTGAACTGTTCCCTGTAAGAACACTATTTATAACACCCTATGCTGCTCTTGTTTGGCCTTGTTCCGCACTGTAACCAATCACTGATTGTCGATGTACCATTGTCAATGTTCTCTGTTGATTATTCTTTTGTCTACTATGTGTGTACTGTGTACGTTCCCTCGGTCGCAGAAAAATACTTTTCACTGTACTTCGATACATGTGACAATAAATATCAATCAATCAGATGGGCTGTTTGGTGGCAAATGGAAATCTATCCGGATAAGTGTGAGGTGATGCACTTGGGCAGGACAAACAAGGCAAGGGAATACATGATAAATAGCAGGACCCTGGGAAGCACCGAGGATCAGAGAGACCTTGGTGTACATGTACATTTGTCCTTTAAGGTAGCAGAGTGGTTCAGAAGGCATATGGTACACTTGCCTTTATTAGCCGAGGCATAGAGTTTAAGAGCAGGGAGGTTATGCAGGAACTGTATAAAATGATGGTTAGGCCACAGCTAAACTATTGTGTGCAGTTCTGGAATCCATTTAATAGGAGGGATGTGATAGCACTGGATTCAGATTTTGTGTATTGTCCGATGTACAGTGAAAAGTATTTTTCTGCAAGCAGCTCAACAGATCATTGAGTACATGAAAAGAAAATACATAATGGGCAACACATGGTACACAATGTAACTACATAAACACCGACATCGGGTGAAGCATACAGGGTGTAATGTTAATCAGGTCAGTCCATAAGAGGGTCGTTTAGGAGTCTGGTAACAGCGGGGAAGAAGCTGTTTTTGAGTCTGTGTGTGTTCTCAGACGTTTGTATCTCCTGCCCAATGGAAGTAGTACAGAGGAGATTTACCAGGATGTTGCCGGGGCTGGAGAGGTTCAGCAATGAAGAGAGATGGATGGATTGGAGTTGTTTTCCTTGGAACAGAGGACACTGCATGGGTCATGACTGATATGTATAAAATGGGTGGCACGTTGGCACAATGGTTAGCACTGCTGCCACACAGCACCAGGGACCCGGATTCGATTCCGACCTTGGGTGACTGTGTGGAATTTTCACATTCTTCCCGTGTCTGCATGGGTTTCCTCCGAGTACTCCGGTTTCCTCCCACAGTCCAAAGATGGGCAGGTTTGTGGGACTGGCCGTGCTACATTACACTTTGTGTCCAAAGCTTAGGTGGGGTTATGTTGATAGGGTGGGGGATAGGCCATGGATGGGTGATCTTTCAAAGGGCGGGTGTAGACCGAATGACCCCACTCTGTACTGTAGGGATTCTATGATTGTATAAAATTATGAGGGGCATAGATAGAGTAGACAGGAAGAAACCGTTCCCTATGGTGGAGGGCGGGGGCGGGCATAGATTTAAGTTATGGGGCAGGAGGTTTAGAGGGGATGTGAGGAAACACCTTTTCACCCAGAGGGTGATGGGAGTCTGGAACTCGCTGCCTGAAAGAGTGGTGGAGGCAGAGACCCTCAGACCAATTTAAAAGTATGTTGATGTGCATTTGCGGGGCGGCATGGTGGCACAATGGTTAGCACTCCTGCCTCACAACGCTGAGGTCCCAGGTTCGATCCTGGACCCGGTCACTGTCTGTGTGGAGCTTGCACATTCTCCCCATGTTTGCGTGGGTCTCACCCCCATAACCCAAAGATGTGCAGGGTAGGGGGATTGGCCATGCTAAATAAATGAAAAAAACGAAAATCGCTTATTGTCACGAGTAGGCTTCAATGAAGTTACTGTGAAAAGCCCCTAGTCGCCACATTCCGGCACCTGTCCGGGGAGGCTGGTATGGGAATCGAACCGTGCTGCTGGCCTGCTTTAAAAGCCAGCGATTTAGCTGAGTGAGCTAAACCAGTCAAAAGTGAGCTAAACCAGCCCCAAATAGTCCCTTAAATGGAAAAAAAAAGATTTGGGTACTCTAAATTTATAAAACCTAAGATGTGCAGTTGCAAGGCTACGGGGCAGGGGCTGGAAAATAATTAGATAAGTTAGGTGGTTGTTTTTGGCTGCCACAGCCATGATGGGCCAAATGGCCGTTTATGTGCTGTAGAGTTCGGTGACTCTATAACAGGGTCTGCTGCGAGCAGCAGTGTCCAGTCCATCGATCGGTCAGTCTCTGTCCCGAGCACCAGTGTCCAGTCCATCAATCGGTCAGTCTCTGTCCTGAGCACCAGTGTCCAGTCCATCGATCGGTCAGTCTCTGTCCCGAGCAGCAGTGTCCAGTCCATCGATCGGTCAGTCTCTGTCCCGAGCACCAGTGTCCAGTCCATCGATCGGTCAGTCTCTGTCCTGAGCACCAGTGTCCAGTCCATCGATCGGACAGTATCTGTCCTGAGCACCAGTGTCCAGTCCATCGATCGGTCAGTTTCTGTCCCGAGCAGCAGTGTCCAGTCCATCGATCGGTCAGTCTCTGTCCCGAGCAGCAGTGTCCAGTACATCGATCGGTCAGTCTGTCCCGAGCAGCAGTGTCCAGTCCATCGATCGGTCAGTCTGTCCCGAGCAGCAGTGTTCAGTACATCAATCGGTCAGTCTGTCCCGAGCAGCAGTGTCCAGTCCATCGATCGGTCAGTCTGTACCGAGCAGCAGTGTCCAGTACATCGTTCGGTCAGTCTGTCCCGAGCAGCAGTGTCCAGTCCATCGATCGGTCAGTCTGTACCGAGCAGCAGTGTCCAGTACATCGATCGGTCAGTCTGTCCCGAGCAGCAGCGTCCAGTACGTCGATCGGTCAGTGTCTGTCCCGAGCAGCAGTGTCCAGTCCATCGATCGGTCAGTCTCTGTCCTGAGCACCAGTGTCCAGTCCATCGATCGGTCAGTCTCTGTCCCGAGCAGCAGTGTCCAGTCCATCGATCGGACAGTATCTGTCCTGAGCACCAGTGTCCAGTCCATCGATCGGTCAGTTTCTGTCCCGAGCAGCAGTGTCCAGTCCATCGATCGGTCAGTCTCTGTCCCGAGCAGCAGTGTCCAGTCCATCGATCGGTCAGTCTGTCCCGAGCAGCAGTGTCCAGTACATCGATCGGTCAGTCTCTGTCCCGAGCAGCAGTGTCCAGTCCATCGATTTGTCAGTCTCTGTCCCGAGCAACGGTGTCCAGTCTATCGATCGGTCAGTCTGTCCCAAGCAGCAGCGTCCAGTCCATCGATCGGTCAGTCTCTGTCCCGAGCAGCAGCGTCCAGTCCATCGATCGGTCAGTTTGTCCCAAGCAGCAGCGTCCAGTCCATCGATCGGTCAGTCTGTCCCGAGCAGCAGCGTCCAGTCCATCGATCGGTCATTCTGTCCCGAGCACCAGTGACCAGTCCATCGATCGGTTAGTCTCTGTCCGATTCCAGTCCATCGATCGGTCAGTCTCTGTCCCGAGCACCAGTGTCCAGTCCATCGATCGGTCAGTCTCTGTCCTGAGCAGCAGTGTCCAGTCCATCGATCAGTCAGTCTGTCCCGAGCACCAGTTTCCAGTACATCGATCGGTCAGCCTGTCCCGAGCAGCAGTGTCCAGTCCATCGATCGGTCAGTCTCTGTCCCGAGCACCAGTGTCCAGTCCATCAATCGGTCAGTCTCTGTCCTGAGCACCAGTGTCCAGTCCATCGATCGGTCAGTCTCTGTCCCGAGCAGCAGTGTCCAGTCCATCGATCGGACAGTATCTGTCCTGAGCACCAGTGTCCAGTCCATCGATCGGTCAGTCTCTGTCCCGAGCAGCAGTGTCCAGTCCATCAATCGGTCAGTTTCTGTCCCGAGCAGCAGTGTCCAGTACATCGATCGGTCAGTCTGTCCCGAGCAGCAGTGTCCAGTCCATCGATCGGTCAGTCTCTGTCCCGAGCAGCAGTGTTCAGTACATCAATCGGTCAGTCTGTCCCGAGCAGCAGTGTCCAGTCCATCGATCGGTCAGTCTGTACCAAGCAGCAGTGTCCAGTACATCGATCGGTCAGTCTATCCCGAGCAGCAGCGTCCAGTACGTCGATTGGTCAGTGTCTGTCCCGAGCAGCAGTGTCCAGTCCATCGATCGGTCAGTCTGTCCCGAGCAGCAGTGTCCAGTCCATCGATCGGTCAGTCTCTGTCCCGAGCAGCAGTGTTCAGTACATCAATCGGTCAGTCTGTCCCGAGCAGCAGTGTCCAGTCCATCGATCAGTCAGTCTGTACCGAGCAGCAGTGTCCAGTACATCGATCGGTCAGTCTGTCCCGAGCAGCAGTGTCCAGTCCATCGATCGGTCAGTCTGTACCAAGCAGCAGTGTCCAGTACATCGATCGGTCAGTCTGTCCCGAGCAGCAGCGTCCAGTACGTCGATTGGTCAGTGTCTGTCCCGAGCAGCAGTGTCCAGTCCATCGATCGGTCAGTCTCTGTCCTGAGCACCAGTGTCCAGTCCATCGATCGGTCAGTTTCTGTCCCGAGCAGCAGTGTCCAGTCCATCGATCGGACAGTATCTGTCCTGAGCACCAGTGTCCAGTCCATCGATCGGTCAGTTTCTGTCCCGAGCAGCAGTGTCCAGTCCATCGATTTGTCAGTCTCTGTCCCGAGCAGCAGTGTCCAGTCCATCGATCGGTCAGTCTGTCCCCGAGCAGCAGTGTCCAGTACATCGATCGGTCAGTCTCTGTCCCGAGCAGCAGTGTCCAGTCCATCGATTTGTCAGTCTCTGTCCCGAGCAACGGTGTCCAGTCTATCGATCGGTCAGTCTGTCCCAAGCAGCAGCGTCCAGTCCATCGATCGGTCAGTCTCTGTCCCGAGCAGCAGCGTCCAGTCCATCGATCGGTCAGTCTGTCCCAAGCAGCAGCGTCCAGTCCATCGATCGGTCAGTCTGTCCCGAGCAGCAGCGTCCAGTCCATCGATCGGTCAGTCTCTGTCCTGAGCAGCAGTGTCCAGTCCATCGATCGGTCAGTCTCTGTCCCGAGCACCAGTGACCAGTCCATCGATCGGTTAGTCTCTGTCCCGAGCAGCAGCTTCCAGTCCATCGATCGGTCAGTGTCTGTCCCGAGCAGCAGTGTCCAGTCCATCGATCGGTCAGTCTCTGTCCCGAGCAGCAGCGTCCAGTCCATCGATTTGTCAGTCTCTGTCCCGAGCAGCAGTGTCCAGTCCATCGATCGGTCAGTCTGTCCCGAGCACCAGTGTCCAGTCCATCGATTTGTCAGTCTCTGTCCCGAGCATCAGTGTCCAGCCCATCGATCAGTCAGTCTGTCCCGAGCACCAGTGTCCAGTACATCGATCGGTCAGTCTGTCCCGAGCAGCAGTGTCCAGTCCATCGATCGGTCAGTCTCTGTCCCGAGCAGCAGTGTCCAGTACATCAATCGGTCAGTCTGTCCCGAGCAGCAGCGTCCAGTCCATCGATCGGTCAGTCTGTCCCGAGCACCAGTGTCCAGTACGTCGATCGGTCAGTGTCTGTCCCGAGCAGCAGTGTCCAGTCCATCGATCGGTCAGTCTCTGTCCTGAGCACCAGTGTCCAGTCCATCGATCGGTCAGTCTCTGTCCCGAGCAGCAGTGTCCAGTCCATCGATCGGACAGTATCTATCCTGAGCACCAGTGTCCAGTCCAATGATCGGTCAGTCTCTGTCCTGAGCAGCAGTGTCCAGTCCATCGATCGGTCAGTCTGTCCCGAGCACCAGTGTCCAGTCCATCGATTTGTCAGTCTCTGTCCCGAGCATCAGTGTCCAGCCCATCGATCAGTCAGTCTGTCCCGAGCACCAGTGTCCAGTACATCGATCGGTCAGTCTGTCCCGAGCAGCAGTGTCCAGTCCATCGATCGGTCAGTCTCTGTCCCGAGCAGCAGTGTCCAGTCCATCGATCGGTCAGTCTCTGTCCCGAGCAGCAGTGTCCAGTACATCAATCGGTCAGTCTGTCCCGAGCAGCAGCGTCCAGTCCATCGATCGGTCAGTCTGTCCCGAGCACCAGTGTCCAGTACGTCGATCGGTCAGTGTCTGTCCCGAGCAGCAGTGTCCAGTCCATCGATCGGTCAGTCTCTGTCCTGAGCACCAGTGTCCAGTCCATCGATCGGTCAGTCTCTGTCCCGAGCAGCAGTGTCCAGTCCATCGATCGGACAGTATCTATCCTGAGCACCAGTGTCCAGTCCAATGATCGGTCAGTCTCTGTCCTGAGCAGCAGTGTCCAGTCCATCGATCGGTCAGTCTCTGTCCTGAGCAGCAGTGTCCAGTCCATCGATCGGTCAGTCTCTGTCCTGAGCAGCAGTGTCCAGTCCATCGATCGGTCAATCTGTCTCGAGCAGCAGTGTCCAGTCCATCGATCGGTCAGTCTCTGTCCTGAGCACCAGTGTCCAGTCCATCGATCGGTCAGTCTCTGTCCTGAGCAAGCATCGGAATCAGGGAAATTAATAATGGCAGAAAAATTTAATTTTGCATCGGTCCTGACGACAGAGGATAATGCAACATCCCAGAAATAGCTCCAAATCTGGAATTGGAAGGGTGGTTTATTTCAAATTCTAATTTAACATCTACTCTGTGATGTGAACCTGGAAGCCGAGAGCATTACTCTCGGTTTGTGGTTTAGGGGGATTGGAGGGAAAACCTTTACATGGGAATCCAGAGCTCACTTCCTGAAAGGGAGTGGAAATCCCAACCTTTAATTAGTATTTAGATGAGAATTTGCTATGCCTCAGCAGTATACAAGGGTACAGAGCAAGTGCTGGAAAATGGAGTTAAAACAGATAGGAGCTTGGTGGTAGCACAGACACGTTGGGCCGAAAGGCCTCGTTCTGATCGTCAGATAGAGGGGGCCACATATTTAATAATGAAAGCAGGGTTCAACACTCACATCCCAATGCTCAAGTGTGAGTGGATGCAAAGAATCAGCTCTGACTCCAGCGGCCGGTGCTCAGAGTTTGTGTGACTCCCAGCGGCCAGTTACTCAGGGTTAGTGTGACTCCCAGCGGCCGGTTACTCAGGGTTAGTGTGACTCCCAGCGGCCGGTTACTCAGGGTTAGTGTGACTCCCAGCGGCCGGTTACTCAGGGTTAGTGTGACTCCCAGCGGCCGGTTACTCAGGGTTAGTGTGACTCCCAGCGGCCCGTTGCTCAGGGTTAGTGACTCCCAGCGGCCGGTTGCTCAGGGTTAGTGACTCCCAGCGGCCGGTTGCTCAGGGTTAGTGATTCCCAGCGGCCGGTTACTCAGGGTTAGTGACTCCCAGCGGCCGGTTGCTCAGGGTTAGTGACTTCCAGCGGCCGGTTGCTCAGGGTTAGTGACTCCCAGCGGCCGGTTGCTCAGGGTTAGTGACTCCCAGCGGCCGGTTGCTCAGGGTTAGTGATTCCCAGCGGCCGGTTGCTCAGGGTTAGTGACTCCCAGCGGCCAGTTGCTCAGGGTTAGTGACTCCCAGCGGCGGATGCTCAGGGTTAGTGACTCCCAGCGGCCGGTTACTCAGGGTTAGTGTGACTCCCAGCGGCCGGTTACTCAGGGTTAGTGTGACTCCCAGCGGCCAGTTGCTCAGGGTTAGTGACTCCCAGCGGCCGGTTGCTCAGGGTTAGTGACTCCTAGCGGCCAGTTGCTCAGGGTTAGTGACTCCCAGCGGCCAGTTGCTCAGGGTTAGTGTCTCCCAGCGGCGGATGCTCAGGGTTAGTGACTCCCAGCGGCCGGTTACTCAGGGTTTGTGAGACTCCCAACAGCCGGTTACTCAGGGTTAGTGTGACTCCCAGCGGCCGGTTACTCAGGGTTAGTGTGACTCCCAGCGGCCGGTTGCTCAGGGTTAGCGACTCCCAGCGGCCGGTTGCTCAGGGTTAGTGACTCCCAGCGGCCGGTTGCTCAGGGTTAGTGACTCCCAGCGGCCGGTTGCTCAGGGTTAGTGACTCCCAGCGGCCCGTTGCTCAGGGTTAGTGACTCCCAGCGGCCCGTTGCTCAGCGTTAGTGACTCCCAGCGGCCCGTTGCTCAGGGTTAGAGACTCCCAGCAGCCCGTTGCTCAGGGTTAGTGACTCCCAGCGGCCGGTTGCTCAGGGTTAGTGACTCCCAGCGGCCGGTTGCTCAGGGTTAGTGACTCCCAGCGGCCGGTTGCTCAGGGTTAGCGACTCCCAGCGGCCGGTTGCTCAGGGTTAGTGACTCCCAGCGGCCGGTTGCTCAGGGTTAGTGACTCCCAGCGGCCGGTTGCTCAGGGTTAGTGACTCCCAGCGGCCCGTTGCTCAGCGTTAGTGACTCCCAGCGGCCCGTTGCTCAGGGTTAGAGACTCCCAGCAGCCCGTTGCTCAGGGTTAGTGACTCCCAGCGGCCGGTTACTCAGGGTTAGTGACTCCCAGCGGCGGGTGCTCAGAGTTTGTGAGACTCCCAGCAGCCGGTTGCTCAGGGTTAGTGACTCCCAGCAGCCCGTTGCTCAGGGTTAGTGACTCCCAGCAGCCGGTTACTCAGGGTTAGTGACTCCCAGCGGCGGGTGCTCAGGGATTGTGTGGACTGGGAGTAGGATGAGCAGCTGTGTCTGGGTCTGCTCCTCAGCAACTGGAACTGGAAAGAACCACTCACCTGTTCGAGGTTTTACCAGACCCACCGACAGAATTGTCTCGCTCAGTCCGTCGAAGTACGCCAAATCACCCCTGAAAGGGAAGCAGCGAATGAACAGAGGAGAACAATGGATTTCACATGATTGTGTGAAGCTGCTCAGGTCTAGCAGCATCTGCAGGCCCCACAATACAGGAGGCCATCCCGGCCCGGTGAGCTGGCACCGACCCGCTGGAAGAGCATCTTACCAAGGCTCACTCCCCCACCCTGTCTCCGTCACCCCACCTAACCTGCACATCTCTGGAGAGAGAAACACAGATAACGTTTAGAGTCCGTCTGATTCTTCAACATAACTGAGGAGGGATAGAGATGGAAAAAATTATAAAGCTGGAAAAAGGGTGGAGGTGAAGCAGAATCAAACAGCCAAAGCTCAGGACAGATTGACCAAGATATCACAGACACAAGGCAAGGTGGGTGTTAATGGTGGCATTAAGGACCAAAGACGCCCACATGCTGCATCTGTTTTATGCATCACCCAGTTTGCCTTTAGTCTCCACTGTGTAGAGACTGTCTTGGGAAGAGCGAAAACAGCGGAACAAATTAAGGGACGTGCCCGTGGAATGTTGCTACACCTAAAAGGCGCGTTTGGGCACTTGGACAGTGAGGAGGTAACAGGGCAGATATGCAGTCGGTGGGTTTATAATGAATATGGTGGTCCTATCTATCGCTGGAAATGGAGAGTGAAGGAAGGGAAGTTTTGGAGATGGGCCATGTGAAAGTGAGAGAGGTGGAAATTGGAAGTACAAATCAATAAATCTTTCCAGGTCCAGACAAGAGCATGAAGCAGCACCGATACTGTCATCGATGTCACACACAAGAGTTGTGGGCGGGCTTGAGGACTGGAACAAGGAATATTGCACATAGCCCACAAAAAGACGAGAATAACTGAGGTCGTCTGGAGGGTTGGACGTCAATACTGCAGAGGAGGGCAGTCGGCCGGAGAACTAATAATCGTTTGACATGACGTGAATATGACCATGAGAAATAGAACAGGAGTCGGTGATTCGGTGCCTCAAGCCGGTTACGCTATTCAAAGAATCATGGCTGGTCCGATATTCCTCGATTCCCTGACTGATCAAGAATCTGTTTATCACAGCCTTAATATACACAAAGACTCTGCCCCACAGCTCTCTGGGCCAAAGATTCACAACGCTCAGAGAAGAAATTCCTCCTCATCTCAGTGTTAAATTGGCCCCCGTTTATTCTGAGACTGTGCCCTCTGGTCTGAGACTCTCCATAAACATAGGATCAGATTCAGGTCATTTGGCCCATCAAATCTGCTCCGCCATTCGATCAGAGCTGATAAGTTTCAGATTCCCATTCTCTTGCCTTTTCCCCATAACCACCGATCCCCGTATTATCAAATCAGTTACAGCACTTTAAATGCTGTTGAGAGGAATGATCTTAATAAAAAAAATGATTTTTATTGTCACAAGTAGGTTTACATTAACACTGCAATGAAGTTACTGTAAAAGCCCCTCGTCACCACATTCCGGCACCTCTTCGGGTACACAGAGAGAGTATTCAGAATGTCCAAATTACCTAACAGCCCGTCTTTCGGGACTTGTGGGAGGAAACCGGAGCACCCGGTTAGGATGGGAATAGAGGGATACAGACCCCGGAAGTGTCAGATTTTAGTTTAGATGGCAGCATGGTCGGCACAGGCTTAGAGGGCCGAAGGGCCTGTTCTTGTGCTGTACTTTCTTTGTTCACCAGGAAACCCACGCAGCACGGGAGACGTGCGGACTCCGCACAGACAGTGACCCAGCAGGGGAATCGAACCTGGGACCTTGGCCCTATGAAGCCACAGTGTTAACCACTGTGATACCATGCTGACCTCTCCAGGGAAAGGCAGATTATCTAAATGGTGGTAATTCGAAAGGGGAAGTGTAACAGACCTGGTGTCATGGTGGAACAGTCGCTGAAGGTTGACAGGCAGGTACAGCAGCAGCGAGGAAAGCTAATGGCATGCTGGACTTCAAGAATTACAGAAAATACAGTGCAGAAAAGGCGGAAAAGTGTGAGAATGCAATAGTTATACTGCAGTGCATCTCGTAGATGGTACACACAGCTGCCAATGTTTGTCAGTGTGGAGGGTTTCAATGGAAGGCGAACATCAAGTGGCTGCTTTGTCCTGGATGGTGTTGAGCTTCTCGAGTCTTAGAACATAGAACTGTACAGCTCAGTACGGCCCTTCGGCCCACGATGTTGTGCCGAACTAGCCTGAAACTAAGATCAAATCAACCTACTCCCATCATTCTAGTGCACTCCATGCGCCTATCCAATAACCGCTTGAAAGTTCCTAAAGTGTCCGACTCCACTACCATAGCTGGAGTGCGTTCCACCCCCAACCACTCTGAGTAAAGAACCTATCTCGGACATCCCTCCTATCCCCCACCCCGAACCTATAGTTATGCCCCCTTTAACAGCTACATCCACCCGAGAAATAGTCTCTGAACGTCCACTCTCTCTATCCCCCTCATCATCTTATAAACCCTATCAAGTCACCTCTCTCCTCCTTCGCTCCAATGAGAAAAGC
>NC_052153.1:199738546-199791046 GCF_902713615.1 Scyliorhinus canicula
AAAGAGAAAAACTGTTTGCGAGAAAATCGGCTATAAAATACAAAAGAGCTGCTGAGAGGGTCGCTGGTGCCTGGCTCCCCCACTGTGTGTGCTGCCTGTTTGTGTGTTGGGTGGTGAGAGTGAGTAAGAATCCTGACACACTGACTCTTTCATGGTACCGAGAGGAACACATATGCATGAATTTAAGATTGGCTGGCGAACAGGAAGCAGAGAGTTGGCAGAGACGGGTGTTGTTGGGCAGCACGATGGCGCATTGGGTTAGTCCTGTAGCCTCACGGCGCCAAGGTCCCAGGTTCAATCCTGGCTCTGGGTCACTGTCCGTGTGGAGTTTGCACATTCTCCCCTTGTTTGCGTGGGTTTGCCCCCCACAACCCAAAAGATGTGCAGGCTAGGTGGATTGGCCATGCTAAATTGCCCCATAATTGGAAAAGATGAATTGGGTACTCTAAATTTATTTAAAAAAAGAAATGGGTATTGTTCAGATTGGCAGCATGTAGAACATAAGTGCAGAAGGAGGGCAGCACGGTGGCACAGTGGGGGCAGCACGGTGGCACAGTGGTTAGCATTGTTGCCTACGGCGCTGAGGACCAGGGCTCGAATCCCGGCCCTGGGTCACTGTCTGTGGAGTTTGCACATTCTCCCCATGTCTGCGTGGGTTTCGCCCCCATAACGCGAAAGATGTGCAGGATAGGTGGATTGGCCACGCTAAATTGCCCCTTAATTGGAAAAAATAATTGCGTACGCTAAAAAAAAAATTTTTAAGTGCAGAAGGAGGCCATTTGGCCCATCGAGTCTGCACCGACCCATTTAAGCCCTCACCTCCACCCTATCTCCATAACCCAATAACCCCATCTAATCTTTTTTGATCACTAAGGGCAATTTATCATGGCCAATCCACCTAACCTGCATGTCTTTGGACTGTGGGAGGAAACTGGAGCACCCGGAGGAAACCCACGCAGACATGGGGAGGACATGCAGACTCCGCAGACAGTGACCCAGCGGGGAATCGAACCTGGGACCCTGGCGCTGTGAAGCCACAGTGCTATCCACTTGTGCTACCGTGCTGCCCCCAGTAACCAGCAGTGTGTCACCGGGATTAGCGCTGGGACCTCAACTGTTTATAATTTATATCAATGAGTTGAGTGAAGGTACGGTTGCCAAATTTGCTGATGGCGAAAGATAGGAAAGTAATTTGCGATGAGGACATAAGGAGACGACAAATATAGATAGGTTAGGTGAGTTGGCAAAGACCTGGCCAATGGAGTTATCAGGTTAGATTCTCAGTTTCCCCAGCCACCTGTTTCTCAGTAGCGCTGATTGTTGGCGTTGGTGCATGTCATTGAATTTGCCATTGAAGCCTCCCCACTCCAGCGGGAAACCTGCGGGAGAGGGTGCGCTACCTGCGGGAAAAGTGAATCTCTGCAGCTGGAGAGTTCTTGCCATAATGTGGGAAGTTCTCCATTTTGGCGGGAAGAATAAAGAGAAGCTGATTGTTTAAATGGTGCCAGATTGCAGAGCTCTGAGATGCTGAGCCATCTGGGTGTCCGAGTGCATGAATCAGAAAAGGTTAGCATGCAGCCACTCCGGGTAATTAGGAAAGCTGAAGGAATGTTACTGTTTATTCCGATGGGAATTGAACACAAAATTTGGGAGGTTATGCTTCAGTTATACAGAGCGAGTGAGGCCACATCTGGACTATTGCACACAGTATCGGTCTGAGTTAATGAAGGATGTAAACGTGTGCGAAGCAGTTCAGAATATATTTTGAATTAATTCCTCGGATGTTGGCGTTGCTGCTGGTCAGCATTTATTGTCCATCCCGAACTGCCCTGCCCAGCGACCCGACCCGGAGAGGCCCCGCCCAGCGACCCGGAGAGTCCCCGCCCCAGCGACCCGGAGAGTCCCCGCCCAGGGACCCGGAGAGACCCCGCCCAGCGACCCGGAGAGACCCCGCCCAGCGACCCGGAGAGGCCCCGCCCAGCGACCCGGAGAGGCCCCGCCCAGCGACCCGGAGAGGCCCCGCCCAGCGACCGGAGAGGCCCCGCCCAGCGACCCGGAGAGGACCCGCCCAGCGACCCGGAGAGACCCCGCAGCGACCGGAGAGGCCCCGCCCAGCGACTCGGAGAGGCCCGCCCAGCGACGGAGAGGCCCGCCCAATGACCCAGAAAGACCCCGCCAGTACCCGGATAGATCCACACCCAGGACCGACCGGAGAGGCCCCAGCCCAGCGACCGGAGAGTCCCGCCCAGCGACCCGGAGAGGCCCCGCGAGCGACCAGGATAGTCCGCCCAGCGACCGGAGCGACCCACCCAGCGACCGACCGGAGAGGCCCCGCCCAGCGACCCGGATAGCCCCACCCAGGACCGACCGGAGAGGCCCGCCCAGCTACCCGGATAGATCCACCCAGCGACCCGACCCGGAGAGGCCCGCCAGCGACCGGAGAGTCCCCGCACCGCGACCAGAGAGACGCCAGCGACCCAGAGAGGCCCTCCCAGTGACCCAGAGAGGCCCCGCCAGAGACCCGGAGAGGCCCCGCCCAGCGACCCGGAGAGGACCCGCCAGCGACCGGAGAGGCCGCCCAGCGACCGGAGAGGCCCGCCAGCGACCCGGTAGGCCCGCCACGAACGGAGAGGCCCCGCCCAGCGACCGGGAGAGGCCCGCCAGCGACCGGAAAGGCCCCGCCCAGCGACCCGGAGAGGCCCCGCCCAGCGACCCAGAGAGACCCGCCCTGCGACCCGACCAGAGAGACCTGCCCAGGACCAGAGAGACCCCGCCCAGCGACCTAGAGAGGTCCCGCAGTGACCCGAGAGAGACCCGCCCAGCGACCGACCCAGAGAGACCCGCCAGCGGACGGAGAGTCCCGCCAGCGACCCGACCCGGAGAGAACCCCACCCAGCTACCGGAGAGACCCCGCCCAGCGACCCGGAGAGGCCAGCCCAGCGACCCGGAGAGACCCGCCCAGCTACCCGGAGAGACCCCGCCCAGCGACCGGAGAGGCCCCGCCCAGCGACCCGGAGAGACCCCGCCCAGCTACCGGAGGGACCCCGCCAGCGACCCGGAGAGACCCCGCCCCAGCTACCGGAGGACCCGCCAGCGACCCGACCCGGGGAGACCCAACCCAGCGACCCGGAGGAGAGACCGCCCAGCTACCGACACCTAGAGAAGCTCCGCACCAGCAACCCGACCTGGAGAGACCCGCCCAGCGACCCGGAGGGACCCACCCAGCGACCCGACCGGAGAGGATCCGCCCAGCAACCCGACTGGAGAGACCCGCCCAGCGACCCGGAGGGACCCACACAGCGACCGACCCGGAGAGGCTCCGCCCAGCAACCGACCTGGAGAGACCCGCCCAGAGACCCGGAGAGACCCGCCCAGCGACCGGAGAGGCTCGCCCAGCAACCGACCCGGAAAGACCGCCCAGCGACCGGAGAGACCCGCCCAGCGACCCGGAGAGTGACCCGCCCAGCGACCGGAGAGGCCCCGCCCAGCGACCCGGAGAGGCCCCTCCCAGCGACCGGGAGAGGCCCCTCCCAGCGACCCGAGAGGCCCGCCCAGCGACTCGGAGAGGCCCGCCCAGCGACTCTGAGAGGCCCGCCCAGCGACCGGAGAGGCCCGCCCAATGACCAGAAAGAAACCCGCCAGCTACCGGATAGATCCCACCCAGCGACCGACCGGAGAGGCCCCGCCAGCGACCCGAAGAGGCCCGCCCAGCGACCCGGAGAGCCCGCCCAGCGACCGGAGAGGCCCGCCCAATGACCAGAAAGACCCGACCCGGAGAGGCCCGCCCAGCGATACGGAGAGTCCCCGCCAGCGACCCGGAGAGTCCCGCCCAGCGACCCGGAGAGTCCCGCCCAGCGACCCGGAGAGGCCCCGCCCAGCGACCGGAGAGGCCCCGCCCAGACCCAGAAAGACCCGACCCGGAGAGGCCCGCCCAGCGACCCGGAGAGGCCCCGCCCAATGACCCAGAAAGACCCCGCCAGCTACCCGGATGATCGCCCAGCGACCCGGAGAGTCCCCGCCAGCGACCCGGAGAGCCCGCCGAGCGACCGGAGAGTCCCGCCCAGCGACCGGAGAGGCCCGCCAGCGACCCGGAGAGGCCCCGCCCAGCGACCCGGAGAGGCCCGCCCAGCGACCCGGAGAGGCCCGCCCAGCGACCCGGAGAGGCCCCGCCCAGCGACCCGGAGAGGCCCCGCCCAGTGATTGGAGAGGCCCCGCCCAGAGACCCGGAGAGGCCCCGCCCAGTGACCGGAGAGGCCCCGCCCAGTGACCGGAGAGGCCCCGCCCAGTGACCGGAGAGGCCCCGCCCAGCGGCCCGGAGAGGCCCCGCCCAGCGGCCCGGAGAGGCCCCGCCCAGCGATCTGATCCGTAGGGGACCCAGACAGACCCCGCCCAGCGACCCAGAGAGGCCCCGCCCAGCAACCGACCTGGAGAGACCCGCACAGCGACCCGGAGGGACCCCACCCAGCGACCCGACCCGGAGAGGCTCCGCCCAGCAACCCGACTGGAGAGACCCGCCAGCGACCGAGAGAGACCCGCCCAGCGACCCGGAGAGACCCGCCAGCTACCGGAGAGACCCGCCCAGCGACCGGAGAGGCTCCGCCCAGCAACCCGACCCGGAGAGACCCCGCCCAGCGACCGGAGAGGCTCCGCCAGCAACCCGACCCGGAAAAGACCGCCAGCGACCCGGAGAGACCCTGCCCAGCGACCCGGAGAGAGACCCCGCCCAGCGACCCGGAGAGACCCCGCCCAGCGACCCGGAGAGGCCCCGCCCAGCGACTCGGAGAGGCCCCGCCCAGCGACCCGGAGAGGCCCCGCCCAATGACCCAGAAAGACCCCGCCCAGCTACCCGGATAGATCCCACCCAGCGACCCGACCGGAGAGAGGCCCCGCCCAGCGACCCGGAGAGTCCCCGCCCAGCGACCCGGAGAGGCCCCGCCGAGCGACCCGGATAGTCCCGCCAGCGACCGGAGGACCCCACCCAGCGACCCGACCCGGAGAGGCGCCCGCCCAGCGACCGGATAGACCCACCCAGCGACCCGACCGGAGAGGCCCGCCCAGCTACCCGGATAGATCCCACCCAGCGACCCGACCCGGAGAGGCCCCGCCCAGCGACCCGGAGAGACCCCGCCCAGCGACCCAGAGAGACCCGCCCAGCGACCCAGAGAGGCCCCTCCCAGTGACCCAGAGAGGCCCCGCCCAGCGACCCGGAGAGGCCCCGCCCAGCGACCCGGAGAGGCCCCGCCCAGCGACCCGGAGAGGCCCCGCCCAGCGACCCGGAGAGGCCCCGCCCAGCGACCCGGATAGGCCCCGCCCAGCGACCCGGAGAGGCCCCGCCCAGCGACCCGGAGAGGCCCCGCCCAGCGACCCGGAAAGGCCCCGCCCAGCGACCCGGAGAGGCCCCGCCCAGCGACCCAGAGAGACCCCGCCCTGCGACCCGACCCAGAGAGACCTGCCCAGTGACCCAGAGAGACCCCGCCCAGCGACCTAGAGAGGTCCCGCCCAGTGACCCGGAGAGACCCGCCCAGCGACCCGACCCAGAGAGACCCCGCCCAGCGACCCGGAGAGTCCCCGCCCAGCGACCCGACCCGGAGAGACCCCACCCAGCTACCCGGAGAGACCCCGCCCAGCGACCCGGAGAGGCCCCGCCCAGCGACCCGGAGAGACCCCGCCCAGCTACCCGGAGAGACCCCGCCCAGCGACCCGGAGAGGCCCCGCCCAGCGACCCGGAGAGACCCCGCCCAGCTACCCGGAGAGACCCCGCCCAGCGACCCGGAGAGACCCCGCCCAGCTACCCGGAGAGACCCGCCCAGCGACCCGACCCGGGGAGACCCCACCCAGCGACCCGGAGAGACCCGCCCAGCTACCCGACCTAGAGAAGCTCCGCCCAGCAACCCGACCTGGAGAGACCCGCCCAGCGACCCGGAGGGACCCCACCCAGCGACCCGACCCGGAGAGGCTCCGCCCAGCAACCCGACCTGGAGAGACCCGCCCAGCGACCGGAGAGACCCCGCCCAGCGACCCGGAGAGGCTCCGCCCAGCAACCCGACCCGGAAAGACCCGCCCAGCGACCCGGAGAGACCCCGCCCAGCGACCCCGGAGTGACCCCGCCCAGCGACACGGAGAGGCCCCGCCAGCGACCGGAGAGGCCCCTCCAGCGACCCGGAGATGGCCCCTCCCAGCGACCCCGAGAGGCCCCGCCCAGCGACTCGGAGAGGCCCCGCCCAGCGACTCTGAGAGGACCCGCCAGGACCGGAGAGGCCCCGCCCAATGACCCAGAAAGACCCCGCCCAGCTACCCGGATAGATCCCACCAGCGACCGACCCGGAGAGTCCCCGCCCAGCGACCCGGAGAGTCCCGCCCAGCGACCCCGGAGAGGCCCGCCGAGCGACCCGGAGAGTCCCCCGCCCAGCGACCCGGAGGAGACCCCACCCAGCGACCGACCCGGAGAGGACCCGCCCCAGCGACCCCGGATAGACCCACCCAGCGGACCCGACCCGGAGAGGGGCCCCGCCCAGCTACCCGGATAGATCCACCCAGCGACCGACCCGGAGAGGCCCCGCCAGCGACCGGAGAGGCCCCGCCCAGCGACCCAGAGAGACCCGCCAGCGACCCGACCGAGAGGCCGAGGCCCCGCCAGCTACCGGATAGATCCCCCAGCGACCGACCCGGAGAGGCCCAGCACAGCGACCCGGATAGACCCCACCCAGCGACCGACCGGTGAGGCCCCGCCCAGCTACCCGGATAGATCCCACCCAGCGACCCGACAGGAGAGGCTCCGCCAGCAACCCGACCTGGAGAGACCGCCCAGCGACCGGAGAGACCCCGCCCAGACCCGGAGAGACCCCGCCCAGCTACCGGAGAGACCGCCCAGCGACCCGACACGGGGAGACCCACCCAGCGACCCGGAGAGACCGCCCAGCTACCCGACCTAGAGAAGCTCCGCCAGCAAACGACCTGGAGAGACCCGCCCAGCGACCGGAGGGACCCACCCAGGACCCGACCCGGAGAGGCTCCGCCCAGCAACCCGACCTGGAGAGACCCGCCCAGCGACCCGGAGGGACCCCACCCAGCGACCGACCCGGAGAGGCTCCGCCCAGCAACCCGACCTGGAGAGACCCGCCCAGCGACCGGAGGGACCCCACCCAGCGACCCGACCCGGAGAGGCTCCGCCCAGCAACCCGACCTGGAGAGTCCCGCCCAGCGACCCGGAGAGACCCCGCCCAGCGACCCGGAGAGGCTCCGCCCCAGCAACCCGACCCGGAAAGACCCGCCCAGCGACACGGAGAGACCCCGCCCAGCGACCCGGAGAGGCCCGCCCAGCGACCCGGAGAGGCCCCGCCCAGCGACCCGGAGAGGCCCCGCCCAGCGACCCGGAGAGGCCACGCCAGCGACCCGGAGCGGCCCGCCAGCGACCCGGAGAGGCCCGCCCAGCGACCCGGAGAGGCCCGCCCCAGCGACCCGGAGAGGCCCGCACAGCGACTCGGAGAGGCCCCGCCCAGCGACCCGGAGAGGCCCCGCCCCAGCGACCCGGAGAGGCCCCGCCCAATGACCCCAGAAAGACCCCGCCAGCTACCGGATAGATCCCACCCAGCGACCCGACCGGCGAGGCCCGCCCATCGACCCGGAGAGTCCCCGCCCAGCGACCGGAGAGCCCCGCCCAGCGACCAGGAGAGTCCCCGCCCAGCGACCCGGAGAGACCCCACCAGCGACCCCGACCCGGAGAGGCCCGCCAGCAACCCGGATAGACCCCACCCAGCGACCCGACCCGGGAGAGGCCCCGCCCCAGCTACCCGGATAGATCCCACCAAGCGACCCGACCCGGAGAGGCCCCGCCCAGGACCCGGAGAGTCCCCGCCCAGCGGACCCAGAGAGACCCGCACCAGCGACCCCGAACACGGAGAGGCCCAGCCCAGCTACCCGGATAGATACCACCAGCGACCCGGAGAGGCCCCGCCCAGCGACCCCGGAAGAGGCCCGCCCGCGACCCGGAGAGGCCCAGCCAGCGACCCGGAGAGGCCCTCCCCAGCGGCCCGGAGAAGAGGCCCGCCCCAGCGACCGGAGAGGCCCCGCCCAGCTACCGGAGGCCCCGCCAGCGACCCAGCAGAGGACCCCGCCCTGCGACCCCGACCCAGAGGGACCCTGCCCAGTGACCAAGAGAGGACCCGCCCAGCGACCTAGAGAGGCCCCGCCCAGCGACCCGACCCAGAGGCGACCCAGAGAGACCCCGCCCAGCTACCCGGAGAGACCCGCCCCGCGACCCGACCCGGAGAGACCCCACCCAGCTACCCCGGATGAGCACCCGCCCAGCGACCCGACCCAGAGAGGCCCCGCCCAGCGTCCCGACCCGGAGAGACCCCGCCCAGCTACCCGGAGAGACCCGCCCCAGCGACCCGACCCAGAGAGGCCCCGCCCAGCGACCCGGAGAGTCCCCGCCCAGCGACCCGACCCAGAGAGACCCGCCCAGAGACCCGGAGAGTCCCCGCCCAGCGACCCGACCCGGAGAGACCCCACCAGCTACCGGAGAGGCCCCGCCCAGCGACCCCGGAGAGGCCGCCGAGCCAGCGACTCCCGGAGAGACCCCGCCCAGCGACCGGAGAGACCCCCGCCCCAGCGACCCGGAGAGACCCCCGCCCAGCTACCCGGAGAGGAGACCCGCCCCAGCGACCCGACCGGAGAGGACCCCACCCAGCTACCCGGAGAGGCCCCGCCCAGCGACCCCGGAGAGGCCCCGCCCAGCGACCCGGAGAGACCCCGCCCAGCGACCCGGAGAGACCCCGCCCAGCGACCCGGAGAGACCCCGCCCCAGCTACCCGGAGAGACCCGCCCAGCGGCCCCGACCAGAGAGACCCCGCCCCAGCGAACCGGAGAGTGCCCCGCCCAGCGACCCGACCCGGAGAGACCCCGCCCAGCGACCCGGAGAGGCCCCGCCCAGCGACCCGGAGAGGCCCCGCCCAGCGACCCGGAGAGGCCCCGCCCAGCGACCCGGAGAGACCCCGCCCAGCTCCCGGAGAGACCCCGCCCAGCGACCCGGAGAGACCCCGCCAGCTACCCGGAGAGACCCGCCCAGCGACCCGACCCGGGGAGGACCCCGCCCAGCGACCCGGAGAGACCGCCCAGCTACCCGGAGAGACCCCGCCCAGCGACCCAGAGAGGCCCCCGCCCAGCGACCTGACCCGGAGAGACCCCGCCCAGCTACCCGGAGAGACCCGCCCAGCGACCCGACCCAGAGAGGCCCCGCCCAGCGACCCGACCCGGAGAGACCCCACCCAGCTACCCGGAGAGACCCGCCCAGCGACCCGACCCAGAGAGGCCCCGCCCAGCAACCCGACCCGGAGAGACCCCGCCCCAGCGACCCGGAGAGACCCGCCCAGCGACCCGACCCAGAGTGGCCCCGCCCAGCGACCCGACCCGGAGAGACCCCGCCCAGCTACCCGGAGAGACCCGCCCAGCGACCCGACCCAGAGAGGCCCCCGCCCAGCGGACCCGACCCGGAGAGACCCCGCCCAGCGACCCGGAGAGACCCGCCCAGCGACCCGACCCGGAGAGACCCCGCCCAGCGACCCGGAGATGCCCCGCCCAGCGACCCGGAGATGCCCCGCCCAGCGACCCAGAGAGACCCCGCCCAGCGACCCGGAGAGTCCCCCGCCCAGCTACCCGGAGAGACCCGCCCAGCGACCCCGACCCAGAGAGGCCCCGCCCAGCGACCCGGAGAGTCCCCGCCCAGCTACCCAGAGAGGCCCCGCCCAGCGACCCGACCCGGAGAGACCCCGCCCAGCTACCCGGAGAGACCCCGCCCAGCGACCCGGAGAGGCCCCGCCCAGCTACCCGACCCGGAGAGGCCCCGCCCAGCGACCCGACCCGGAGAGACCCCGCCCAGCGACCCGACCCGGAGAGACCCCGCCCAGCGACCCGGAGAGGCCCCGCCCAGCGACCCGGAGAGGCCCCGCCCAGCGACCCGAAGAGGCCCCGCCCAGCGACCCGGAGAGGCCCCGCCCAGCGACCCGGAGAGGCCCCGCCCAATGACCCAGAAAGACCCGACCCGGAGAGGCCCCGCCCAGCGATACGGAGAGTCCCCGCCCAGCGACCCGGAGAGTCCCCGCCCAGCGACCCGGAGAGTCCCCGCCCAGCGACCCGGAGAGGCCCCGCCCAGCGACCCGGAGAGGCCCCGCCCAATGACCCAGAAAGACCCGACCCGGAGAGGCCCCGCCCAGCGACCCGGAGAGGCCCCGCCCAATGACCCAGAAAGACCCCGCCCAGCTACCCGGATAGATCCCACCCAGCGACCCGACCCGGAGAGTCCCCGCCCAGCGACCCGGAGAGTCCCCGCCCAGCGACCCGGAGAGGCCCCGCCGAGCGACCCGGAGAGTCCCCGCCCAGCGACCCGGAGAGGCCCCGCCCAGCGACCCGGAGAGGCCCCGCCCAGCGACCCGGAGAGGCCCCGCCCAGCGACCCGGAGAGGCCCCGCCCAGCGACCCGGAGAGGCCCCGCCCCAGCGACCCGGAGAGGCCCCGCCCAGCGACCAGAGAGACCCCGCCCTGCGACCCGACCCAGAGAGACCTGCCCAGTGACCCAGAGAGACCCCGCCCAGCGACCTAGAGAGGTCCCGCCCAGTGACCCGACCCAGAGATACACCGCCCAGCGACCCAGAGAGACCCCGCCCAGCTACCCGGAGAGACCCGCCCAGCGACCCGACCCAGAGAGGCCCCGCCCAGCGACCCGACCCGGAGAGACCCCGCCCAGCTACCCGGAGAGACCCGCCCAGCGACCCGACCCAGAGAGACCCCGCCCAGCGACCCGGAGAGTCCCCGCCCAGCGACCCGACCCGGAGAGACCCCACCCAGCTACCCGGAGAGACCCCGCCCAGCGACCCGGAGAGGCCCCGCCCAGCGACCCGGAGAGACCCCGCCCAGCTACCCGGAGAGACCCCGCCCAGCGACCCGGAGAGACCCCGCCCAGCTACCCGGAGAGACCCGCCCAGCGACCCGACCCGGGGAGACCCCACCCAGCGACCCGGAGAGACCCGCCCAGCTACCCGACCTAGAGAAGCTCCGCCCAGCAACCCGACCTGGAGAGACCCGCCCAGCGACCCGGAGGGACCCCACCCAGCGACCCGACCCGGAGAGGCTCCGCCCAGCAACCCGACCTGGAGAGACCCGCCCAGCGACCCGGAGAGACCCCGCCCAGCGACCCGGAGAGGCTCCGCCCAGCAACCCGACCCGGAAAGACCCGCCCAGCGACCCGGAGAGACCCCGCCCAGCGACCCGGAGTGACCCCGCCCAGCGACCCGGAGAGGCCCCGCCCAGCGACCCGGAGAGGCCCCTCCCAGCGACCCGGAGAGGCCCCGCCCAGTGACTCGGAGAGGCCCCGCCCAGCGACTCTGAGAGGCCCCGCCCAGCGACCCGGAGAGGCCCCGCCCAATGACCCAGAAAGACCCCGCCCAGCTACCCGGATAGATCCCACCCAGCGACCCGACCCGGAGAGGCCCCGCCCAGCGACCCGGAGAGTCCCCGCCCAGCGACCCGGAGAGGCCCCGCCGAGCGACCCGGAGAGTCCCCGCCCAGCGACCCGGAGAGACCCCACCCAGCGACCCGACCCGGAGAGGCCCCGCCCAGCGACCCGGATAGACCCCACCCAGCGACCCGACCCGGAGAGGCCCCGCCCAGCTACCCGGATAGATCCCACCCAGCGACCCGACCCGGAGAGGCCCCGCCCAGCGACCCGGAGAGGCCCCGCCCAGCGACCCAGAGAGACCCGCCCAGCGACCCGACCCGGAGAGGCCCCGCCCAGCTACCCGGATAGATCCCACCCAGCGACCCGACCCGGAGAGGCCCAGCCCAGCGACCCGGATAGACCCCACCCAGCGACCCGACCCGGTGAGGCCCCGCCCAGCTACCCGGATAGATCCCACCCAGCGACCCGACCCGGAGAGGCTCCGCCCAGCAACCCGACCTGGAGAGACCCGCCCAGCGACCCGGAGAGACCCCGCCCAGCGACCCGGAGAGACCCCGCCCAGCTACCCGGAGAGACCCGCCCAGCGACCCGACCCGGGGAGACCCCACCCAGCGACCCGGAGAGACCCGCCCAGCTACCCGACCTAGAGAAGCTCCGCCCAGCAACCCGACCTGGAGAGACCCGCCCAGCGACCCGGAGGGACCCCACCCAGCGACCCGACCCGGAGAGGCTCCGCCCAGCAACCCGACCTGGAGAGACCCGCCCAGCGACCCGGAGGGACCCCACCCAGCGACCCGACCCGGAGAGGCTCCGCCCAGCAACCCGACCTGGAGAGACCCGCCCAGCGACCCGGAGGGACCCCACCCAGCGACCCGACCCGGAGAGGCTCCGCCCAGCAACCCGACCTGGAGAGACCCGCCCAGCGACCCGGAGAGACCCCGCCCAGCGACCCGGAGAGGCTCCGCCCAGCAACCCGACCCGGAAAGACCCGCCCAGCGACCCGGAGAGATCCCGCCCAGCGACCCGGAGAGACCCCGCCCAGCGACCCGGAGAGGCCCCGCCCAGCGACCCGGAGAGGCCCCGCCCAGCGACCCGGAGAGGCCCCGCCCAGCGACCCGGAGAGGCCCCGCCCAGCGACCCGGAGAGGCCCCGCCCAGCGACCGGAGAGGCCCCGCCCAGCGACTCGGAGAGGCCCCGCCCAGCGACCCGGAGAGGCCCCGCCCAATGACCCAGAAAGACCCCGCCCAGCTACACCGGATAGATCCCACCCAGCGACCCGACCCGGAGAGGCCCCGCCCAGCGACCCGGAGAGTCCCGCCCAGCGACCCGGAGAGGCCCCGCCGAGCGACCCGGAGAGTCCCGCCCAGCGACCCGGAGAGACCCCACCCAGCGACCCGGAGAGGCCCCGCCCAGCGACCCGGATAGACCCCACCCAGCGACCCGACCCGGAGAGGCCCCGCCCAGCTACCCGGATAGATCCCACCCAGCGACCCGACCCGGAGAGGCCCCGCCCCAGCGACCCGGAGAGTCCCCGCCCAGCGACCCAGAGAGACCCGCCCAGCGGACCCGACCCGGAGAGGCCCCGCCCAGCTACCCGGATAGATCCCACCCAGCGACCCGGAGAGGCCCCGCCCAGCGACCCGGAGAGGCCCCGCCCAGCGACCCGGAGAGGCCCCGCCCAGCTACCCGGAGGCCCCGCCCAGCGACCCAGAGAGACCCCGCCCTGCGACCCGACCCAGAGGGACCTGCCCAGTGACCCAGAGAGACCCCGCCCAGCGACCTAGAGAGGCCCCGCCCAGTGACCCGACCCAGAGATACCCCGCCCAGCGACCCAGAGAGACCCCGCCCAGCTACCCGGAGAGACCCGCCCAGCGACCCGACCCGGAGAGACCCCACCCAGCTACCCGGAGAGACCCGCCCAGCGACCCGACCCAGAGAGGCCCCGCCCAGCGACCCGACCCGGAGAGACCCCGCCCAGCTACCCGGAGAGACCCGCCCAGCGACCCGACCCAGAGAGGCCCCGCCCAGCGACCCGGAGAGTCCCCGCCCAGCGACCCGACCCAGAGAGACCCCGCCCAGCGACCCGGAGAGTCCCCGCCCAGCGACCCGACCCGGAGAGACCCCACCCAGCTACCCGGAGAGGCCCCGCCCAGCGACCCGGAGAGGCCCCGCCCAGCGACCCGGAGAGACCCCGCCCAGCGACCCGGAGAGACCCCGCCCAGCGACCCGGAGAGACCCCGCCCAGCTACCCGGAGAGACCCGCCCAGCGGCCCGACCCAGAGAGACCCCGCCCAGCGACCCGGAGAGTCCCCGCCCAGCGACCCGACCCGGAGAGACCCCGCCCAGCGACCCGGAGAGGCCCCCGCCCAGCGACCCGGAGAGGCCCCGCCCAGCGACCCGGAGAGGCCCCGCCCAGCGACCCGGAGAGACCCCGCCCAGCTACCCGGAGAGACCCCGCCCAGCGACCGGAGAGACCCCGCCCAGCTACCCGGAGAGACCCGCCCAGCGACCCGACCCGGGGAGACCCCGCCCAGCGACCCGGAGAGACCCGCCCAGCTACCCGGAGAGACCCCGCCCAGCGACCCAGAGAGGCCCCGCCCAGCGACCCGACCCGGAGAGACCCCGCCCAGCTACCCGGAGAGACCCGCCCAGCGACCCGACCCAGAGAGGCCCCGCCCAGCGACCCGACCCGGAGAGACCCCGCCCAGCTACCCGGAGAGACCCGCCCAGCGACCCGACCCAGAGAGGCCCCGCCCAGCAACCCGACCCGGAGAGACCCCGCCCAGCGACCCGGAGAGACCCGCCCAGCGACCCGGAGATGCCCCGCCCAGCGACCCGGAGATGCCCCGCCCAGCGACCCAGAGAGACCCCGCCCAGCGACCCGGAGAGTCCCCGCCCAGCTACCCGGAGAGACCCGCCCAGCGACCCGACCCAGAGAGGCCCCGCCCAGCGACCCGGAGAGTCCCCGCCCAGCTACCCAGAGAGGCCCCGCCCAGCGACCCGACCCGGAGAGACCCCGCCCAGCTACCCGGAGAGACCCCGCCCAGCGACCCGGAGAGGCCCCGCCCAGCTACCCGGAGAGACCCGCCCAGCGACCCGACCCAGAGAGGCCCCGCCCAGCGACCCGACCCGGAGAGACCCCGCCCAGCTACCCGGAGAGACCCGCCCAGCGACCCGACCCAGAGAGGCCCCGCCCAGCACCCTGGACCCCTCCAGACGCAACGCCCTACCTTCCACAAGGTCAGACTTCTCCCATCAGATCCCGGGACCATCCAGCTGCAGCCGCTGACCGAGGAAGCAACTATGAAACAGAACACCCGGAGGCCTTTTTCATCGTGGCCGGAGACTTCAACAAGGCCAACCTCAAGAGTGTACTGCCAAAATTCCACCAGCACATCTCCTGTCCCACCAGGGGCGACAACACTCTTGACCACTGCTACTCAAAAATCAAGGGCGCCTCCCGTTCCATCCCCCGACCGCACTTTGGGAAATCAGACCATAATGAAAAATGAAATGAAATCGCTTATTGTCACGAGTAGGCTTCAAATGAAGTTACTGTGAAAAGCCCCTAGTCGCCACATTCCGGCGCCTGTTCGGGGAGGCTGGTACGGGAATCGAACCGTGCTGCTGGCCTGCTTGGTCAGCTTTCAAAGCCAGCGATTTAGCCCAGTGCTCCTTCTCCAGGCATACAAGCAGAAACTCAAGTGGGAGAATCCAGCTAAGAAGGTTGTGCAGTGCTGGTCCAAAGAGACAGAAGAGCTCTTATGTAACTGCTTAGAGACAGTGGATTGGTCCATATTTAAGAACTCAGCGACCAACTTAAATGAGTATGCCACCACTGTCACAGACTTCATCAGCAAATGTGTGGACAACTGCGTGCCAAAGAAAGCAGTACGTACGTTCCCCAACCAGAAACCATGGCTCAATCGCGAGATTGACTCCCTACTGAAGGACAGATCTGAGGCATTCAAGGCAGATGACCCTATACAAGAAATCCAGGTACGACCTCCGCAAAGCATGGGCAGCACGGTAGCATGGTGGTTAGCACGTGCCTCAATGACTACCGTCCGGTGGCCCTGACTTCAGTCGTAATGAAGTGCTTCGAGAGGTTGATCATGAAGCGCATCACCTCCATATTCCCAGAACGCCTTGACCCACTGCAATTCGCATATCGCCGCAACTTTATCAGCCTCCCCGAACAGGCGCTGGAATGTGGCGACTAGGGGCGTTTCACAGTAACTTCACTTGAAGCCGACTGTGACAATAAACAATTTTCATTTTATTCATTTCAACTGGTTCACAGCAGACACCATTTCCGTGGCCCTACACTCACCTCTAGAGCATCTCGAAAACAAGGACTCCTACATCAGACTCTGAATTATTGACTACAGCTCCGTCTTCAACACCATACTCCCAGCCAAACTCATTTCAAAGCTCCAAAACCTAGGACTTGGCTCTCCACTCTGCAACTGGATCCTCGACTTTCTGACCCACAGACCACAATCAATAAGAATGAACAACAACACCTCCTCCACAATAGTCCTCAATACCGGGGCCCCGCAAGGCTGCGTACTTAGCCGCCTACTCTACTCCCTGTACACACACAACTGCGTGGCAAAACTTGATTCCAACTCTATTTACAAGTTTGCTGACGATACGGCCATAGTGGGCCGGATCTCGAATAGGGAGAGAGATAGAGAACCTAGTGGAGTGGTGCAGCGCTAACAATCTATCCCTCAATGCCAGCAAAACTAAAGAGCTGGTCATTGACTTCAGGAAGCAAAGTACTGTACACACCCCTGTCAGCATCAACTGGGCCGAGGTGGAGATGGTTAGCAGTTTCCAATTCCTGGGGGTGCACATCTCCAAAAACCTGTCCTGGTCCACTCACGTCGACGCTATCACCAAGAAAGCACAACAGCGCCTATACTTCCTCAGGAAACTAAGGAAATTCGGCATGTCCACATTAATCCCTTCCCAACTTTTACAGATGCACTATAGAAAGCATCCTATCGGGCTGCATCACAGCCTGGTATGGCAACTGCTCGGCCCAGGACCGCAAGGAACTTCAGGAATCGTGAACATCGCCCAGTCCACCACACAAACCTGCCTCCCATCCATTGACTCCATCTACACCTCCCGTTGCCTGGGGAAAGCGGGCAGCATAATCAAAGACCCCTCCCACCCGGCTTACTCACTCTTCCAACTTCTTCCATCGGGCAGGAGATACAGAAGTCTGAGAACACGCACGAACAGACTCAAAAACAGCTTCTTCCCCGCTGTTACCAGACTCCTAAATGATCCTCTTATGGATTGATCTCATTAACACGACACCCTTGTAGTTTCACCCGATGCCCGTGTTTATGTAGTTACATTGTGCACGGTGTGTTTCCCTATTATGTATTTTCTTTTCATGTACTTCATGATCTGTTGAGCTGCTCACAGAAAAATACTTTTCACTGTACCTCGGTACACGTGACAATAAACAAATCCAATCCAAACCAATCATGGGCGACTTCAATATGCAGGTGGACTGGGAAAATCAGGTTGGTAGTGGATCCGAAGAAAAGGAATTTGTGGAATGTTTAAGAGATTTTTTTTGGAGCAGCTTGTGGTAGAGCCTACCAGGGAACAGGCAATTCTGGATTTGGTGATGTGTAATGAGACAGACTTGATTAGGGAACTTAGGGTGAAGGAACCCTTAGGAGCAGTGACCACAATATGATAGAATTTACCCTGCAGTTTGAGAGGGAGAAGTTGAATTCAGAGGCAAAGCAGAAATTTATCCCAAGGGGGAGGAAACATACTAAGGGGAGGACAAGGCATCCATGGCTGACGAGGGAAGTCAATGACAGCATAAAAGCATACAAAGTGGCGAGGTTTAGTGGGAAACCAGAGGATTGGGAATCATTTAAAAGTGAGCAGAGGACAACTAAAAAAGCAATAAGGGGGAGAATATGAAGTATGAGTGCAAGCTAGCTAGTAATATAAAGGAAGATAGGAAGAGATTTTTTTCAATCTATAAAAGTAAGAGAGAGGCAAAAATAGACATTGAACCACTGGAAAACGTGGCTGGAGAAGTAATAATAGGAAACAAAGTAATGGCAGATGAACTGAATAGTTACTTTGCGTCACAGTGGAAGACACCAGTGGGATGCCAGAGCTCCAGGAGAAGCAGGGGGCAGAGGTCAGTGCAGTGACCATCACTAAGGAGAAGGTTCTGGGGAAAGTGATAGGTCTGAAGGTGGATAAGTCACCTGGACCGGATGGACTACACCCCAGGATTCTAAAAGAGATAGCCGAGGAGATTGTGGAGGCATTAGTGATGATCTTTCAGGAATCACTGAAGGCAGGAAGGGTCCCAGAGGACTGGAAAGTGGCTAATGTAACACCCCTGTTTAAGAAGGGAGGGAGGCAGAGGGAACTTTTCGGCCGGTTAGCCTGACTTCGAGTCATTGGGAAGATTTTAGAGTCTGTTATTAAAGATGAGATTGCGGATATTTGGAAGTGCATGATAAAATAGGACTGAGTCAGCATGGCTTTGTCAATGGGAGGTCGTGTCTGACAAATCTGTTAGAGATCTTTGAGGAGGTAACAAGGAATTTACACAAAAGAGAACCAGTGGATTTGATTTATTTCGATTTTCAGAAGGCCTTTGACAAGGTCCCGCATAGGATATTCTTAAGAGCATGACATAAGAACTAGGAGCAGGAGTCGGCCATCTGGCCCCTCGAGCCTGCTCCGCCATTCAATGAGATCATGGCTGATCTTTTGTTGACTCAGCTCCACCTTCTGGCCCGAACACCATAACCCTTTATTCCTTTATTCTTCAAAAATATCTATCTTTATCTTGAAAACATTTAATGAAGGAGCCTCAACTGCTTCACTGGGCAAGGAATTCCATAGATTCACAACCCTTTGGGTGAAGAAGTTCCTCCTAAACTCAGTCCTAAATCTACTTCCCCTTATTTTGAGGCTATGTCCCCTAGTTCTGCTTTCACCCGCCAGTGGAAACAACCTGCCCGCATCTATCCGATCTATTCCCTTCATAATTTTATATGTTTCTATAAGATCTCCCCACATCCTTCTAAATTCCAAAAAGTACAGTCCCATCAAGGGCAGCACGGTGGCCTAGTGGTTAGCACAACCGCCTCACGGCGCTGAGGTCCCAGGTTCGATCCCGGCTCTGGGTCACTGTCCGTGTGGAGTTTGCACGTTCTCCCCGTGTCTGCGTGAGTTTCACCCCCACAACCCAAAAATGTGCAGAGTAGGTGGATTGGCCATGCTAAATTGCCCTTAATTGGAAAAAATAATTGGCTAATCTAAATTTATAAAAAAAAAGTACAGTCCCATCTATTCAACCTCTCGTAATCCGACTGGTCGACATGATTTATTTAGATTTCCAGAAGACCTTGACAAGGTGCAGCATAGGAGATTGTTCAATAAGTTAAGAGCCTATGGTGTTAAGGGTAAGATCCTGGCATGGATAGAGGATTGGCTGACTGGCAGAACAAAGAACAAAGAAAATTACAGCACAGGAACAGGCCCATCGGCCCTCCCAGCCTGCGCCGATCCAGATCCTTTATCTAAACCTGTCTCCTATTTTCCAAGGTCTACTTCCCTCTGTTCCCGCCCATTCATATACCTGTCTAGATGCTTCTTAAATGATGCTATCGTGCCCGCCTCTACCACCTCCGCTGGTAAAGCGTTCCAGGCACACACCACCCTCTGCGTAAAAAACTTTCCACGCACATCTCCCTTAAACTTTCCCCCTCTCACCTTGAAATCGTGACCCCTTGTAACTGACACCCCCACTCTTGGGAAAAGCTTGTTGCTATCCACCCTGTCCATACCTCTTAGAATTTTGTAGACCTCAATCAGGTCCCCCCTGAACCTCCGTCTTTCCAACGAAAACAATCCTAATCTATTCAACCTTTCTTCATAGCTAGCACCCTCCATACCAGGCAACATCCTGGTGAACCTCCTCTGCACCCTCTCCAAGGCATCCACATCCTTCTGGTAATGTGGCGACCAGAACTGCACGCAGTATTCCAAATGTGGCCGAACCAAAGTCCTATACAACTGTAACATGACCTGCCAACTCTTGTACTCAATACCCCGTCCGATGAAGGCAAGCATACTGTATGCCTTTTTGACCACTCTATCAACCTGCGTTGCCACCTTCAGGGTACAATGGACCTGAACTCCCAGATCTCTCTGCACATCAATTTTCCCCAAGACCCTTCCATTGACCATATAGTCCACTCTTGAATTTGATCTTCCAAAATGCATCACCTCTCATTTGCCTGGATTGAACTCCATCTGCCATTTCTCTGCCCAACTCTCCAGTCTATCTATATTTTGTTGTATTCTCTGACAGTCCTCCTCGCTATCTGCAACTCCACCAATCTTAGTATCATCTGCAAACTTACTAATCAACAAAACCATGCTGCCTATCACTGATAAGTCTATTTTCTTCCAGATGTGAATAGATCCTATCCCTCAGTATCTTCTCCAACAGTTTGCCTACCACTGACGCCAAGCTCACAGGTCTATAATTCCCTGGATTATCCCTGCTACCCTTCTTAAACAAAGGGACAACATTAGCAATTCTCCAGTCCTCCGGGACCTCACCCATGCTCAAAGATGTTGCAAAGATATCTGTTAAGGCCCCAGCTATTTCGACCCTCACTTCCCTCAGCAACCTGTGATAGATCCCATCCGGTCCTGGGGACTTGTCCACCTTAATGTCTTTCAGAATACCCAAAACTTCCCCCTTCCGTATGACAACTTGACCAAGAGTATTTAAACATCCATCCCTAGCCTCAACATGCATCTTGTCCCTCTCCTTTGTGAATACCGATGCAAAGTACTCATTAAGAATCTCACCCATTTCCTTTGAGTCCACGCATAAATTCCCTCTTTGTCTTTAAGTGAGCCAATCCTTTCTCTAGTTAAGGCAGAGAGTTGGGATAAATGGGTCTTTTTCAGGATGGCAGCCGGTGACTAGTGGTGTTCCTCAAGGGTCTGTGCTGGGACCACAACTTTTCACAATATACACCAATGATCTGGAAGATGGTACTAAAGGCACTGTTGCTAAGTTTGCAGATGGTGGGGGCATGGAATGCACTGCCTGTGGAAGTAGTTGAGTCGGAAACATTAGGGACCTTCAAGCGGCTATTGGATAGGTACATGGATTACGGTAGAATGATGGAGTGTAGGTTCATTTGTTCTTAAGGACAGCACAGTAGCACAGTGGTTAGCACAGTTGCTTCAGAGCTCCAGGGTCCCAGGTTTGATTCCGGCTTGGGTCACTGTCTGTCCGGAGTCTGCACATCCTCCCCGTGTGTGCGTGGGTTTCCTCCGGGTGTTCCGGCTTCCTCCCACAGTCCAAAGATGTGCAGGTTGGGTGGATTGGCCATGATAAATCGCCCTTAGTGTCCAAAATTGCCCTTAGTGTTGGGTGGGGTTGCTAGGTTATGGGGATAGGGTGGAGGTGTTGACCTTGGATAGTGTGCCCTTTCCAAGAGCTGGTGCAGAATCGATGGGCCGAATGGCCTCCTGCACTGTAAATTCTGTTATAATCTATGATTAATCTAGGATAAAGGTTCGGCACATCGTGGGCGGAAGAGCCTGTTCTGTGCTGTATTTTTCTATGTTCTATGATATAAATATCTGTCGAGGGATAGGTAGTATTGAGGAAGCAAGGGGGCTGCAGAAGGACATGGACAGGCTAGGAGAGTGGGCAATGAAGTGGCAGATGGAATACAACGTGGAATTTAGGCATAGACTATTTTCTAAATGGGGAAATGCTTCGGAAATCAGAAGCACAAAGGACTTGGGAGTTCTTGTTCACGATTCTCTTCAAGTTAACGTGCAGATTTAGTCGGCAGTTTAGGGGCAGCACGGTGGTTAGCATAAATGCTTCACAGCTCCAGGGTCCCAGGTTCGATTCCCGGCTGGGTCACTGTCTGTGCGGAGTCTGTACGTCCTCCCCGTGTGTGCGTGGGTTTCCTCCGGGTGCTCCGGTTTCCTCCCACAGTCCAAAGATGAGCGGCTTAGGTGGATTGGCCATGCTAAATTGCCCGTAGTGTCCTAAAAAGTAAGGTTAAGGGGGGGGTTGTTGGGTTACGGGTATAGGGTGGATACGTGGGTTTGAGTAGGGTGATCATTGCTCGGCACAACATCGAGGGCCGAAGGGCCTGTTCTAGAACATAGAACGATACAGCGCAGTACAGGCCCTTCGGCCCTCGATGTTGCACCGACATGGAAAAAATCTAAAGGCCATCTATCCTACACTATGCCCTTATCATCCATATGCTTATCCAATAAATTTTTTAATGCCCTCAATGTTGGCGTGTTCACTACTGTTGCAGGTAGGGCATTCCACGGCCTCACCACTCTTTGCGTAAAAAACCCACCTCTGACCTTTGTCCTATATCTATTACCCCTCAATTTAAGGCTATGTCCCCTCGTGCTAGCCACCTCCATCCGCGGGAGAAGGCTCTCGCTGTCCACCCAATCTAACCCTCTGATCATTTTGTATGCCTCTATTAAGTCACCTCTTAACCTTCTTCTCTCTAACGAAAACAACCTCAAGTCCATCAGCCTTTCCTCATAAGATTTTCCCTCCATACCAGGCAACATCCTGGTAAATCTCCTCTGCACCCGTTCCAAAGCTTCCACGTCCTTCCTATAATGAGGCGACCAGAACTGTACGCAATACTCCAAATGCGGTCGTACTAGAGTTTTGTACAACTGCAACATGACCTCATGGCTCCGGAACTCAATCCCTCTACCAATAAAGGCCAACACACCATAGGCCTTCTTCACAACCCTATCAATCTGGGTGGCAACTTTCAGGGATCTATGTACATGGACACCGAGATCCCTCTACTCATCCACACTACCAAGAATTTTACCATTAGCCAAATATTCCGCATTTCTGTTATTCTTTCCAAAGTGAATCACCTCACACTTCTCCACATTAAACTCCATTTGCCACCTCTCAGCCCAGCTCTGCAGCTTATCTATGTCCCTCTGTAACCTGCAACATCCTTCCGCACTGTCTACAACTCCACCGACTTTAGTGTCGTCTGCAAATTTACTCACCCATCCTTCTGCGCCCTCCTCTAGGTCATTTATAAAAATGACAAACAGCAACGGCCCCAGAACAGATCCTTGTGGTACGCCACTCGTAACTGAACTCCATTCTGAACATTTCCCATCAACTACCACTCTCTGTCTTCTTTCAACTAGCCAATTTCTGATCCACATCTCTAAATCACCCTCAATCCCCAGCCTCCGTATTTTCCGCAATAGCCGACCGTGGGGAACCTTATCAAACGCTTTACTGAAATCCATATACACCACATCAACTGCTCTACCCTCGTCTACCTGTTCAGTCACCTTCTCAAAGAACTCGATAAGGTTTGTGAGGCATGACCTACCCTTCACAAAACCATGCTGACTGTCCCTAATCATATTATTCCTATCTAGATGATTATAAATCATATCTTTTATAATGCTCTCCAAAGACTTTACCCACCACAGACGTTAGGCTCACCGGCCTATAGTTACCGGGGTTATCTCTACTCCCCTTCTTGAACAAAGGGACCACATTTGCTATCCTCCAGTCCTCTGGCACTATACCTAAAAATCAAAGCTAAAGGCTCAGCAATCTCTTCCCTGGCTTCCCAGAGAATCCTAGGATAAATCCCATCCGGCCCCGGGGACTTATCTATTTTCACTTTGTCCAGAATTGCCAACACTTCTTCCCTACGCACCTCAATGCCATCTATTCTAATAGCCTGGGTCTCAGCATTCTCCTCCACAATATTATCTTTTTCTTGAGTGAATACTGACGAAAAGTATTCATTTAGTATCTCGCTTATCTCCTCAGCCTCCACACACAACTTCCCACCACTGTCCTTGACTGGCCCTACTCTTACCCTAGTCATTCTTTTATTCCTGACATACCTATAGAAAGCTTTTGGGTTTTCCTTGATCCTACCTGCCAAAGACTTCTCATGTCCCCTCCTTGCTCGTCTCAGCTCTCTCTTTAGATCCTTCCTCGCTTCCTTGTAACTATCAAGCGCCCCAACTGAAACTTCACGCCTCATCTTCACATAGGCCTCCTTCTTCCTCTTAACAAGAGATTCCACTTCTTTGGTAAACCACGGTTCCCTCGCTCGACCCCTTCTTCCCTGCCTGACTGGTACGTACTTATCAAGAACATGCAATAGCTGTTCCTTGAACAAGCTCCACATATCCAGTGTACCCAACCCTTGCAGCCTACTTCTCCAACCAACACATCCTAAGTCATATCTAATGGCATCATAATTGCCCTTCCCCCAGCTATAACTCTTGCCCTGTGGGGTATACTTATCCCTTTCCATCACTAACGTAAAGGTCACCGAATTGTGGTCACTGTTTCCAAAGTGCTCACCTACCTCCAGATCTAACACCTGGCCTGGTTCATTACACAAAACCAAATCCAATGTGGCTTCGCCTCTTGTTGGCCTGTCAACATATTGTGTCAGGAAACCCTCCTGCACACATTGTACAAAGAATGACCCATCTAATGTACTCGAACTATATCTTTTCCAGTCAATATTTGGAAAGTTAAAGTCTCCCATAACAACTACCCTGTTACTTTCGCTCTTTTCCAGAATCATCTTCGCCATCCTTTCCTCTACATCCCTAGAACTATTAGGTGGCCTATAGAAAACTCCCAACAGGGTGACCTCTCCTTTCCTGTTTCTAACCTCAGCCCATACTACCTCAGAAGAAGAGTCCCCATCTAGCATCCTTTCCGCCACCGTAATACTGTCCTTGACTAGCAGCGCCACACCTCCCCCTCTTTTGCCCCCTTCTCTGAGCTTACTAAAACACCTAAACCCCGGAACCTGCAACAACCATTCCTGTCCCTGCTCTATCCATGTCTCTGAAATGGCCACAACATCGAAGTCCCAGGTACCAACCCATGCTGCCAGTTCCCCTACCTTATTTCGTATACTCCTGGCATTGAAGTAGACACACTTCAAACCACCTACCTGAACACTGGCACCCTCCTGCGAAGTCAAATTTGTGCTCCTGACCTCTATACTCTCAATCTCCCGTACCCCAAAACTACAATCCAGGTTCCCATGCCCCTGCTGAATTAGTTTAAACCCCCCCAAAGAGCACTAACAAATCTCCCCCCCAGGATTTTGGTGCCCCTCAGGTTCAGATGTAGACCATCCTGTCTATAGAGGTCCCACCTTCCCCAGAAAGAGCCCCAGTTATCCAGAAATCTGAATCCCTCCCGCCTGCACCATCCCTGTAGCCACGTGTTTAATTGCTCTCTCTCCCTATTCCTCATCTCACTATCACGTGGCACGGGCAACAACCCAGAGATAACAACTCTGTTTGTTCTCGCTCTGAGCTTCCATCCTAGCTCCCTAAAGGCCTGCCTGACATCCTTGTCCCCTTTCCTACCTATGTCGTTAGTGCCAATGTGGACTACGACTTGGGGCTGCTCTCCCTCCCCCTTAAGGACCCGGAAAACACGATCCGAGACACCACGTACCCTTGCACCTGGGAGGCAACATACCAAACGTGAGTCTCTCTCGCTCCCACAAAATCTCCTATCTGTGCCCCTGACTATTGAGTCCCCAATTACTAATGTTCTACTCCTTTCCACCCTTCCCTTCCGAGCAACAGGGACAGACTCCGTGCCAGAGGCCCGTACCCCATGGCTTACCCCTGGTAAGTCGTCCCCCCCACAAGTATCCAAAACGGTATACTTGTTACTCAGGGGAACGACTGCAGGGGGTCCCTGCACTGACTGCTTCTTCCCAGTCCCTCTTACAGTTACCCATCTATCTCCAGTCTTTGGTGTAACTACTTCCCTGAAGCTCCTATCTATGACCCCCTCTGCCTCCCGAATGATCCGAAGTTCATCCAGCTCAAGCTCCAGGTCCCTAACACGGTTTTTGAGGAGCTGGAGTTGGGTGCACTTCCCACAGATGAAATCAGCAGGGACACTGACGGCGTCCCTCACCTCAAACATTCTGCAGGAGGAGCATTGTACTGCCTTCCCTGACATCACCTCTAGATTTAAAAAAAACAAGAAAAAGAAAAAGAAAGGAAGAGCTTACCTGATATTACCTCAAACCCTGCTCCCGCTGAAAGGTAAGCAAATTTAAAGGCACTCACTCACCTTCACGACAGGCCCCTGCTCCCGCTTCCCAACCACCGTGGGGTGGGGGGGGTTGGTTAGAGGAGGAGGTAGGGTGGGAAACACTCACAAAGTGTTTCGGGTTTAACTGTCACTTGCCAACAGCCTCTCCACAAACCACCTTCAACTTCGGCTGACCGCACTGCACGTATGCAAATTTCCCCAGAACAGCTGATCAGTAGCTCTGCTCTGCTGCCCTCTGCTGGATGATTGCCTTCACTCAAACTCCTCGGGTCTCCTTCGCAGATTCACCTTCAACTTCGGCTGACCGCACTGCACGTATGCAAATTTCCCCAGAACAGCTGATCAGTAGCTCTGCTCTGCTGCCCTCTGCTGGATGATTGCCTTCACTCAAACTCCTCGGGTCTCCTTCGCAGATTCACCTTCAACTTCGGCTGACCGCACTGCACGTATGCAAATTTCCCCAGAACAGCTGATCAGTAGCTCTGCTCTGCTGCCCTCTGCTGGATGATTGCCTTCACTCAAACTCCTCGGGTCTCCTTCGCAGATTCACCTTCAACTTCGGCTGACCGCACTGCACGTATGCAAATTTCCCCAGAACAGCTGATCAGTAGCTCTGCTCTGCTGCCCTCTGCTGGATGATTGCCTTCACTCAAACTCCTCGGGTCTCCTTCGCAGATTCACCTTCAACTTCGGCTGACCGCACTGCACGTATGCAAATTTCCCCAGAACAGCTGATCAGTAGCTCTGCTGCCCTCTGCTGGATGATTGCCTTCACTCAAACTCCTCGGGTCTCCTTCGCAGATTCACCTTCAACTTTGGCTGACCGCACTGCACGTATGCAAATTTCCCCAGAACAGCTGATCAGTAGCTCTGCTCTGCTGCCCTCTGCTGGATGATTGCCTTCACTCAAACTCCTCGGGTCTCCTTCGCAGATTCACCTTCAACTTCGGCTGACCGCACTGCACGTATGCAAATTTCCCCAGAACAGCTGATCAGTAGCTCTGCTCTGCTGCCCTCTGCTGGATGATTGCCTTCACTCAAACTCCTCGGGTCTCCTTCGCAGATTCACCTTCAACTTCGGCTGACCGCACTGCACGTATGCAAATTTCCCCAGAACAGCTGATCAGTAGCTCTGCTCTGCTGCCCTCTGCCTTCTTGTAGGAAAAATGTTCTGTGCTGTATTGTGCTGTATTGTTCTAAGTTAAGGAGGCAAATGCAATGTTAGCATTCAAGTCGAGAGGGCTAGAATACAAGACCAGGGATGTACTTCTGAGGCTGTATAAGGCTCTGGTCAGACCTCATTTGGAGTATTGAGAGCAGTTTTGGGCCCCGGATATAAGGAAGGATGTGTTGGATTTGGAAAGGGTCCAGGGGAGGTTCAGAAGAATGATCCCTGGAATGAAGAGCTTGTCGTATGAGGAATGGTTGAGGACTCTGGGTCTGTACTTGTTGGAGTTTTGAAGGACGGGGTCGGGGGGGGGGGGGATCTTATTGAAACTTACAGGATACTGCGAGGCCTGGATAGAGTGGACGTGGAGAGGATGTTTCCACTTGTAGGAAAAACTAGAAGCAGAGGACACCATCTCAGACTAAAGGGACGATCCTTTAAAACAGAGATGAGGAGGAATTTCTTCAGCCAGAGGGTGGTGAATCTGTGGAACTCTTTGCCGCAGAAGGCTGCGGGGCCAAATCACTGAGTGTCTTTAAGACAGAGATAGATAGGTTCTTGATTAATAAGGGGATCAGGGGCTATGGGGAGAAGGCAGGAGAACGGAGATGAGAAAAATATCAGTCATGATTGAATGGCGGAGCAGACCCGATGGGCCGAGTGGTCTAATTCTGCTCCTGTGTCTTATGGGAGTTTCAGGCCAGATTATGGGCCCAAATCTTTGCAGTTTTGAACCCACGTTAGTGAGATTGTTGACACTGAACCTCAGCTAACAGCCAAAGATTAACAATGCTTTTCAGTTGGATATCATTCCAGGTGTTTGACCTGCTGCTCGGCCCATTTCTGTTGTTATGTTATTTTGTGTTTTGACCTTTCAAGATGTGATTGCAGTGATTTGTGAATGGCCCAGTGAAGTACCTGAGCAGTTGTGTATGTTAAAGTAACACTAAATAAATGCAATTTGTTGTTGTTTCTCCCAGGGAAGAAGGCCAGAACCTTTGACTTGGAGGCTATATTTGAGCAGACTCGTCGGACTGCCATTGAGAGGAGCAGGAAAGTGCTGGGTAAGACCCGGATTGTGGCTGGTGCCTCGTGTCCAGGCACTGGTTTGTGAATCTTCTGATATATTTACAAGCCAGTTAATCTGGAGTCTTCGCTCAGTCATTGTGATGCTTGGCTTGCTTCCTACTTGCTTTATCCGAACATGTGATTTTTTTTTCCTCAGAGGAGGAGGAGAGGAGTGTGGATGGATCCCAAGACCCGCCAAGCTGCTCCGGGAGATCAGATTCCCCCACTAGGAAAGGCCACTCTGGACACTCTGCAAGGTAGTAACCAAACCAGCCCCTTCCTGCTCACCCCTGTGTGGGTGTGTTTGTGCGCATAGAACATAGAACACTACAGCGCAGTACGGGCCCTTCGGCCCTCGATGTTGCGCCGACCTGTGAAACCATCTGAAGCCTATCTGACCTACACTATTCCATTTTCATCCATATGTCTATCCAGTGACCACTTAAATGCCCTTAAAGTTGGCGAGTCTACTACTGTTGCAGGCAGGGCGTTCCACACCCCTACTACTCTCTGAGTAAAGAAACTACCTCTGACATCTGTCCTATATCTCTCACCCCTCAATTTAAAGCTATGTCCCCTCGTGTTGGTCATCACCATCCGAGGAAAAAGACTCTCACTGTCCACCCTATCTAACCCTCTGACTATCTTATATGTCTCTATTAAGTCACCGCTCAGCCTTCTCCTCTCTAACGAAAACAACCTCAATTCCCTGAGCCTTTCCTCATAAGACCTTCCCTCCATACCAGGCAACATCCTAGTAAATCTCCTCTGAACCCTTTCCAAAGCTTCCACATCCTTCCTATAATGTGGTGACCAGAACTGCACGCAGTACTCCAGGTGTGGACGCACCAGAGTTATGTACAGCTGCAGCATGACCTTGTGGTTCCGAAACCCAATCCCCCTGCTTATAAAGGCTAGCACACCATATGCCTTCTTAACAGCCCTATTAACCTGGGTGGCAACTTTCAGGGATTTATGCACCTGGATGCCGAGATCTCTCTGTTCAGCTACACTACCAAGAATCTTACCATTAGCGCAGTACTCTGCATTCCTGTTACTCCTTCCAAAGTGAACCACCTCACACTTTTCCACATTAAACTCCATTTGCCACCTCTCAGCCCAGCTCTGCAGCTTATCTATGTCCCTCTGTATCCTATAACATCCTTCAGCACTATCCACAACTCCACCGACCTTCATGTCATCTGCAAATTTACTAACCCATCCTTCTACACCCTCTTCCAGGTCATTTATAAAAATGACAAACAGCAGTGGCCCCAAAACAGATCCTTGCGGTACACCACTAGTAACTGAACTCCAGGATGAACATTTGCCATCAACCACCACCCTCTGTCTTCTTTCAGCTAGCCAATTACTGATCCAAACCGCTAAATCACCTTCAATCCCATACTTCTGTATTTTCTGCAATAGCCTACCGTGGGGAACCTTATCAAACGCCTTACTGAAACCCATATACACCACATCAAACGCTTTACTCTCATCCATCTGTTTGGTCACCTTCTCAAAACACTCAATAAGGTTTGTGAGGCATGACCTACCCTTCACAAAACCGTGTTGAGTATCGCTAATCAACTTGTTCTTTTCAAGATGATTATAAACCCTATCATAACCTTTTCCAACATTTTACCCACAAGGCTCACAGGTCTATAATTACCAGGGTTGTCTCTACTCCCCTTCTTGAACAAGGAGACAACATTTGCTATCCTCCAGTCTTCCGGCACTATTCCTGTCGACAAAGATGACATAAAGATCAAGGACAAAGGCTCTGCAATCTCCTCCCTGGCGTCCCAGAGAATCCTAGGATAAACCCCATCTAGCCCAGGGGACTTATCTATTTTTACACTTTCCAAAATTGCTAACACCTCCTCCTTGTGAACCTCAGTATGTAAATAGTCCAACTCGGGAAGGGGCCATACTAGACCTGGTATTGGAGAATGATCCCAGTCAGGTGGTTGACGTTTCAGTCGGCGATTACTTTGGGAATAGCGTTCACAATTCCATAAATTTTAGAATACTCATGGACAAAAACGAGAGTGGTCCTAAAGGAAGAGTGATAAATTGGGGAAAGGCCAACTATAACAAAATGTGGATTGGGAGCAGCTGTTTAAGGGTAAATCCACATTTGAAACGTGGGAGTCTTTTAAGGAAAGGTTGATTAGAGTGCAGGACAGACATGTTCCTGTGAAAATGAGAGATAGAAATGGCAAGATTAGGGAACCATGGATGACGGGTGGAATTGTGAGACTAGCTAAGATGAAAAAGGAAGCATACATAAGATCGAGGCGTCTCAAAACTGATGAAGCTTTGGAGGAATATCAGGAAAGTAGGACAAATATCAAACGCGCAATAAAGAGGGCTAAAAGGGGTCATGAAATATCTTTGGCTAACAGGGTTAAGGAAAATCCCAAAGCCTTTTATTCGTATATAAGGAGCAAGAGGGTAACTAGAGAAAGGATTGGCCCACTCAAAGACAAAAGAGGGAATTTATGCGTGGAGTCAGAGGAAATGAGTGAGATTCTTAATGAGTACTTTGCATCGGTATTCACCAAGGAGAGGGACATGATGGATGTTGAGGCTAGGGATGGATGTTTAAATACTCTCGGTCATGTTGGCATAAGGAAGGGGGAGGTTTTGGGTATTCTAAAAGGCATTAAGGTGGACAAGTCCCCAGGACCGGGTGGTATCTATCCCAGGTTACTGAGGGAAGCGAGGGACGAAATAGCTGGGGCCTTAACAGATATCTTAGCAGAATCCTTAAGCACGGGTGAGGTCCCAGAGGACTGGAGAATTGCTAATGTTGTCCCTTTGTTTAAGAAGGGTAGCAGGGATAATCCAGGGAATTATAGATCTGTGAGCTTGACGTCAGTGGTAGGCAAACTGTTGGAGAAGATACTGAGGGATAGGATAGAACATATAACATAGAACAGTACAGCACAGAACAGGCCCTTCGGCCCTCAATGTTGTGCCGAGCCATGATCACCCTACTCAAACCCACGTATCCACCCTATACCCGTAACCCAACAACCCCCCCCCCTTAACCTTACTTTTATTAGGACACTATGGGCAATTTAGCATGGCCAATCCACCTAACCCGCACATCTTTGGACTGTGGGAGGAAACCGGAGCACCCGGAGGAAACCCACGCACACGGTGAGGACGTGCAGACTCCACACAGACAGTGACCCAGCCGGGAATCGAACCTGGGACCCTGGAGCTGTGAAGCATTTATGCTAACCACCATGCTACCCTGCTGCCCCCAAATCTATTCACATTTGGAAGAAAATAGACTTATCAGTGATAGGCAGCATGGTTTTGTGCAGGGAAGGTCATGTCTTACAAACTTAATAGAATTCTTTGAGGAAGTGACAAAGTTAATTGATGAGGGAAGGGCTGTAGAAGTCATATACATGGACTTCAGTGAAGCATGTGATAAAGTTTCCCGTGGCAGGTTGATGGAAAAAGTGAAGTCGTATGGGGTTCAGGGTGTACTAGCTAGATGGAAAAAGAACTGGCTGGGCAACAGGAGACAGGGAGTAGTGGTGGAAGGGAGTGTCTCAAAATGGAGAAAGGTGACTAGTGGTGTTCCACAGGGATCCGTGCTCGAACTACTGTTGTTTGTGATATACATAAATAATCTGGACGAAGGTAGAAGTGGTCTGATGAGCAAGTTTGCAGATGATACTAAGATTGGTGGAGTTGCAGATAGCGAGGAGGACTGTCAGAGAATACAGCAGAATAAAGATAGATTGGAGAGTTGGGCAGAGAAATGGCAGATGGTGTTCAATCCAGGCAAATGCGAGGTGATACATTTTGGAAGATCTAACTTGAGCAGACTATATGGTCAATGGAAGAGTCCTGGGGAAAATTGATGTACAGAGAAATCTGGGAGTTCAGGTCCATTGTACCCTGAAGATGGCAACACAGGTCGATAAGAGTGGTCAAGAAGGCATACAGCATGCTTGCCTTCATCGGACGGGGTATTGAGTACAAGAGTCGGCAGGTCATGTTACAGTTCTTTCGGACTTTGGTTAGGCCGCATTTGGAATACTGCGTGCAGTTCTGGTCGCCACATTACCAGAAGGATGTGGATGCTTTAGAGAGGGTGCAAAGGAGGTTGCCTGGTATGGAGGGTGCTAGCTATGAAGAAAGGTTGAGTAGATTAGGATTGTTTTCATTAGCAAGACGGAGGTTGAGGGGAGACCTGATTGAGGTCTTCAAAATTATGAGAGGTATGGACAGGGTGGATAGCAACAAGCTTTTTCCAAGAGTGGGGGTGTCAGTTACAAGGGGTCACGATTTCAAGGTGAGAGGGGAAAAGTTTAAGGGAGATGTGCGTGGAAAGTTTTTTACGCAGAGGGTGGTGGGTGCCTGGAATGCTTTGCCAGCGGAGGTGGTAGAGGCGGGCATGATAGCATCATTTAAGATGCATCTGGACAGATATATGAACGGGTGGGGAACAGAGAGAAGTGGACCTTGGAAAATAGGGGACAGGTTTAGATAAAGGATCTGGATCGGCGCAGGCTGGGAGGGCCGAAGGGCCTGTTCCTGTGCTGTAATTTTCTTTGTTCTTCTTTTGGGTACATATTGGTACCAACGATATTGGAGAAGTAAGGATGAGGTCCTTCAAGCAGAATTTATGGAGCCAGGAAGTAGATTAAATGGTATTTATTTTAATGCAAGGAGTCTGGCAAACAAGGCAGATGAATTGAGGGTGCAAATTAAACCATATAGCTGGTTTAGCTCACCAGGCTAAATCGCTGGCTTTTAAAGCAGACCAAGCAGGCCAGCAGCACGGTTCAATTCCTGTACCAGCCTCCCCGGACAGGCACCGGAATGTGGCGACTAGGGGCTTTTCACAGTAACTTCATTGAAGCCTACTCGTGACAATAAGCGATTTTCATTTCATTTTCATGATGTCATTGCTGTCACCTTGACGTGGTTGAGAGAGGGGCAGGATTGGCAGCTCAATATTCCAGGATACAGGATCTTCAGGCGAGACAGGGAAGAGGTAAAAAAGGAGGGGGTGTCGGAATTTTGATCAGGGAATAAATTACAGCAGTAAGGAGGAATGAATCTTAGACTCTTCAACTGAAGCCATGAGGTAGAACTTAAAAACCAGAAAGGAGCAATCACATTGGTGGGAGTGTTCTATAGGCCCCCTAACAGTCCGAGAGAAATAGAAGAGCAGATATTTTGGCAAATTTCAGAGAAGTGTAAAAGTAATACACTTGAGAAAGGACGTACTGGCGCTGGAGGGTGTGCAGAGGAGATTCACTAGGTTAATCCCAGACCTGAAGGGGTTGGATTATGAGGAGAGGTTGAGTAGACTGGGACTGTACTCATTGGAATTTAGAAGATTGTTCCAGATTGGAAAAGAACAAGGATGGGCCTGAGATCTAAACTGGGGGAAGGCCAGATATGACCTTGGGGTCTATGTTAATAGATCTTTGAAAGTTGCCGCTCAAGTGGATAGAGCTATGAAGAATGCCTATGGTGTGTTAGCGTTCATTAGCAGAGGGATTGAATTTAAGAGCTGTGAGGTGATGTTGCAGCTGTACAAAACCTTGGTACGGCCACATTTGGAGTACTGTGTGCAGTTCTGGTCGCCTCATTTTAGGAAGGATGTGGAAGCTTTGGAAAAGGTGCCAATGAGTTTTACCAGGATGTTGCCTCGAATGGAGAGTAGATCACACGAGGAAAGGTTGAGGGTGCTAGGCCGTTTCTCATTAGAACGGAGAAGGATGAGGGGGCGACTTGATAGAGGTTTATAAGATGATCAGGGGAATAGATAGAGTAGGCAGTCAGAGACTTTTTCCCCGGGTGGAACAAACCATTACAAGGGGACATAAATTTAAGGTGAATGGTGGAAGATATAGGGGGGATGTGAGAGGTAGGTTCTTTACCCAGAAAGGTTGAGTAGATTAGGATTGTTTTCGTTGGAAAGATGGAGGTTGAGGGGGGACCTGATTGAGGTCTACAAAATTATGAGAGGTATAGACAGGGTGGATAGCAACAAGCTTTTCCCAAGAGTGGGGGTGTCAGTTACAAGGGGTCACGATTTCAGAGTGAGAGGGGGAAAGTTTAAGGGAGATGTGCATGGAAAGTTTTTTACGCAGAGGGTGGTGGGTGCCTGGAACGCTTTACCAGCGGAGGTGGTAGAGGCGGGCACGATAGCATCATTTAAGAAGCATCTAGACGGGTATATGAATGGGCGGGAACAGAGGGAAGTAGACCTTGGAAAATAGGAGACAGGTTTAGATAAAGGATCTGGATCGGCGCAGGCTGGGAGGGCCGAAGGGCCTGTTCCTGTGCTGTAATTTTCTTTGTTCTTTGTTCTTAGTAGTGGGGGCATGGAATGCACTGCCTGTGGAAGTAGTTGAGTCGGAAACATTAGGGACCTTCAAGCGGCTATTAGATAGGTACATGGATTATGGTAGAATGATGGAGTGTAGATTGATTTATTCTTAATCTAGGACAAAAATTTGGTACAACATCGTGGGCCGAAGGGCCTGTTCTGTGCTGTATTTTTCTATGTTCTATGATTTGGCCAGAGTGGACAGGGAGCAGACACTGTTAGATAAATCTATAACAGGACAGTGGGACACATTCAAGAAGGAAATGGGAATGCAGGGCCAACAGGTTCCAATCAAGAAAAAGGATGGGACCAACAAATCGAGTGAACCCTGGATATCGAGGGATATACAGCATTGGATCAGGATAAAACAAATCATAGAATTTACAGTGCAGAAGGAGGCCATTCGGCCCATCGAGTCTGCACCCGCTCTTGGAAAGAGCACCCTACCCAAGGTGCTCAATCCCCCTATCCTCCACCCTATCCCCATAATCCAGCAACCCCATCTACATTTTTGGAGACTAAGGGCAATTTATCATTGTCAATCCACCTAACCTGCACATCTTTGGACTGTGGGAGGAAACCGGAGCACCCGGAGGAAACCCACGCACACAAGGAGAACATGCAGACAGTGACCCAAGCGGGAATCGAACCTGGGACTCTAGCGCTATGAAGACACAGTGCTAACCACTGTGCTACCGTATTGCCCTTATAGAACATAGAACGATACAGCGCAGTACAGGCCCTTCGGCCCTCGATGTTGCACCGACATGGAAAAAAAAAACTAAAGGCCATCTAACCTACACTATGCCCTTATCATCCATATGCTTATCCAATAAATTTTTAAATGCCCTCAATGTTGGCGAGTTCACTACTGTTGCAGGTAGGGCATTCCACGGCCTCACCACTCTTTGCGTAAAAAACCCACCTCTGACCTCTGTCCTATATCTATTACCCCTCAATTTAAGGCTATGTCCCCTCGTGCTAGCCACCTCCATCCGCGGGAGAAGGCTCTCGCTGTCCACCCTATCTAACCCTCTGATCATTTTGTATGCCTCTATTAAGTCACCTCTTAACCTTCTTCTCTCTAACGAAAACAACCTGAAGTCCATCAGCCTTTCCTCATAAGATTTTCCCTCCATACCAGGCAACATCCTGGTAAATCTCCTCTGCACCCTTTCCAAAGCTTCCACGTCCTTCCTATAATGAGGCGACCAGAACTGTACGCAATACTCCAAATGCGGCCGTACCAGAGTTTTGTACAACTGCAACATGACCTCATGGCTCCGGAACTCAATCCCTCTACCAATAAAGGCCAACACACCATAGGCCTTCTTCACAACCCTATCAACCTGGGTGGCAACTTTCAGGGATCTATGTACATGGACACCGAGATCCCTCTGCTCATCCACACTACCAAGAATTTTACCATTAGCCAAATATTCTGCATTCCTGTTATTCTTTCCAAAGTGAATCACCTCACACTTCTCCACATTAAACTCCATTTGCCACCTCTCAGCCCAGCTCTGCAGCTTATCTATGTCCCTCTGTAACCTGCAACATCCTTCCGCACTGTCTACAACTCCACCGACTTTAGTGTCGTCTGCAAATTTACTCACCCATCCTTCTGCGCCCTCCTCTAGGTCATTTATAAAAATGACAAACAGCAACGGCCCCAGAACAGATCCTTGTGGTACGCCACTCGTAACTGAACTCCATTCTGAACATTTCCCATCAACTACCACTCTCTGTCTTCTTTCAACTAGCCAATTTCTGATCCACATCTCTAAATCACCCTCAATCCCCAGCATCCGTATTTTCTGCAATAGCCGACCGTGGGGAACCTTATCAAACGCTTTACTGAAATCCATATACACCACATCAACTGCTCTACCCTCGTCTACCTGTTCAGTCACCTTCTCAAAGAACTCGATAAGGTTTGTGAGGCATGACCTACCCTTCACAAAAACATGCTGACTATCCCTAATCATATTATTCCTATCTAGATGATTATAAATCGTATCTTTTATAATCCTCTCCAAGACCTTACCCACCACAGACGTTAGGCTCACCGGCCTATAGTTACCGGGGTTATCTCTACACCCCTTCTTGAACAAAGGGACCACATTTGCTATCCTCCAGTCCTCTGGCACTATTCCTGTAGCCAATGATAACCTAAAAATCAAAGCCAAAGGCTCAGCAATCTCTTCCCTGGCTTCCCAGAGAATCCTAGGATAAATCCCATCCGGCCCCGGGGACTTATCTATTTTCACCTTGTCCAGAATTGCCAACACTTCTTCCCTACGCACCTCAATGCCATCTATTCTAATAGCCTGGGTCTCAGCATTCTCCTCCACAATATTATCTTTTTCTTGAGTGAATACTGACGAAAAGTATTCATTTAGTATCTCGCTTATCTCCTCAGCCTCCACACACAACTTCCCACCACTGTCCTTGACTGGCCCTACTCTTACCCTAGTTATTCTTTTATTCCTGACATACCTATAGAAAGCTTTTGGGTTTTCTTTGATCCTACCTGCCAAAGACTTCTCATGTCCCCTCCTTGCTCGTCTCAGCTCTCTCTTTAGATCCTTCCTCGCTTCCTTGTAACTATCAAGCGCCCCAACTGAAACTTCATGCCTCATCTTCACATAGGCCTCCTTCTTCCTCTTAACAAGAGATTCCACTTCTTTGGTAAACCACGGTTCCCTCGCTCGACCCCTTCCTCCCTGCCTGACTGGTACGTACTTATCAAGAACCTGCAATAGCTGTTCCTTGAACAAGCTCCACATATCCAGTGTGCCCAACCCTTGCAGCCTACTTCTCCAACCAACACATCCTAAGTCATGTCTAATGGCATCATAATTGCCCTTCCCCCAGCTATAACTCTTGCCCTGCGGAGTATACTTATCCCTTTCCATCACTAACGTAAAGGTCACCGAATTGTGGTCACTGTTTCCAAAGTGCTCACCTACCTCCAGATCTAACACCTGGCCTGGTTCATTACCCAAAACCAAATCCAATGTGGCCTCGCCTCTTGTTGGCCTGTCAACATATTGTGTCAGGAAACCCTCCTGCACACATTGTACAAAGAACGACCCATCTAATGTACTCGAACTATATCTTTTCCAGTCAATATTTGGAAAGTTAAAGTCTCCCATAACAACTACCCTGTTACTTTCGCTCTTTTCCAGAATCATCTTCGCCATCCTTTCCTCTACATCCCTAGAACTATTAGATGGCCTATAGAAAACTCCCAACAGGGTGACCTCTCCTTTCCTGTTTCTAACCTCAGCCCATACTACCTCAGAAGAAGAGTCCCCATCTAGCATCCTTTCCGCCACCGTAATACTGTCCTTGACTAGCAGCGCCACACCTCCCCCTCTTTTGCCCCCTTCTCTGAGCTTACTAAAACACCTAAACCCCGGAACCTGCAACAACCATTCCTGTCCCTGCTCTATCCATGTCTCTGAAATGGCCACAACGTCGAAGTCCCAGGTACCAACCCATGCTGCCAGTTCCCCTACCTTATTTCGTATACTCCTGGCATTGAAGTAGACACACTTCAAACCACCTACCTGAACACTGGCACCCTCCTGCGAAGTCAAATCTGTGCTCCTGACCTCCATACTCTCAATCTCCCGTACCCCAAAACTACAATCCAGGTTCCCATGCCCCTGCTGAATTAGTTTAAACCCCCCCAAAGAGCACTAACAAATCTCCCCCCCAGGATATTGGTGCCCCTCAGGTTCAGATGTAGACCATCCTGTCTATAGAGGTCCCACCTTCCCCAGAAAGAGCCCCAGTTATCCAGAAATCTGAATCCCTCCCGCCTGCACCATCCCTGTAGCCACGTGTTTAATTGCTCTCTCTCCCTATTCCTCATCTCACTATCACGTGGCACGGGCGACAACCCAGAGATAACAACTCTGTTTGTTCTCGCTCTGAGCTTCCATCCTAGCTCCCTAAAGGCCTGCCTGACATCCTTGTCCCCTTTCCTACCTATGTCGTTAGTGCCAATGTGGACTACGACTTGGGGCTGCTCCCCCTCCCCCTTAAGGACCCGGAAAACACGATCCGAGACATCACTTACCCTTGCACCTGGGAGGCAACATACCAAACGTGAGTCTCTCTCGCTCCCACAAAATCTCCTATCTGTGCCCCTGACTATTGAGTCCCCAATTACTAATGTTCTACTCCTTTCCCCCCTTCCCTTCTGAGCAACAGGGACAGACTCCGTGCCAGAGGCCCGTACCCCATGGCTTACCCCTGGTAAGTCGTCCCCCCCACAAGTATCCAAAACGGTATACTTGTTACTCAGGGGAACGACCGCAGGGGGTCCCTGCACTGACTGCTTCTTCCCAGTCCCTCTTACAGTTACCCATCTATCTCCAGTCTTTGGTGTAACTACTTCCCTGAAGCTCCTATCTATGACCCCCTCTGCCTCCCGAATGATCCGAAGTTCATCCAGCTCAAGCTCCAGGTCCCTAACACGGTTTTTGAGGAGCTGGAGTTGGGTGCACTTCCCACAGATGAAATCAGCAGGGACACTGACGGCGTCCCTCACCTCAAACATTCTGCAGGAGGAGCATTGTACTGCCTTCCCTGACATCACCTCTAGATTTAAAAAAAAAACAAGAAAAAGAAAAAGAAAGGAAGAGCTTACCTGATATTACCTCAAACCCTGCTCCCGCTGAAAGTTAAGCAAATTTAAAGGCACTCACTCACCTTCACGACAGGCCCCTGCTCCCGCTTCCCAACCACCGTGGGGTGGGGGGGGGTTGGTTAGAGGAGGAGGTAGGGTGGGAAACACTCACGAAGTGTTTCGGGTTTAACTGTCACTTGCCAACAGCCCCTCCACAAACCACCTTCAACTTAGGCTGACCGCGCTGCACGTATGCAAATTCCCCCAGAACAGCTGATCAGTAGCTCTGCTCTGCTGCCCTCTGCTGGATGCCCGTCTTCACTCAAACTCCTTGGGTCTCCTTCGCCGGCTCCCCTTCAACTTAGGCTGACCGCACTGCACGTATGCAAATTCCCCCAGAACAGCTGATCAGTAGCTCTGCTCTGCTGCCCTCTGCTGGATGCCCGTCTTCACTCAAACTCCTTGGGTCTCCTTCGCCGGCTCCCCTTCAACTTAGGCTGACCGCACTGCACGTATGCAAATTCCCCCAGAACAGCTGATCAGTAGCTCTGCTCTGCTGCCCTCTGCTGGATGCCCGTCTTCACTCAAACTCCTTGGGTCTCCTTCGCCGGCTCCCCTTCAACTTAGGCTGACCGCACTGCACGTATGCAAATTCCCCCAGAACAGCTGATCAGTAGCTCTGCTCTGCTGCCCTCTGCTGGATGCCCGTCTTCACTCAAACTCCTTGGGTCTCCTTCGCCGGCTCCCCTTCAACTTAGGCTGACCGCACTGCACGTATGCAAATTCCCCCAGAACAGCTGATCAGTAGCTCTGCTCTGCTGCCCTCTGCTGGATGCCCGTCTTCACTCAAACTCCTTGGGTCTCCTTCGCCGGCTCCCCTTCAACTTAGGCTGACCGCACTGCACGTATGCAAATTCCCCCAGAACAGCTGATCAGTAGCTCTGCTCTGCTGCCCTCTGCTGGATTATGGGAGGCTCATGGCAGATATGGAGGGCTCAAAACAGCAGAAACCTCAGAGGCGTATAGAATGTGTAAGAGGGAAATGATAAGGAAATTAGGAGAGCAAAAAGGGGACATGAAATGATACTGGCAGGTAAAATAAAGGAACATCCGAAATTGTTTTACAGGTGTACGAGGGTAAATGGAAAACTGGGGAAAGATTAGGGCCCATTAAGGACCATGGTGGTAATTTGTGTGTGGAGCCGCAGGGCATATGTGGGGCTCAAAATGAATACTTTGTGTGGGTGAGAAGGACTGTAATAACATTAAAGAGATTAACATAGACAGGGAGGAGGTTCTGAGTGGTTTGGCTGGCTTAAAAGTAGACAAATCTCCAGGGCCAGATGAAATTTGATTCAACTTATTGTCACGTGTACCGAGGTACAGTGAAAAGTATTGTTCTGCGTACTGTCCAGACAGATCATTCCATACATGAAAACACATAGCACATACATAAATACACAATGTAAATACATAAACATAGACATCAGGTGAAGCATACAGAGTGTAGTACTACTCAGTAGAGAAGATGTGTGGAGAGATCAGTTCAGTCCATAAGAGCGTCGTTTTGGAGTCTGGTGACAGCGGGGAAGAAGCTGTTTTTGAGTGTCTTTGTGCGTGTTCTCAGACTTCTGTATCTTATGTCTGAGGGAAGAAGTTGGAAGAGTGAATAAGCCGGGTGGGAGGGGTCTTTGATTATGCTTTTTTTCCAATTCCTTTCAGGGATGTGGGCGTCGCTGGTTCGGCCAGCTTTTATTGCCCATCCCTAGCTGCCCTTCAGAAGGTGGTGGTGAGCTGCCTTCTTGAACCGTTGCAGTCCCTGAGGTGTAGATACACCCCCTGTGCTGTTAGGGAGGGAGTTCCAGGGTGTTGTCCCAGCGTCAGTGAAGGATTGGCGATATGTTTCCAAGTCAAGAGGGTGAGTGACTGAGAGGGGAACCTCCAGGTGGTTCTCTTATCCTTCTAGATGGTAGTGGTTGTGGGTTTGGAAGATGCTGGGCAAGGCTTAAGTGCTGTAGGGATTCTATGATTTGTTTTAATTTTTCTGCTGTTTTGATTTTAAAAAAATAAATTTAGAGTACCCAATTCAATTTTTTTGCTCTCAATTAAGGGGCAATTTAGTGTGGCCAATTCACCTACTGTACAGCTGTAATATGTTCTGTAATCAGCATTGCTGCTCCCCCACCTCTTGACCCCCCCTCACCTAAAACACCTATAACCTGGAATATTTAGCTGCCAGTCCTGTCCCTTTTTTAACCAAGTCTCCTTTGCAGCAACCACATCCAAGCTCTGCGCATGAATCAAAGCTTTAAATTCATCCGTCTTACTTGTTATACTCTGGCCGTTGAAGCAGATACACTCCAGACCTCCAGGCCCACTGAGTTCAACCTCCCCCAGCCTGCCCTTCCTCTGAGCCAGCCTGACCTTGGTACCATGCTCATCCCCTAGCTACACTTGCTGGCTTACTGTCTTGATTCCCATCCCCCTGCCACATTAGTTTAAACCCACCCAAACTATACTAGCAAACCTCCCAGCCAGGATATTAATGCCCCTCCAGTTCAGATGTAACCCGTCCTTCTTGTACAGTCCCCATCTTCCCTGGAAGACATACCTACGATATGAAAAATTGAAGCCCTCCCTCCTGCACCAGTTCTTTAGCCACGTGTTCAACTGCACTATATCCCTGTTGCCAGCCTCACAATATCCTGAGATTACTACCCCAGAGGTCCTGCTTTTTAATCTTCTACCTAACTCCCTAAATTACTGTTGCAGGACCTCGCTACTCTTTCTACCTATGTCATTCATGCCACATATTCGGCTGCACTATCCTCCTATTTCTGGCCTCACTGGCACGTGGCACAGGGAGTAATCCTGAGATTACAACCCGAGAGGTCCTGCATTTTAGCTGACTGCCTAACTTCCTGAACTCCTTCTGCAGGACCTCATCACTCTTCCTGCCGATGTCGTTAGTCCCTATGTGAACTATAACTTCTGGCTGTTCACCCTCCCCCTTCAGGATGTCCTGTGTTCGTTCAGAGACATCCTTGACCCTGGCACCAGGGAGGCAACATACCATCCTGGAGTCTCTGTCACGCCCACAGAGACGCCTATCTGTACACCTTACTACAGTAGTCCCCCTTTATAACGCGGGTGTTGGGGTCCAAGACAGCCACCCGCGTTGCATCCGAGCCGCGGATATCCACGATGGGTGTTTTAAATTTATTTTAAAATCTATGCTAGCGCTTCCCATTGAGAGTCTACGGGGGGCGGGGGGAGAGGTCAGACTCCCGTAGACTCACAATGGGAAGCGCTAGCATAGATTTTAAAATAAATTTAAAACACCCATCGTGGATATCCCCTATAACTATTGCTCTCCTGCACTTTTCCCTCCCCTGCTGAGCAACAGAGCCAGTTGTGGTGCCACTGCTCTGGCTGCTGCTGTTTTCCCCTGATAGGCTATTTCCCCCCGCCCCCCCCAACAGTATCCAAAACGGTGTACTTGTTTGAGAGTTCTGTCTACCGCAGCGTTCTGTCGGCTCTCGATTTACAGAACATTCTACTTTCTATTCTTGTCAAAGGGGAAAACCTCAATTTTTACTTGTATTACATTCACGCTGCCAATTTCTTTCCTGCTTTTCCACTTAACCAACCTATTTCTGTATTCTCATCACAATTGCCTCGGCCACGAAACAGTTTTCATTTTAAATTAGTTTCTAAAAGCATACAAGCAACAGAATACATTCCCAATTACAGGATTTCCTTGATTTCCATATTGTTACGATTTCCAAACTCCAGTCAGTATTTCTTGATTTCTGCTGTGTTGGTGGTGTTACATTTTGTTGGTGATGTACGTCTGACGGTGGCTTGTCTCCTTGGCAGTTCGCCGGGTGCCAATGGAAGTGACAATGACAGTAACAGCTCCAGTGAAGGAATTGGTCCCGCTTTACCGTCCCAGCTATGCAGATTGGCTGTTGAGGAAGACGAGGATGCTGTGGGCCCCCCTCTACCCCCAGGATATGGTAAACCGCAATGTGAAACAGATGATGAGGAGGAGGATGAGGAAGACGACGATGAGGATGAGGTAAGTGAGGGTATTTCTGTAGCAGGACCGTCGAACTAAGGCAGGAAAAGTCGATGTGAACAGTTCATTTGATGTAGCCTGTGTGGATTTTAGGCTTTCAATAGGCAGCACAAATTTAAGGTTTTGGAAAGAAATGAAGGGGGATGTCGGGACGAACTCTTTTGTACAATGAGAAACATAGAAAATAGAAGCAGGAGAAGGCCATTCGGCCCTTCGAGCCTGCTCTGCCATTTAGTAAGATCATGGCTGATCATCCAACTCAATACCCTAGTCCCACTTTCCCCCAGATCCTTTGATCCCCCTCGCCCTGAGGCTATATCTAACTGCTTCTGAAAAACATGCAATGTTTTAGGCCTCAACTACTTCCTGTGGTAACGCGTTCCACAGGCTCACCACTCTCTGGGTGATGAAATTTCTCCTTTAGGGGCTGCACAGTAGCACAGTGGTTAGCACTGTTGCTTAACTGCTCCAGGGTCCCAGGTTTGATTTTCGGCTTAGATCGCTGTCTGCGGAGTCTGCATGTTCTCTCCGTGTCTGCATGGGTTTCGTCCGGGTGCTCTGGTTTTCTCCCACAGTCCAAAGATGTGCAGTTAGGTGGATTGGTCGTGATAAATTGCCCTCAGTATCCAAAAGAGGTTAGGTTGGGTTGTGGAGATAGAGTGGGGTGCACTTTCCAGGGGTTGGTGCAGACTCGATGGGCTGAATGGCCTCCTGCACTGTAAATTCTATGATCCTTCTCTCTGTCCTAAATGGTCTCCCCCATATCCTCAGACAGTGACCTCCTGCTTCTGGACACACCCATCATCGGGAACATCCTTCCTGCATCTACCCTGTCCAATCCTGTTAGAATTTTATAGATTTCTGTGAGATTCTCCCACATTCTTCTAAACTCCAGCGAGAACAATCCTAACCGATTCAACCTCTCCTCATACGCCAGTCCCGCCATCCCAGGAATCAGTCTGGTAAACCTTCCCTGCACTCCCTCTGGAGCAAAAACATCCTTCCTCAGATAAGGAGAGCAAAGCTGCACACAATACTCCAGGTGTGGCCTCACCAAGGCCCTGTATAATTGCAGCAACACATCCCTGCTCCTGTACTCGAAACCTCTCGCAATGAAGGCCAACATGATCTTTTCGTCCTCGCTGTCAACAGGTGTGGTACCAGAGGATTGGAGAGTGGCGAATGTCGTGCCCCTGTTCAAAAAAGGGAATAGGGATAACCCTGGGAATTACAGGCCAGTTAGTCTTACTTCGGTGGTAGGCAAAGTAATGGAAAGGGTACTGAGGGATAGGATTTCTGAGCATCTGGAAAGGCATTGCTTGATTAGGGATAGTCAGCACGGATTTGTGAGGGGTAGGTCTTGCCTTACAAGTCTTATTGAATTCTTTGAGGAGGTGACCAAGCATGTGGATGAAGGTAAAGCAGTGGATGTAGTGTACATGGATTTTAGTAAGGCATTTGATAAGGTTCCCCATGGTAGGCTTATGCAGAAAGTAAGGAGGCATGGGATAGTGGGAAATTTGGCCAGTTGGATAACAAACTGGCTAACCGATAGAAGACAGAGAGTTGTGGTGGATGGCAAATATTCAGCCTGGAGCCCAGTTATCAGTGGCGTACCGCAGGGATCAGTTCTGGGTCCTCTGCTGTTTGTGATTTTCATTAACGACTTGGATGAGGGAGTGGAAGGGTGGGTCAGTAAATTTGCAGATGATACGAAGATTGGTGGAGTTGTGGATAGTGAGGAGGGCTGTTGTCGGCTTCAAAGAGACATAGATAGAATGCAGAGCTGGGCTGAGAAGTGGCAGATGGAGTTTAACCCTGACAAGTGTGAGGTTGTCCATTTTGGAAGGACAAATCTGAATGCGGAATACAGGGTTAATGGTAGGGTTCTTGGCAATGTGGAGGAGCAGAGAGATCTTGGGGTCTATGTTCATTGTTCTTTGAAAGTTGCCACTCAAGTGGATAGAGCTGTGAAGAAGGCCTATGGTGTGCTAGCGTTCATTAGCAGAGGGATTGAATTTAAGAGCCGTGAGGTGATGATGCAGCTGTACAAAACCTTGGTCAGGCCACATTTGGAGTACTGTGTGCAGTTCTGGTCACCTCATTTTAGGAAGGATGTGGAAGCTTTGGAAAAGGTGCAGAGGAGATTTACCAGGATGTTGCCTGGAATGGAGAGTAGGTCATACGAGGAAAGATTGAGGGTGCTGGGCCTTTTCTCATTGGAACGGAGAAGGATGAGGGGCGACTTGATAGAGGTTTATAAGATGATCAGGGGAATAGATAGAGTAGATAGTCAGAGACTTTTTCCCCGGGTGGAACACACCATTACAAGGGGACATAAATTTAAGATAAATGGTGGAAGATATAGAGGGGATGTCAGAGGTAGGTTCTTTACCCAGAGAGTAGTGGGGGCATGGAATGCACTGCCTGTGGTAGTAGTTGAGTCGGAAAATTTATGGACCTTCAAACGGCTATTGGATAGGTACTTGGATTAGGGTAGAATAAGGGAGTGTAGGTTAACTTCTTAAGGGCAGCACGGTGGCATTGTGGATAGCACAGTTGCTTCACAGCTCCAGGGTCCCAAGTTCGATTTCGACTTGGGTCACTGTCTGTGTGGAGTCTGCACATCCTCCCCGTGGCTGCGTGGGTTTCCTCCGGGTACTCCGGTTTCCTCCCACAGTCCAAAGATGTGCAGGTTGGGTGGATTGGCCATGACAAATTGTCCAAAATTCTATGATTAACCTAGGACAAAAGTTCGGCGCAACATCGTGGGCCGAAGGGCCTGTTCTGTGCTGTATTTCTCTATCTATACCATTAGCCTTCTTTACCGCCTGCTGTACCTGCATGCTTACCTTCAGCGACTGGTGTACAAGGACACCCAGGTCCAGCTGCACACTCCCCTCTCCTAATTTATGGCCATTCAGATAATCTGCCGCCTTGTTTTTGCTGCCAAAGTGGATAACCTCGCATTTATCCAAATAATACTGTATTTGCCTTCATTTGTCCACTCACTCATCTTGTCCAAATGACACTGAAGAATCTCTGCATCCTCCTCACAGCTCGCCCTCCCACACAACATGGTGTTATATGTATATATGGAGACATTACATTTTGTTCCCTCTTCTGAATCATTATGAATATTGTGAATAACTGGGATCCCAGCACCGATCCCTGTGGCACCCCACTAGTCACTGTCTGCCAATCGGAAAAAGACCCGTTAATTCCTACTAAAGAACATTACAGCACAGGAACAGGCTCTTCAGCCCTCCAAGCCTGTACCGGTCATGATACTAACCTTGGCCAAAACCCTCAGCACTTCCTAGTGCCGCATCCCTCTGTACCCATCCTATCCATGTATTTGTCAAGATGCCTTTTGAACACCGTTGATGTATCTGCTTCCACAACTTCCCCTGCCTCCAACCTATCTATGTCCTGCTTGTATTTTCTGATAATCCTCAACATTATCCTCAACACTCCACCACCTTGGTGTCATCCGCGAACTTACTAATCAGACCGGCTACATTTTCCTCCAAATCGTTTATGTACACAACAAACAGCCGAGGCCCCAGCACAGATCCCTGTGGAACACCACTAGTCACAACCTTCCATTCCGAAAAACACCCTTCTACTGCTACCCTTTGCCTTCTGTGACCGAGCCAGTTCTGTATCCATCTTACCACCTCACCTCTGATCTTTGGACTGTGGGAGGAAACCGGAGCACCCGGAGGAAACCCATGCAAACACAGGGAGAAAGTGCAAACTCCACGCAGTGACCTGAGGTTGGAATTGAACCCGGGTCCCTGGAGCTGAGGCAGCAGTGCTAACCACTCTGCCGTCCTGATGATTGCACAGTGTGCAGTATCATTTGCCACTCCTCAGATATTTATGCAGTCTGTCCATGTGCAGCAATTCCTGGAGAACCTTCAGACTTTGAATAAGTGGCAGAAAACATTTGTGCCACACAAGTGCCAAGCAATGATGATCTCAAATAAGAGAGAATCTAACATTTCCGCTTGACATTGAATGGCATTACCATCACTAAATCTCACACCATCAACATCCTGTCGTTATTATGGACCAAAAACTGAACTGGACCAGTCATTTCAATACCGTGACCACGGGAAGGCAGTGGCGCAATGGTATTGTCACTGGACTAGTAATCCAGAGACCCAGTAATTCTCGGGTCTCGAGTTCGAATCCCACCAGGGCAGATGGTGAAATTTGAATTCAATAAGAAATCTGGCCTCCAGGTGATTCCTGACCCACAGCAATGTGGTTGACTCTCCAATGCTCTCTGAAATGGCCCAGCGAGCCCCTCAGTTGTATTCAACCGCTCATAGTGGGTGTACCTACATCTTTAGTGGGTCAGAAGCCTTTTGAAGAGCAACTAGGAATGGGCTAACCAGCAACGCCCACATCCAGTAAATGAATTTTTTTTTAAAAGAAGAAATTTGAGACATAAATTACAAAAGCAGGGTACTGTGTGCAATTCTGGTCGCCACATTATAGGAAGGATGTGATTCCATTGGGGTGCAGAGGAGATTCACCAGAATGTTACCTGGGATGGAACAGTTTAGTTATGAAGAGAGGTTGGATAGGGCTTGGGTTGTTTTCTCTGGAGCAGAGAAGATTGAGGGGCGACCTGATCGAGGTGTACAAGATGTGGGGCATGGACAGGGTAGATAGGGAGCAGCTGTTCCCTTTAGTTGAAGGGTCAGTTACGATGAGACACACATTTCAAGGTGAGGGGCGGGAGGTTCAGGGGGGATTTCAGGGAAAACCATTTTACCCAGAGGGTGGTGACGGTCTAGAACGCGCTGCCTGGGAGGGTGGTAGAGGCGGGTTGCCTCACATCCTTTAAAAAGTACCTGGATGAGTATTTGGCACATCTTAACATTGAAGGCAATAGGCCAGGTGCTGGCAAATGGGACTAGGTAGACAGATCAGGTATTTTTCATGTGCCTGTGCAGACCCGATAGGCTGAAGGACCTCTTTAGCACTGTATGTCCAGTGAGTCTGTGAAGAGCATGTCAGAGACAGAATTCTGAAGAGAGTAACTCACCTGCCTTGCCAAAGCCTGTCCATCAGGCATAAATTAGCAATATGATGGAATAGTCTTCATTTGCCTGGATGTTTGCGGCTCCAACAACACTTGAGAAAGTTCCACATCGTGTAAGCCAAAGCAAGCCACTTCATTGGCACCTTTTCACAATAACTTAATTGCAGTGTTAATGTAAGCCTATTTGTGACAATAAAGATAATTATTATTCTTCAAATGAAACATTTATTCTCTCCACCATTGACAAACAGTGACAGCGTGTGTACCATCTACAAGATGCACTGCAGCAATCACCAAGGCTCCTTTGGCAGTAGCTTCCAAACCTATGATCCAGAAAGACAAGGTAAGAAGTCTTATAACACCAGGTTATAAAGTCCAACAAGTTTAGTTGGAATCACTAGCTTTCGGAGCGCAGCTCCTTCCTCAGGTGAGACTTCCCTGATGAAGGAGCAGTGCTCCGAAAGCTAGTGATTTGAAACAAACCTGTTGGACTTTAACCTGGTGTTGTAAGGCTTCTTACGGTACTCACCCCAGTCCAACGCGGCATCTCCACATCAGAAGGACAAGAGTAGCCGACGCATAGGAGCAAGATCTCCAGTGCAGTACTGAGAGAATGCTGCACTGTCAGAGTTGTTCAATCAAAGTGTGTTCACTATTGCAGATAAAAGTAAAGCATCCCATGACACTTTGAAAATATAGAGCGTAGCCCTGGGTTTCAGGCCAACATTTATCCCTTAACCAACAACTACGATGAATGTAGGAATTTCAGATATAGGGCTGGATTCTCCGTTCCTCCAGTCGCATGATATTCCCACAAGCGGCGGGATTCTATACTTCCGCCGCTTGTCAATGCAATTGCCCATTGTTAGCTTTTATTGGAGCCAGAGGTCATGTTGCAGCTGGACAAAACTCTGGTGCTGCCGCATTTGGAGTATTGCGTGCAGTTCTGGTCGCCGCATAATAGGAAGGATGTGGAAGCATTGGGAATGTTGCCTGGTATGGAGGGAATATCTTATGAGGGAAGGCTCTTGTTTGAGAGAAGAAGGTTAAGAGGTGACTTAATTGAGGCATACAAGATGATCAGAGGATTAGATAGGGTGGACAGTGAGAGCCTTTTTCCTTGGATGGTGATGTCCAGCACGAGGGGACATAGCTTTAAATTGAGGGGAGATAGATATAGGACAGATGTCAGAGGTAGGTTCTTTACTCAGAGAGTAGTAAGGGCGTGGAATGCCCTGCATGCAACAGTAGTGGACTCGCCAACACTAAACGCATTCAAATGGTCATTGGATAGACATATGGACGATAAGGGAATAGTGTAGATGGGCTTTAGAGGGGTTTCACAGGTCGGCGCAACATCGAGGGCCGAAAGGCCTGTACTGCGCTGCAATGTTCTATGTTCTCCTAAAAGCCACTTACCATCCTGGATCAGAACTATATCACCATTCCTCCACAGTGGCTGGGTCAAAATCCTGGCACTCCAATGCTGACAGCACTGTGGGTAAACTGTAACTATCCCAACTGGTGCTACTGCAGGAATTTGGCGTCGCAGCAGATCGTAGTTTTTAGTTTTTATTTAGAGACGTGGATGAACATCATCCTGAACTGCCGATTAACTTTTAACCAAAAATTAAACCTTTATTGAACAAGAAAAGATTAATTATAATACACTACTCCTTTACTCACACTATACCTTCACAGGTAGATGCACATCAGTAAGTACACATTCCATGTAAAGCAATGAGCAAAATGTGGTCAGACAAACCACACTCTGAAACCAAATGATAAATATCACCAAATTCAACTTTTAAGAACTAGGAGCAGGAGTCGGCCATCTGGCCCCTCGAGCCTGCTCCGCCATTCAATGAGTTCATGGCTGATCTTTTGTAGACTCAGCTCCACTTTCCGGGCCGAACACCATAACCCTTAATCCCTTTATTCTTCAAAAAACTATCTATCTTTATCTTAAAAACATTTAATGAAGAAGCCTCAACTGCTTCACTGGGCAAGGAATTCCATAGATTCACAACCCTTTGGGTGACGAAGTTCCTTCTAAACTCAGTCCTAAATCTACTTCCCCTTATTTTGAGGCTATGTCCCCAAGTTCTGCTTTCACCCGCCAGTGGAAACAACCTGCCCGCATCTATCCTATCTATTCCCTTCATAATTTTATATGTTTCTATAAGATCCCCCCTCATCCTTCTAAATTCCAACGAGTACAGTCCCAGTCTACTCAACCTCTCCTCATAATCCAACCCCTTCAGGTCTGGGATTAACCTAGTGAATCTCCTCTGCACACCCTCCAGCGCCAGTACGTCCTTTCTCAGGTAAGGAGACCAAAACTGAACACAATACTCCAGGTGTGGCCTCACTAACACCTTATACAATTGCAACGTAACCTCCCTAGTCTTAAACTCCATCCCTCTAGCAATGAAGGACAAAATTCCATTTGCCTTCTTAATCACCTGGTGCACCTGTAAACCAACTTTCTGTGACTCATGCACTAGCACACCCAGGTCTCTCTGCACAGCAGCATGTTTTAATATTTTATCGTTTAAATAATAATCCCGTTTGCTATTATTCCCAAAATGGATTTCTGTGGATTTCTCATCAAATGGCCCTAGGTGCTTGTCACACAGGAATTCTGGCTTTCACACAGGGTTTAATCGCTCTCTCTCTCTCTCTCTCTCTCTCTCTCTCTCTCTCTCTCTCTCTCGAAGAACACACTTTGCAATCTCCACCCACACAAGGCTTTCTCTCAGGTACCTTCACTGGTATCCACATCCCAGATTTCAATTTCTCTTTTCAGTATTCCTCGGTCTTGGATTGCTCCGTGTATTCAAGCTTCCACACAATCGGGTGCCCAGCCACCCCAACAGAACCCCACTGCTTCACAGGCTGGAATCAGGTGACCCAACCTTGGGATTACTCCAGATGTCTGGCTTCTTTCTCGCTGCCTTCACCAAGTCCCAGCCTCTCTCTGCTTTAATGTCAATGAACAGCAGCTTGTTCAGATTCTGCTGCTTTGTCCCATTGACTTTGTTCTTTCTGGAACTTTCTGTTCTTCAGCTTTAGCGATTTATTCCTGCCCCTTTGCCTATTGTCCTGTCTGGACTTGTAGTTTCTGTGGGAGCTGCTTTCTCCGTTACCTCATTCCAACTCAACTCAAATGCTTCCGCTTTTCAGAGTGGGCCTCTGGCTGTTAAGCAGACACTTAGTTTTTTGTTAACTTATCATTGCTTTTACGTCGTAAATCCATAATTACAATGCAGGCAATATTTAACATAAAACTAAACTATAGACATGCAGGTACCTATATTTAACATGAAGCAAAACAAACGTTTTACCCTTGGCACACAAAACAGAACACAAATTAAGCTTAAACCTATAATCTGTTGACCACAATACAAATATAAATTACTTAGACTATCACTATTTCCTAACAGTACCTCCACACATGGACTGCAGCAGCCCAAGAAGCAGCTTCACCACCACCTTCTGAATGGGAGGTAGGGATGGGCAGGCCACATCCTGTAAGAGAAGACATTTTAAATTGTGGTCGACGATTAGGGAGCAGTTGGGCTCATGCATGCTGCAATGAAATGGAACCTGGTTAGGGAGAGCTGCTGGGCTGAGCATTGGCGCTCTGTGTTAGGTGTGGCAGTGTGTGTGGGGGAGAGGAAGCTTTGGCCTGTAGCTGTTCTTGTTTGGGGCCTGGCCTGCACTGCTCTTGGAGGTGGGAGAGGCTGGGCTCTGGTGCTACAGGACCAAGACATTATTGAATTGGGTTGTTTGCAGTCCGAGGACATGAAGTGAAGTTGCTATTTGAGGCTGGGTGAGTAATGATGTCCCTTTTATCTTTTGGCAGAATCCTGTGAAGCGGATCCCAGACTCGCATGAAATCACACTAACCCATGGCAAGAAAACTGTGAGTAAGCGTTCTCTGAAAGTCAGACAGTGTCTCTGAAAGTCAGACAGTGTCTCTGAAAGTCAGGCAGTGTCTCTGAAAGTCAGACAGTGTCTCTGAAAGTCGGACAGTGTCTCTGAAAGTCGGACAGTGTCTCTGAAAGTCGGACAGTGTCTCTGAAAGTCGGACAGTGTCTCTGAAAGTCGGACAGTGTCTCTGAAAGTCGGACAGTGTCTCTGAAAGTCGGACAGTGTCTCTGAAAGTCGGACAGTGTCTCTGAAAGTCGGACAGTGTCTCTGAAAGTCGGACAGTGTCTCTGAAAGTCGGACAGTGTCTCTGAAAGTCGGACAGTGTCTCTGAAAGTCGGACAGTGTCTCTGAAAGTCGGACAGTGTCTCTGAAAGTCGGACAGTGTCTCTGAAAGTCGGGCAGTGTCTCTGAAAGTCGGGCAGTGTCTCTGAAAGTCGGGCAGTGTCTCTGAAAGTCGGGCAGTGTCTCTGAAAGTCGGGCAGTGTCTCTGAAAGTCGGGCAGTGTCTCTGAAAGTCGGGCAGTGTCTCTGAAAGTCA
>NC_052153.1:199796046-199833771 GCF_902713615.1 Scyliorhinus canicula
CCCCTAATAATTTAATAAACTTCTATCAGGTCGCCCCTCAGCCTCCTTCTCTCTCGGGAGAACAATCCCAGTTTATTCAATCTCTCCTCATAGCTAATACCCTCCATACCAGGCAACATCCTGGCAAATCTTTTCTGTACTCTCTCCAAAGAACTGCACGCAATACTCCAAATGCGGCCTAAGCAAGGTTTTATACAGCTGCAACATGATTTCCCAACTCCTGTTCTCAATGCCCTGGCTGATGAAGGCAGGAATGCCATCTGCCTTCTTTTTTTTAAATTTAGATTACCCAATTATTTTTTCCAATTAAGGGGCAATTTAGCATGGCCATCCACCTACTCTGCACATTTTTTGGGTTGTGGGGGCGAAACCCACGCAGACACGGGGAGAATGTGCAAACTCCACACGGACAGTGACCCAGAGCCGGGATCGAACCTGGGACCTCAGCACCGTGAGGCAGCTGTGCTAACCACTAGGCCACCGTGCTGCCCCCATCTGCCTTCTTAATCACCTTGGCCACCTGTGTTGCCACTTTTAAGGAACTGTGGACCTGCGCGCCCAGATCCCTCTGTATGGTAATTTTCCTCAGGGGTCTGCCATTTCCAGTATAATTCATACCTAGATTTGATCCTCCAAAATTCATCACCTCGTATTTTTCCAGATTCTGGATCTGCCATTTCTGTTCCCAAGTCTCCAATCTATCGATATCCTGCTGTATCCTCTGACAATCCTCGGCACTATCAGCAACACTGCCGATCTTCGTGTCATCCGCAAACTTGGATTGCCTTGATCCACGACTGTTCGCCTACCACTGCAACAGGTCCACGGCAGACGCCATCTCCCTGGCCCAGCATTGTACCCTGGAACACCTAGATAACAAAGACACCTATGTCAGACTCCTATTTATCGATTACAGCTCAGCCTTCAACACCATCATTCCTACGAAACTCATCTCCAAACTCCGTGGCCTTGGCTTCGGCTCCTCCCTCTGCGACTGGACCCTGAACCTTATCACCCACAGGCCACAATCAGTAAAGATAGGCAACAGAACTTCCTCCACAATCATCCTCAACATGTCCTCAGGCCCCTACTATACTCCTTATACACCGATGACTGTGTGGCCAAATTCCCCTCCAACTCGATTTTCAAATTTGCTGATGACACCACCGTAGTGGGTCGGATTTCAAACAATGATGAGACAGAGGATCGGAATGAGATAGAGAATCTGGTGAACTGGCACAACGACAATAATCTCTCCCTCAGTGTCAACAAAACGAAGGAGATTATCATCGACTTCAGGAAGCCTAGTGGAGAACATGCCCCTGTCTACATCAATGGGAACGAAGTAGAAAGGGTCGAGAGCTTCAAGTTTTTAGGTGTACAGATCACCAACAGCCTGTCTTGGTCCCCCCCATGCCGACACTGTAGCTAAGAAAGCCCACCAACGATTTTACTTTCTCAGAATACTGAGGAAATTTGGCATGTCAGCAACGACCCTCACCACTTCTACAGATGCACCACAGAAAGCATTCTTTCTGGTTGTATCACAGCTTGGTATGGTTCCTGCTCTGCCCAAGACCGCAGGAAACTACAAAAGGTCGTAAATGTAGCCCAGTCCATCACACAAACCAGCCTCCCATCCATTGACTCTGTCTACAATTCCCGCTGCCTCGGAAAGGCAGCCAGCATAATTACGGAGCCCACGCACCCCGGACATACTCTCTTCCACCTTCTTCTGTCAGGAAAAAGATACAAAAGCTTGAGGTCACGTACTGTTGCCAATTTAGTGGAATACTATCCCACGAGCGTCACCAATAATGTTGCTCTTTAGCGTCGCCAATATGATACTGAATCTCTTTTTATGATATGTTATGTCCCAACAATGTCGCCAATACCGTGGGTGTTTCTATTTCTCTTACTGAGCCACGAGGCTTCCCGTATATCGGTCAAATGACCACACAACCAGTTAGTCAGTTCAAGTTCAAAGATGGTTTATTCACACACAAGGGTTACTTCAACATGCAAGCACAATATGCTACAAGTTAAACTACACCTATCAACGATAGTAACCTATACTTAATGTCCTAGGGGGGGTGTTTGCTAGAGCTGTTGGGGAGGGTTTGTAGGCTACCAAATAGTAATGTTATGGTGGGGCAGGCAATAAACAAAGAAATAACTGATGCATGTAGAAATGGTACAGCAGTTATCATGGGGGATTTTAATCTACATGTCGATTGGTTTAACCAGGTCAGCCTTGAGGAGGAGTTTATAGAATGTATCCGCGATAGTTTCCTAGAACAGTATGTAATGGAACCTACGAGAGAACAAGCGGTCCTAGTCCTGTGTAATGAGACAGGATTGATTTGTGATCTCATAGTTAGGGATCCTCTCGGAAGGAGTGATCACAATATGGTGGAATTTTAAATTTAAAATACAGATGGAGGGTGGGAAGGTAAAATCAAATACTAGTGTTTTGTGCTTAAACAAAGGCGATTACAATGGGATGAGAGAAGAACTAGCTAAGGTAGACTGGGAGCAAAGACTTTATGGTGGAACGGTTGAGGAACAGTGGAGAACCTTCCAAGCGATTTTTCACAGTGCTCAGCAAAGGTTTATACCAACAAAAAGGAAGGACGGTAAAAAGAGGGAAAATCGACCATGGATATCTAAGGAAATAAGTGAGAGTATCAAATTGAAGGAAAAAGCATACAAAGTGGCAAAGATTAGTGGGAGACTAGAGAACAAAGAACAACAAAAATTACAGCACAGGAACAGGCCCTTTGGCCCTCCCAGCCTGCGCCGATCCAGATCCTTTATCTAAACCTGTCTCCTATTTTCCAAGGTCTACCTCCCTCTGTTCCCGCCCATTCATATACCTGTCTAGATGCTTCTTAAATGATGCTATCGTGCCCGCCTCTACCACCTCCGCTGGTAAAGCGTTCCAGGCACCCACCACCCACTGCGTAAAAAACTTTCCACGCACATATCCCTTAAACTTTCCCCCTCTCACCTTGAAATCGTGACCCCTTGTAACTGACACCCCCACTCTTGGGAAAAGCTTGTTTTCATGTCCACCCTGTCCATACCTCTCATAATTTTGTAGACCTCAATCAGGTCCCCCTTCAACCTCGTCTTTCCAATGAAAACAATCCTAATCTACTCAACGTTTCTTCATAGCTAGCACCCTCCATACCAGGCAACATCCTGGTGAACCTCCTCTGCACCCTCTCCAAGGCATCCACATCCTTCTGGTAATGTGGCGACCAGAACTGCACGCAGTATTCCAAATGTGGCCGAACCAAAGTCCTATACAACTGTAACATGACCTGCCAACTCTTGTACTCAATACCCCGTCCGATGAAGGCAAGCATGCTGTATGCCTTCTTGACCACTCTATCGACCTGCGTTGCCACCTTCAGGGTACAATGGACCTGAACTCCCAGATCTCTCTGCACATCAATTTTCCCCAAGACCCTTCCATTGACCATATAGTCCGCTCTTGAATTTGATCTTCCAAAATGCATCACCTCGCATTTGCCTGGATTGAACTCCATCTGCCATTTCTCTGCCCAACTCTCCAATCTATCTATATTTTGTTGTATTCTCTGACAGTCCTCCTCGCTATCTGCAACTCCACCAATCTTAGTATCATCTGCAAACTTGCTCATCAGACCACCTATACCTTCTTCCAGGTCATTTATGTAGATCACAAACATCAGTGGTCCGAGCTCGGATCCCTGTGGAACACCACTAGTCACCCTTCTCCATTTTGAGACACTCCCTTCTACCACTACTCTCTGTCTCCTGTTGCCCTGCCAGTTCTTTATCCATCTAGCTAGTACACCCTGAACCCCATACGACTTCACTTTTTCCATCAACCTGCCATGGGAAACCTTATCAAACGCCTTACTAAAGTCCATGTATACGACATCTACAGCCCTTCCCTCATCAATTAAGTTTGTCACTTCCTCAAAGAATTCTATTAGGTTTGTAAGACATGACCTTCCCTGCACAAAACCATGCTGCCTATCACTGATAAGTCTATTTTCTTCCAGATGTGAATAGATCCTATCCATCAGTATCTTCTCCAACAGTTTGCCTACCACTGACGTCAAGCTCACAGGTCTATAATTCCCTGGATTATCCCTGCTACCCTTCTTAAACAAAGGGACAACATTAGCAATTCTCCAGTCCTCCGGGACCTCACCCGTGCTCAAGGATGCAGCTATTTCGACCCTCGCTTCCCTCAGTAACCTGGGATAGATCCCATCCAGTCCTGGGGACTGTCCACCTTACTGTCTTTTAGAATACCGAAAACTTCCCCCTTCCGTATGACAACTTGACCGAGAGTATTTAAACATCCATCCCTAGCCTCAACATCCATCTTGTCCCTCTCCTTTGTGAATAGCGATGCAAAGTACTCATTAAGAATCTCACCCATTTCCTTTGAGTCCACGCATAAATTCCCTCTTTTGTCTTTGAGTGGGCCAATCCTTTCTCTAGTTACCCTCTTGCTCCTTACATACGAATAAAATGCTTTGGGATTTTCCTTAACCCTGTTAGCCAAAGATATATCATGACCCCTTTTAGCCCTCTTTATTGCGCGTTTGAGATTCGTCCTACTTTCCCGATATTCCTCCAAAGCTTCATCAGTTTTGAGTTGCCTCGATCCTATGTATGCTTCCTTTTTCATCTTAGCTAGTCTCACAATTTCACTCGTCATCCATGGTTCCCTAATCTTGCCATTTCTATCTTTCATTTTCACAGGAACATGTCTGTCCTGCACTCTAATCAACCTTTCCTTAAAAGACTCCCACATTTCAAATGTGGATTTACCCTTAAACAGCTGCTCCCAATCCACATTCCCGAGCTCCTGCCGAATTTTGTTATACTCTGCCTTTCCCCAATTTAGCACTCTTCCTTTCGGACCACTCTTGTCCTTGTCCATGAGTATTCTAAAACTTACGGAATTGTGATCGCTATTCCCAAAGTAATCACCGACTGAAACATCAACCACCTGGCCGGGATCATTCCCCAATACCTCTACTTCATGCTCGCTTTTGGGAGGCCTCTAGTAAAGTCCCAACAATGTTACTGCACCCTTCCTATTTCTCAGCTCCACCCATATTTCCTCAGTGCTCGAATCCTCCATCGAGGGGACATGAGAAGTCTTTGGCAGGTAGGATCAAGGAAAACCCAAAAGCTTTCTATAGGTATGTCAGGAATAAAAGAATGACTCAATGACTCAGGTAAGAGTAGGGCCAGTCAAGGACAGTGGTGGGAAGTTGTGTGTGGAGGCTGAGGAGATATGTGAGATACTAAATGAATACTTTTCGTCAGTATTCACTCAGGAAAAAGATAATGTTGTGGTGGAGAATGCTGAGACCCAGGCTATTAGAATAGATGGCATTGAGGTGCGTAGGGAAGAAGTGTTGGCAATTCTGGACAAGGTGAAAATAGATAAGTCCCCGGGGCCGGATGGGATTTATCCTAGGATTCTCTGGGAAGCCAGGGAAGAGATTGCTGAGCCTTTGGCTTTGATTTTTAGGTCATCATTGGCTACAGGAATAGTGCCAGAGGACTGGAGGATAGCAAATGTGGTCCCTTTGTTCAAGAAGATAGCACAATTGCTTCACAGCTCCAGGGTCCCAGGTTCGATTCTGGCTTGGGTCACTGTGTGGAGTCTGCACATCCTCCCCGTGTGTGCGTGGGTTTCCTCCGGGTGCTCCGGTTTCCTCCCACAGTCCAAAGATGTGCAGGTTGGGTGGATTGGCCATGCTAAATTGCCCTTTGTGTGCAAAATTCTATGATAAGCTATGATTAATTTAGGACAAGTTTGGCACAACATCGTGGGCCGAAGGGCCTGTTCCTGTGCTGTATTGTTCTTTGTTCTGGTCACCACCTTAGGGGCTGGTTTAGCTCACTGGGCTAAATCGCTGGCTTTTAAAGCAGACCAAGCAGGCCAGCAGCACGGTTCGATTCCCGTACCAGCCTCCCCGAACAGGCACCGGAATGTGGCGACTAGGGGCTTTTCAGAGTAACTAAAGGCCATCTAACCTACACTATGCCATTATCATCGTTGGGCTTGAATTTGGCTGTCTGGTCGTTCTTCTGCAGTTGGGCTGCCACAGGCCGGGTCCAAAAGAGGCCGAACACATGGCTGTGTCCCCTTTTATCCTTCTGAGTTTTGCACTCTTTGGGGCGGTCCATAATCTTGGACCCAATAATTCGACAGAGCTTCGATCACTGCCTTTGATTTTGGCCAATAATGGGGCGGATGCCTTGGTAGCTGGGCGGGTCCTTAGCGGTCATTGACCTTGGCAGTTGGGCTCCCTGAGTAAATGGAGTGGCGCCGATCAGTGTGGCTGTATCGGTTTCTTGAGTGCAGTCCTATTGTTCTGGGGAAATGAGCCATTAGAATGCAAACGAGCGGGGCTTTCGATCAGGTCTAGCTACCTGTGTTTCAAATACACAGAAGCTCTGTATCTGTCTGAGTCCTGGGTTGGCCATAATTCCCGTGGTCCTTTGCAGGTGGTCATCTCAGGTGGCTGCAGTACCAACCAACTCGAGAACAGCTTCTTCCTAAATGGACCTACCTCGCATTAAGTTAATCTTTCCTCGACACCCTCGCTATGATTGTAACATTATATTCTGCAGTCTCTCCTTCCTACCCTATATATGGTATGCGTTGTCTGGATAGATTGCAAGAAACAATATTTTTCACTGTATACTAACATAGAACATAGAACGATACAGCACAGTACAGGCCCTTCGGCCCTCGATGTTGCACCGACATGGAAAAAAAACTAAAGGCCATCTAACCTACACTATGCCCTTATCATCCATATACTTATCCATTAAACTTTTAAATGCCCTCAATGTTGGCGAGTTCACTACTGTTGCAGGTAGGGCATTCCACGGCCTCACCACTCTTTGCGTAAAAAACCCACCTCTGACCTCTGTCCTATATCTATTACCCCTCAATTTAATGCTATGTCCCCTCGTGCTAGCCACCTCCATCCGCGGGAGAAGGCAATGAATTTAGCCAAAATTCCGCATTCCTGTTATTCTTTCCAAAGTGAATCACCTCACACTTCTCCACATTAAACTCCATTTGCCACCTCTCAGCCCAGCTCTGCAGCTTATCTATGTCCCTCTGTAACCTGCAACATCCTTCCGCACTGTCTACAACTCCACCGACTTTAGTGTCGTCTGCAAATTTACTCACCCATCCTTCTGCGCCCTCCTCTAGGTCATTTATAAAAATGACAAACAGCAACGGCCCCAGAACAGATCCTTGTGGTACGCCACTCGTAACTGAACTCCATTCTGAACATTTCCCATCAACTACCACTCTCTGTCTTCTTTCAACTAGCCAATTTCTGATCCACATCTCTAAATCACCCTCAATCCCCAGCCTCCGTATTTTCTGCAATAGCCGACCGTGGGGAACCTTATCAAACGCTTTACTGAAATCCATATACACCACATCAACTGCTCTACCCTCGTCTACCTGTTCAGTCACCTTCTCAAAGAACTCGATAAGGTTTGTGAGGCATGACCTACCCTTCACAAAACCATGCTGACTATCCCTAATCATATTATTCCTATCTAGATGATTATAAATCGTATATTTTATAATCCTCTCCAAGACTTTACCCACCACAGACGTTAGGCTCATCGGCCTATAGTTACCGGGGTTATCTCTACTCCCCTTCTTGAACAAAGGGACCACATTTGCTATCCTCCAGTCCTCTGGCACTATTCCTGTAGCCAATGATGACCTAAAAATCAAAGCCAAAGGCTCAGCAATCTCTTCCCTGGCTTCCCAGAGAATCCTAGGATAAATCCCATCAGGCCCCGGGGACTTATCTATTTTCACCTTGTCCAGAATTGCCAACACTTCTTCCCTACGCACCTCAATGCCATCTATTCTAATAGCCTGGGTCTCAGCATTCTCCTCCACAATATTATCTTTTTCTTGAGTGAATACTGACGAAAAGTATTCATTTAGTATCTCACTTATCTCCTCAGCCTCCACACACAACTTCCCACCACTGTCCTTGACTGGCCCTACTCTTACCCTAGTCATTCTTTTATTCCTGACATACCTATAGAAAGCTTTTGGGTTTTCCTTGATCCTACCTGCCAAAGACTTCTCATGTCCCCTCCTTGCTCGTCTCAGCTCTCTCTTTAGATCCTTCCTCGCTTCCTTGTAACTATCAAGCGTGATAACTAACACGTGATAATAATAAATCAAATCAAACTTAAAAACAACAGAGGTCCCAGCAGGGTCCACTGAACCCTGTGTAACCCTCAGTAGCTACAGATCTCCATTCAGGAAGCCACTCTTCCACTGCTACTCTTTGTCTTCTATAACCAAGCCAGTTCTGTATCCATCTAGCCAGTCCAACCTGAATCCCATGTGATTTTAGTTTTAGTACCAGTCTGCAATGTGGGACCTTGTCAAACGCTTTGCTGCATCTTGTGTCAACTATGTACATACTGTGTACGTTCCTCAGCCGCAGAAAAATACTTTTCACTGTACTTCAGTACATGTGACAATAAATCAAATCAAATCAAATCCATATAAACTACGTTCACAGCCCTTCCCTCCAATTTTCTTCAAAAAACTCAATCAAGTTGGTGAGAGATGACCTTCCCCGTATAAAACCATGCTGCCTGTTACTAACTAGTTCATTTTTCTCCAAATGTGCATATATCCTGTCCCTCCGTATCTTCTCCAGAAGCTTCCCCACCACTGATGTCAGGCTCACTGGCCTATAATTTGCTGGATTATTCCTGCTTCCTTTCTTAAACAAGGGAATAACATTGGCTGTTCTCCAATCCTCTGGAACCTCGCCTGTGGTCAAAGAGGATGTGAAGATATCTGTTAAGGCCCCAGCTATTTCTCCCATTGCCTCCCGCAGTAACCTGGGATAGATCCCATCCGGCTGCGGGAACTTGTCTACCGTAATGCAATTTAGATACTCAACACTTCCTCCTTTGATATATTGACGTTCTCAAGAGCGTTCACACACCAATCACTGACCTCAACATCAGTCATGTCCTTCTCTCTGGTGAATACATTTTACCACCTGATGCCAGTTGTTTGGGGGGAGCAGGGGGCACATTGGCAGTGGGAAAGGCAGGATAAGGAAGAATTGAAATGGAAAGGTGGGGTTTTTGGATGATATGTTTAATTATATTCAGTCTTTTATTTTAGCCATCAGATTAAGTCTCTGCAGTACAGCTCAACAGGAGATGTGATTCTTTGCGTGGCTGGCAGCGCGCAGGCCAAGGTGTTGGATCGCGATGGCTTCCAGGTGATGGAGTGTGTGAAGGGAGATCAGTACATTGTCGATCAAGCAAAGACCAAGGTACCAAAAAGATTTATCTTGGGGACAGCAGCATGATGACAGTCCGATTAATAATAATTATGAATCTACCAGATTATCATTAGAAATCAATCTGGTTGGCTGTTTCTTTCAGGGAAGGGGATCGACCAATCTTGTCTGGCCTGTCCCACACGTCACTCAGCTCCCACAACAATGTGATTGACTCTTAATTGACTTTTGGAATAGCCAAATAAACCATTCAGGTGGCCAGCCAGATCAGCTGCGATGGTAGGACAATGCTGGCCTTGCCAGCGATGCTCACATCACCAGAACAAATAAAACATAATCTGCCGCGCAATGTAGCATTTTCCCAGCTCCCAGCCTGGGTGGATTCCGTCTGGTCCAGGGGACTTGTCTATCCTGATACTTTTCAAAATTTCCAGCATATCCTCCTTAATATCAACCTGTTCGAGTCTATTAACCAGGTTCACGCTGTTCTCAAGGGCAACAAGGTCCTTCTCGCCAGTGAATAATGAAGCAAAATATTCATTTAGGGCCTCCCCCATCTCCTCAGACTCTAGGCACAAGTTCCCTCCTCTATCTCTGATCGGCCCTACTCTCACTCTGATCATCCTCTTATTTCAGGGTCAGGGGCTGGTTTAGCTCACTGAGCTAAATCGCTGGCTTTTAAAGCAGACCAAGCAGGCCAGCAGCACGGTTCGATTCCTGTACCAGCCTCCCCGGACAGGCGCCGGAATGTGGCGACTAGGGGCTTTTCACAGTAACTTCATACACGCCTACTCGTGACAATAAGCGATTTTCATTTTCATTTCATTTTATTTCTCGCGTAAGTGTAGAACGCCTTGGGGTTTTCCCTAATCCTTCCTGCCAGGGCTTTTTCATGCCCCTTTCTAGCTCTCAGTCCATTTTTGTTCCTTCCTGGCTACCTTGTAACCCTCTAGAGCCGAGTCACATCCTTGCTTCCTCAACCTTGCGTAAGCTTCCTTCTTCCTCTTGCCTAGAAGCTCCACTTCTCTTGTCATGCAAGGCTCCTTCACCTTACCATTCCTTCCTCGTCTCAGTGGGACACAATTATCCAGCACTCGCAGCAAGTGCTCCTTAAACAACCCTCACATTACTGTTGTGCGTTTCCCTGAGAAAATCTGTTCCCAATTTCTACTCCTCAGCTCCTGTCTAATAATTTCCCCTCTGTTGCACGTTTTACTTGAGTGTATTACGCGTTTATTGGAGTGTATTAACACGCCTCCGTTTAAAGGCCGTGTGCTTAACACTGCTACAGCTCTGTGTGTGTATTTTCAGCTCGGAGTCGCCAGGTGCCGTATTTAGACACCTCACAAGTATTTCAAGGTCAGGTTCAAAGTAATAAAACTATACACCGATTAGTAAGTTCAAACGATTAATATTTATTATACAAATATAATAAATACGCATGCATACGCTAAAGACTAATACTTATTTCTACTATTAAACGACTAAATACTTATCTAAGTAGGAACCAGCAAGGTCAGGGGACAAGGCCTTTGTTCCTTTCTGGACTGCACCTTCTGTTCACTAATAGTCGAATAATGTATAAGCAATGCCGGGTTCACGTAGCGAGCGTCGTTTTGGCACTTACTGAACGATGGCTGGTGCTCAACGGCTGGTGATGGAAGACAGGATCTGGTGGCTGGAGTCGGAGTCAGAACAGCAAGCCGGAGCAACAACAGACAGCGAGGCCGGAGCAAAACAGCAACGGAGCCAGAGCACAACAGACCTGAGCCGGAGTCAACAGACCTGAGCCGGAGTCAACAGACAGAACCATGTGCAGGGTCTACCTTTATAGGTCCCCCAATGTCCGTGCCTTTTCGGGGCGGGCCTTTACCTGCCATGTATCGATTGGGTCATTTCCCAATCGATGTCTTACAAATCCCCCAATCTGAGGGTCTCTTCTCAATGGGTGGGGCGGTCTCTAGGGTCTTTTGTGGTGGATACTTCTGGTGCCGTTTCGTCTGGGCGTCCACTCAAAGTATCTATTCAAACCCAAATGTTGCTATTGTGTGGACCCAGATCTGGATTGCCTCATTACTATGCAAAGCGTTTTGCTATTTACACCTTAGGTTGAGATTTTGCACCTGGCCATAAACTAGTTTCGATACGTGCAGAATGCTAATTAGCCTTTGCAGACTGCTTGTCCTGGCTAAGACTGTTTTCTCCCTACAGTCTTAGCAGTTCTCCATTTTGTTAGCCCAGTGTCCATCTTAGGTGGCTACATTCCCTCCTTGTGATCCTCACAATAAAATTGTGAAGGATTACCTATGCACGTTGCTTCGAGTGCTGCTGGGTGCCTTCTTTGTGTTCCCTGACCTCGGCAAGTTCCTGGGCGTCTATTCTGTCCTTGACTATGGGAAGAAAAATTTTTTTACCTGACATCTCTACTTGGCGCTATGTCAAAGGGGACATGCATTACCAAAACCGGGAACCTCTACCTATCATAACTATCCTTATCTTACCTTAAACATTTTATTACAGTCTAAACCTTATTCATTCATACCACATTACATAACATTTCCTGACTCGGCAGTCGAGTCCAGGACAATATAATACATGGGTAACCTTTATTCACATAGTGCTTTATTCATCAAGGGGCAAGGGGGATTGATGAAACCGAAAATAGGGGATTGAACTCCATAGACGGTTGAGGGGCAGGAACGGGAGGCTCTCCTTTTCCACTTCCTCAACCTGAGGGTCTGTACGATTATGCAGAGGATTGCGATCACTAGCAGTGATTCAATCACATATGACATGGAGTACCATGTCATAAATTTTGTGCACCAGGTCTGAACTTCACTGATCAGAGCTGAGCATGGGGAAGTTGGTGTGAGGGAAACATTGACGGCGGGGGCTGTGGGGGAAACGTGACTCGCTTCCACACATAGAAATATAACATTTAACAGTGCGGTATTGTGTGAAGCAAATAATGGCATGATGGGAAAACTTACCTAATGAATTGCTTACCTAATGAATGCTGTTTGAATTTCTCTATCACAGTCAAGACGCGGGGAAAATATAAAATACAACAACAGTAATAGGTAGGCTTCCATCATGGTCTTCTCTTCGTTCTCTTTCTCTTCCTCCTGTATGGCCGATCCTTGCTGTGAACCCTCTTTCGTCCTTTGAAAGCTATGGGATCAAGCACAGTATCTGTCAATACACAGTTTAATATCCGTACTTGTTAGTGTATCTGTCCTCTAATTCCAATTGACCCATTAAAATGACTGGCCAAGTCACACCCTGTGACTCCCCTCATTTTTTTTTTTTCAAAAGCGAATTTTAGGAACAGAATACACCTAACAACTTTCCTCCTGCGAGCCGTCTCGCAGGCTTTGCTCATTTACCATCCGAATGTTCCTGGATGTAAATAGCATGTGGGATGGCGGCCTAAGGGCTGCCTAACGAAAATGAAAACAAATTTGAAAGAAAAGGTCAAATGGGTTGCGTATGGGCCGCTACGGGTAAGATTTGAATGGGATCCCCGTGTAAGGCGTACTGTGCCGTACCCGAGCTTGGCTGACCAAAGTGGGTTCTCAGACAGGGCGGGTCCTCAGTGCCGTTTGTCCACTGCCTGAGTAACCTGGATTAAACGGGAAAGAATGTGTTTACCGTGGGTTTGCAGCCTCTATTCACTGAATAGAGGGGCACCTAAAAACAAGGGAGGAGCCAAGATGCTCCAACATCTGAAAACAGTGAACTGAAGTTCTCGGAGATATCTGCAGATAAACTTAGTGTGCGTGTGAGGGCACAATCAAACCATTGGGTTGGGAACCGAAGTTCTCAAAGGTATCGGCGGACAAGCTAAAGTGCGTGCGAGGTGGTCACAATCTTTTCAGCTGAAAAGAAGGTGTCCAGCCTCCAACTGAACCAATAACATTAAATACAAACAAACATAAACTACAAACAAAATATACGTGCAGGTTCCATCAGAAAGGAGATCGCTTCCCTCAAGCGGTTCCTATTTTATATCATCTGGACACCTCACTTTTTCTCTGCCTCTGTGAACAGGGTCACAAAGGGGTTGCCGTATCGGGATTCAGACACCGTGTCGTCCTGCTCTCCCGGATCCCACACCCTTGTGTGGATCAGGCATGAAATTTTTGAATTATGTGACCGGGGTCACTTTCGTCGTTGCGGACAAGTCTGTACGAATTGTCCCTGTGCCAAAGTAGTGGGTCTGAAAGTGAATGGGTATTGTCGGGGTAGTCGGGGTCGGGTGGTGGGTCTGGGTTTTTAATATAAGTGACTTCCATGGGGTCACTGGAGTCGGAGTCATAGTCGCTGCAGTGTGGGCTGTAGTGTTGTGTGCTGTGGCTGTCCTCAGAGTCAGTGTCTGTATCGCTGTCTCTGCTGTGGCAGCTTGTGGGCGTTTCGGGGCGTGGTCTGTCATGGTCAGTGGGCGGAGTCGTGGGCGAGTCCGTTGAAGAACTGGTCTGTGAGGGGGATGGTGGAAACGTGTCTCTAGTGGGCGGGGCGAGGTGTTCTGCTCGACATGGTGTGCATGGTTAGACTGTGTTCCATATGCCTTTAGCTGGTTAATATGGAACCACGCGGTCTTTCCATTGGGATATTTTATCTTGTAAACTGAGGGGCTAATTTTATCCGAAATTGAATATGGGCCGAAATATTTTGGTGCCAAAAAACTGCTGGGGTTATATACAGATAGCATTACCTGTTGCCCAACCTGTAATTCTGTGGGGTGTACGGTCTTATTAAAGCATGCTGTGCTTTGTCTACGCCGTTTCCCTAGCTGAACTGCGGCTGCGATCTGTGCAGACCTCACAGTCTCAACCAGGTCTTTAACTGCCTTTTCATGTGTGAGGGCCGTTACTTCGGGGCTAGTCATGTCCAGTCCTAAAAGGAATTCAGTACCTTTCATAGGGCGTCCGGTCATGAGTGTGTGTGGTGTGTATCCTGTGGAAGTTGAAACTGTATTTCTGATAAACATGAGTGCAAATGGGAGCACTGAATCCCATGTTGAGTTGTTTTCTTGAACCATTTTTCTAAGTGTGGATTTTAGGGTCCGATTCATGCGCTCTACAATCCCGCTGGACTGTGGGTGATACGCAATATGAAAGTTTTGTTTGATGCCGAATATGGTCAGGACGTTCTTCATGACACGTCCTGTGAAGTGAGATCCCTGGTCCGAATCAATACTTCGAGGTAAACCCCATCTTGTGAAGATGTGGTGGGTCAGGATCTTTGCAGCTGTCTTAGCTGTATTCGTTCTTGAGGGGAATGCCTCTACCCATTTGGTAAAGGTATCGATTACCACCAGAACGTATTTATAGCCATTCCTACAAGGGGGCAATGGTCCTATAAAGTCGATCTGGAGGTTTGTCCAGGGGCCATTAACTGGTCGAGTATGCCGAAGCTGTGCCTTTTTAGAATACCTCTCCGGGTTATTCTGGGCGCAAATAAGGCAATTCTCAATGTAATGGGTTACATCGGTCCTTGGGTTAGGCCACCAACAGAGCTGCCTGAGGTGCCTCGTGGTCGTGTCGATCCCTTGATGTCCATGCCCGTCATGGAACAAGGCAATCAGTTGATTTCTGTCCTGCTGCGGGACCACATAAAGCTGGTCCTTGATGATCACACCCTCATGTGTGGTCAGTGCGTGTCTAAACTTGTCAAACTGAGGCACAAAGTTGCCTTTAAAAATCTCCCTGAGATCCTCATCCTGCTTCTGTGCTTCAGCTAAATCCTTGATATCGGTCTGTGAGACTTGAACTGCGCTCACAGGGGCGCTAGCTGGTGCGCTAGCTGGGGGTGTCCATAAGTGTCCTCGCCTGGAACCTGCCTTAGCCAGTGCGTTGGCTTTTACATTCCCAGGGGGGGATGACCTATGGTGGCTTCTAACTTTTATGATGCCGAAGGTTCTGTCCTTCGCTTTATCTAAAATGTGGCGGAGTAAAGGGGCTGATGGAAGGGGTTTCCCGTCTGCGGAGACAAAACCTCGTGTCCTCCATAGGGGTAGAAAATCTGTCAAACTGTTGCAGACATATAGACTGTCCGAATATATGTCCGCCGGGCTGGGGAAAGAATCGGGGTGGTCCACTATATAAGCTATGGCCGCGAGCTCTGCTGCCTGCGCGCCTAAGTGACCTGGCAATTTTAAAGCTATTTCTTCGAGAGCGCGACCCTGCGCGTCCTCGACATAGATGCCGCATCCCGTGATACGCTCACTTTCTAAAACCGTGGATGAACCGTCTACGTATTTCCGTAGTGGGCCACACGTGTCTGTGTGTTGGGAGCTTGGTCTTGGGTTCCCTATCTTCCTGGGGGGTGTCTTCGCTATGAAGGGTCCTGTGTTGTGTAGGGGTGCTACAATTTCGCATTCATGGGGCTGTCCTGGATATTGGAGGTTGTCGGCTAAAAATGTGTGTGTGCGGGTCCGTTTAACCGTAATGTCGCGTCCTTGTAAGAGTAGTGTCCACCTAGCTGCCCTAATCTGGCTAACTGAACCGTCCTTCAGTCGACCGTCTAGGAGTAACTGTGTGGGGGTGTGCTCGGTCAAAATGGTGATGGGGTTGAGTCCGGTAATGTACGAGAAGTACCGAACTGCCCAGAAAACTGCTAGGAGGTGCCTCTCGCAGGCTGAAAATCCCTGTTCTACTGGGTCTAAAAGTCGGGAGGCATAAGCCACTGGTCTTAGCTGCTCGTGCCGTTCCTGAAGTAACACGGCCGAGAGGGTCAGATCTGTGCTCGCTACCTCTATTGCGTAGGGGGAGAGTGGGTCTGGGACTTGCAGCGCGGGTGCTGCGCTAAGGGCTTTCTTTAACTCCTCCACAGCCTCTGTATGCTGCCATTCCCAGGGGGAAGCCATTCCCAGGGGGCTCCTTTCTTAAGGAGGTCTGAGAGTGGGGCTGCCTTTGTTGCGAATCCGTCGATGTGGTTCCGACAATAACCAACCAGTCCTAAGAACGACCGGAGGGCTGAAACATTCTGGGGAAGGGGCAATTTGACAATCGAATCAATTCTTTTGAATTTGATCTCGCGTTTGCCGTGTGTGATGACTGTACCCAAATACATCACTTTATTTTCCAAAATCTGGGCCTTTCTTGGGTTAACTTTACATCCAATTGAGGTTAAAAGTTCCAGGAGCTCGGCCAGAAGCGTAATGTGCTCTGCCTTTGTGTCTGTCTGCAGTAATAGATCGTCCACATACTGTACCAGACATTCGGGGCGGGAAAATTTTTCTAAACCATTCGCCAGCTGTCGGTGGAAAATGGAGGGGGAATTGTGGAATCCTTGTGGAAGGCATGTCCACGTATACTGTTGTGCTTTGAATGTGAAGGCAAATTTGTACTGGCACGCCTTTGCCAATGGGATTGACCAGAAGCCGTTGCTAATGTCCAATACCGTGAAAAATTTGGAGTTGAGTCCCTGTTTGAGCATGGTCTCGGGACTTGTTGCTACCGTGGGGGCTACTGCTGGGGTTACTTTGTTGAGCTCCCGATAATCGATGGTCAGACGCCATGATCCGTCGGGCTTTCTCACTGGCCAAATAGGGGCATTATTGGTCGAGGCTACTGTTCTAAGTACACCTTGCTCCAATAAGCTACCGATCACTTTCTCTATTTCTCCCTCTGCTTCTAGGGGAAATCTGTATTGTTTCTGTGGTCGGGGGTCAGGTCCGGTAACGTGAATTTGTCCAGTCATTCTGCCGCAGTCGTGCCGGTGACTGGCAAATGCTGTCCTGTGTTTGTGTAATACTGCCTTTACTTGTCTGTCCGTGTTTAGTGCAGTCAGGTCAAATGAATAGTCTCCTACTGCGCTAATCCTATTAGCGTACTCTCCTACTGTGAGAGTAGCGGGTGCTCTGTCCGATCTCGCCATTCGCCAGACACACTGGTTAACTGGGTCGAACGACAGGCTATGGGCATTCATAAAATCTATCCCCAGGATGTGTTCTGCTGTCTGGGGAAGATTTACTAGAACGACGGGGTGTTTGGTGGAAATGTTCCCTAGCTGGATTGCTACGGGGGCTGTAATGTGTCCCTGCTGCGAGTGTCCTGTGAAACCGCTAAGTGTGATGGTGGAGGTGGTCGGCCACGTGTCTGCCTGTGCCGTGGTGGTGGAATTAATCGTGGTGCGGGACCCTCCTGTGTCCCAAAGTAACTCTATGGGCTTCCCTCTAACCTTAGCTGTGACTACCGGTCTTCCGGATTGATCCCAAAGAGTGTCACAGACCCAAGTGGGGGAGCCCGAACACCGGCAGTCCGTTCCGTCCACATTGGTCTGTCCTGAATGTATCCCTATACTATGGATTGGTTTGGCTTTATTCCTATTCAGAGTGCCTGTCTGCTGGCCTCTCTGTGATCTTTGGGGTGCATTACATTCCTTAGCCCAATGTCCTAACTGGCCACAGTTGTAGCATTCCTGCGACTTCTGTGGAGGGCTGTTCTTTCCTTCATTTACCCACGCGGGGTTTTGGTGCGCTCTCACTGCCTGAATGTCCTCTGCAGCCTGAGCTTCTTCTGGGGATTTCACTTTGCCTCTGCCCTGAACTGATTGCTCCCAAGCGCGGGACAATCTTTTCAGGACCCACTTCTCATTATGGGCCTCTTCTGAGGGGTCATAACTATTGCAAGCACTCTGTCCTGCATCTGTGGCATGGGAAATTATGGTGCGCGTCCATTTAACCATGTTTTCACGGTTCAAATGGGCTCTATTTAAATCGCCGAAAACTGCGTTAAAATGGATCCACAGCCTTCCTGCAAATGCTGTGGGGTGCTCGGTTTTCTTTTGTCGGCACTTGTTAAGTCCTTCGACTGGGTCACCTCGGTTATACCCTATGGCATCTAAAATGGAGGTGTGCATTTCCTCTAGGGTGCCTCCGCCAACGTTCTGTGGGTCGGGGAGGGCTGCTACAACCGATTGGTCTAAGCTCAGAACCGTGAGCTTAACCTGCTCTCTCTCGTCCAGGCCGTACATGGTTGCCTGTTGCTTTACTTTTGCGAAAAATTGGTGGGGGTCTGCGGTGGGGAGAAACGGAATGATCTTCTCACACGCGTCCCTGAATTGGGTTACAGTTAAGGGGGTGGTGTAGGTAATATCGGGTGCGCCTTCTGTGGTCGCTTTCCTTTGGGTGGTGACTGGATTCATTGGTGCGGTAACTATCTGATCTGTGGGAGGTTGGGGTGCTTGTCTTTTCTGCTGCGCTGCTGGCGCACATGTTCCCTGAACATAACGCTGCGCTGTCTCGCTTAATTCCTTCCAGTCTGGGGCATTCTCCTCATCTAACTGCATTCCAAAGGTGCTTTGGAACCCATTTTGCACTGAAAGCAGCGATTGCAGCTCCGCAATCTGCTTCCTGCATTTTGCATGGTCTACTGTACTCTGTCTTTGTTCTGTGGTGGCAGCATGGAGTGCTCTTAAAGCTGCCTTTAGGTCAGAGCATTGCCTCTGCAAAGCCTCTACCTGCTTCTCTGATTCTTCTCTTATCAGGACGGCACGTTGCACGTCCTGATAGGCCTTTTCGTACTGGGTCTGGGAACTGCTGAGATGGGCTAGACAAGACTGATGTGCCCTCTTGGCATCATCCACCTCTCTCCCTTTCTCTGCCAACTTCCCTCTAAGATCCATATTTTCTTTCTCGATGTCCCTGACATCACTTTGCTCATCCTATTTCGTTCTTCTAATTCTGCCCGGAGCGTCTGAACGACCTCCTCTGTGCCTCGCAATTGTGCCAAACAGGACACGATTGCCATCGGCTTGCGTGCTTTACTAAGGGTTTTCTTATGAATTTGAGAGAGGTTCTCCCACCAAGTATGTCCTATACTTCCGGGACCTGTCTCCTCATTCATACAGAATTCTTTCCAAAGGGGCCATCCCTTTCCTTGCAGATACTTGCGGAGTTCCAGCTCCCACACGGGACACTGACCTACTCGGCTACTGCTGGTCGCTGCGACCACAAACCGTTCTGGGTTCATGAGGCGTTCCATTGCCTGCATGGCCATTTTCTCTGACTCACTTAATTTGGAACAGGGGGTGTTGAGGTTATGTCTCACGAAACGGGTAAGGCTTACGCTATGTTCCGTTCACAAAACTCCCGAAAGTTTGTCGCAACAAAAACGCTTTCAGGTTTTCCTTACAACCCTGTTAGTACGCATGCACTAAACACACTTCCGAATTACGTTTATTCGTTTGAACACCTTGAATACTTGTGATTTCTTTCCTTTTTCTTTACTCAGATTTCTAATTCAAATTTCAGGGTCCTCGACGGAGTGGGGGTGCCACTTGTAACCGCGTCCCGGCGGAGTCGCCACTAAATGTTGCACGTTTTACTTGAGTGTATTACGCGTTTATTGGAGTGTATTAACACGCCTCCGTTTAAAGGCCGTGTGCTTAACACTGCTACAGCTCTGTGTGTGTATTTTCAGCTCGGAGTCGCCAGGTGCCGTATTTAGACACCTCACAAGTATTTCAAGGTCAGGTTCAAAGTAATAAAACTATACACCGATTAGTAAGTTCAAACGATTAATATTTATTATACAAATATAATAAATACGCATGCATACGCTAAAGACTAATACTTATTTCTACTATTAAACGACTAAATACTTATCTAAGTAGGAACCAGCAAGGTCAGGGGACAAGGCCTTTGTTCCTTTCTGGACTGCACCTTCTGTTCACTAATAGTCGAATAATGTATAAGCAATGCCGGGTTCACGTAGCGAGCGTCGTTTTGGCACTTACTGAACGATGGCTGGTGCTCAACGGCTGATGATGGAAGACAGGATCTGGTGGCTGGAGTCGGAGTCAGAACAGCAAGCCGGAGCAACAACAGACAGCGAGGCCGGAGCAAAACAGCAACGGAGCCAGAGCACAACAGACCTGAGCCGGAGTCAACAGACCTGAGCCGGAGTCAACAGACAGAACCATGTGCAGGGTCTACCTTTATAGGTCCCCCAATGTCCGTGCCTTTTCGGGGCGGGCCTTTACCTGCCATGTATCGATTGGGTCATTTCCCAATCGATGTCTTACAAATCCCCCAATCTGAGGGTCTCTTCTCAATGGGTGGGGCGGTCTCTAGGGTCTTTTGTGGTGGATACTTCTGGTGCCGTTTCGTCTGGGCGTCCACTCAAAGTATCTATTCAAACCCAAATGTTGCTATTGTGTGGACCCAGATCTGGATCGCCTCATTACTATGCAAAGCGTTTTGCTATTTACACCTTAGGTTGAGATTTTGCACCTGGCCATAAACTAGTTTCGATACGTGCAGAATGCTAATTAGCCTTTGCAGACTGCTTGTCCTGGCTAAGACTGTTTTCTCCCTACAGTCTTAGCAGTTCTCCATTTTGTTAGCCCAGTGTCCATCTTAGGTGGCTACACCTCCCCAATATACTGTGTGTTCCTATCCCGCTCCATGACTATGGTAAAGGTCAAGGAGTTGTGGTCACTGTCACCGAAATGCTCTCCCACCGAGACATCTAATAATAATAATAATCACTTGTTGTCACAAGTAGACTTCAATGAAGTTACTGTGAAAAGCCCCTAGTCACCACATTCCGGCACCTGTTCGGGGAGGCTGGTATGGGAATTGAACCCGCGCTACTGGCATTGTTCTGCATTACAAGCCATCTATTTAGCCCACTATGCTAAACCAGTCCTTTCTGACACCTGGCCTGGTTCGTTGCCGAGCACCAAGTCCAATATGGCCTCCCCCCGGTCGGCCTATCTGCATATTGAGTCAGGAATCCTTCCTATACACACCTGACAAAATCTGCTCCATCCAAACCTAACGAAGTTGAAGTCACCCATGACAACAACTCTGTTACTTCTGCACTTTTCCAAGATCTGCCGCCCAATCTGTTCCTCCATCTCTCTGCTGCTATTGGGGGGTCTATAGAAAACTCCCAATAAAGTGACTGCTCCTTTCTTGTTTCTGACTTCCACCCATACTGACTCAGTGGACAAACCCTCCTCAACTACCTCCTTTCTGCAGCTGTGGTGCACTCCCTAATTAACAGTGCCACTCCCCCTCCTCTTTTATCTCCCTCCCTATTCTTCTTAAAACATCTAAACCCCGGAACATCTAACAACCATTCCTGCCCCTGTGAAATCCATGTCTCCGTAATGGCCACAACATCGCAGTTCCAAGTACTGATTCATGCTCTAAGTTCATCTCCCTTATTCCTGACACTCCTTGCATTGAAACAGACACACTTTAACCCATTCCACTGACTGCAACTTTGCCCTATCAACTGTCTATCCTTCCTCACAGACTTGCTGCATACTATTACAGCCAGTTCAACAGCTACCCTATCCTCTGATCCATAGCTCTGGTTCCCATTCCCCTGTCAAAATAGTTTAAACCCTCCCAAAGAGCTCTAGCAAACCTCCCACCCAGGATATTGGTGCCCCTCCAGTTTAGGTGCAATCCGTCCTTCATGTACAGGTCCCTCCTTCCCCAGAAGATATCCCAATGATCCACATATCTGAAGCCTTCCCTCCTGCACCAGCCCTGTAGCCACATGTTCAGCTGCACTCACTCTCTGTTCCTTGTCTCACTTGCACGTGGCACCGGTAGCAATCCTGAGATCACTACTCTGCTTGTCCTGCTCTTTAGCCTCCAACCTAAATCCCCAAACTCACTTTTTAGGTCCTCATCCCTTTTCTTAGCTATGTCGTTGGTGCCTATGTGCACCATGTCTTCTGGTTGCTCCACCTCCCCCTTAGGAATCATGTAACCTCGATCCGAGACATCCCTGGCCCTGGCACCCGGGAAGCAACATACCTTCCGGGAGTCTCGCTCGCGACCACAGAATCTCCTATCCATTCTTCTAACCATTGAGTCTCCTATTACTATTGCTTTTCTATTCTCCCCCCTTCCCTACTGAGCCCCAGAGCCAGACTCAGTACCAGAGATCTGGCCCGGTAGGTCATTCCCCCCCCCCCCAAAACAGCAGCCAAAACGGTATACTTGTTTTGAAGAGGAACGGCCACGAGGGATCCCTGCACTGTCTGCCCGTTCGTTTTCCTTCCCCTGACTGTAACCCAGCTACTCTTCTCCTGAACCTTGGGTGTGGCTCCCTCCCTGTAACTCCTCTCTATCACCCCCTGTGCCTCCCGGATGATCCGAAGTTCATCCAGCTCTAGTTCCCTAACACGGTCTCTGAGGAGCTGGAGTTGGGTGCACTTCCCACAGGTATAATCAGCGGGGTCTCCGGTGATATCCCTCACCACCCACATCCTACAGGAGGAGCATGCAACTGCCCGAGCCTCCATCCCCTCTGATCTGAAATCCCAAAGACATTTAAAATGAAAAAAAAGATTAAAGATTAAATACCCGTTAGTCCCTTTAAAATATATACATATATACTGCTGCTGCTCCACAAAAAGAAAACAACTCTTACCTTACAGGATGTAGCTGCCCTGTGAACCAACTGGAACTCCGCCCTCCGACTCTGCTCCCAGTCAGAACATAGAATTTACAGTGCAGAAGGAGGCCATTCGGCCTATCGAGTCTGCACCAGCCCACTAAAGCCCTCACTTCCACCAAGCCAATAATCCTTCCTAACCTTTTTGGACACTAAGGGCAATTTATCGTGGCCAATCCACCTAACCTGCACGTCTTTGGACTGTGGGAGGAAACCGGAGCACCCGGAGGAAACCCACGCAGACACGGGCAGAAAGTGCAAACGCCACACAGTTACCCAGCGGTGAATCGAACCTGGGACCCTGAGTTGTGAAGCCACAGTGCTATTGTGCTTGGAGGGCAGCACGGTAGCGTTGTGGATAGCACAATGGCTTCACAGCTCCAGGGTCCCAGGTTCGATTCCGGCTTGGGTCACTGTCTGTGCGGAGTCTGCACGTTCTCCCCGTGTGTGCGTGGGTTTCCTCCGGGTGCTCCGGTTTCCTCCCACAGTCCAAAGATGTGCAGGTTAGGTGGATTGGCCATGATAAATTGCCCTTAGTGTCCAAAATAGCCCTTAGTGTTGGGTGGGGTTACTGGGTTATTGGGATAGGGTGGAGGTGTTGACCTTGGGTAGGGTGCTCTTTCCAAGAGCCGGTGCAGACTCGATGGGCCGAATGGCCTCCTGCACTGTAAATTATATGATCTATTCCCTGTGCTACCGTGCTGGTCCTCGCTGTGCGAGGCTGAGATTAGACACTGCCTCTCACAGGATGATGTGGTGTTCACCCTGTGGAGGGTCTCAATTTGCACCTCCACCTCTGGTGTGTATCCCAGATCCTCCTCACTCCCTCTACCGAAAACAGATTATCCCCCAAAATCTATCTATATATGCCGGACATATTACCCTCTTCCGACCCTGAACATGAAACAGTCCCATCCAATAAGGTTGGAGGTGGTGCGAACCACTGTCCCCGTGCCTCCCGGGTCCTCGGCACCGTGAGGCAGCAGTGCTAACCACTGTCCCCGTGCTGCTCGGGTCCTCAGCACCGTGAGGCAGCAGTGCTAACCACTGTCCCCGTGCTGCCCGGGTCCTCGGCACCGTGAGGCAGCAGTGCTAACCACTGTCCCCGTGCTGCCCGGGTCCTCAGCACCGTGAGGCAGCAGTGCTAACCACTGTCCCCGTGCTGCCCGGGTCCTTGGCACCGTGAGGCAGCAGTGCTAACCACTGTCCCCGAGCCGCCCGGGTCCTTGGCACCGTGAGGCAGCAGTGCTAACCACTGTCCCCGTGCTGCCCTGGTCCTCAGCACCGTGAGGCAGCAGTGCTAACCACTGCACCGGTCCCCGGTCTGGTTCCCGGCCCTCAGTCTGGTCCCCGGTCCCCGGTCTGGTCCCCGGTCCCCGGTCTGGTCCCCGGTCCCCGGTCCCCGGTCTGGTCCCCGGTCCCCGGTCTGGTTCCCGGTCCCCGGTCCCCGGTCTGGTCCCCGGTCCCCGGTCTGGTTCCCGGTCCTCAGTCTGGTCCCCGGTCCCCGGTCCCCGGTCTGGTTCCCGTTCCCCGGTCTGGTCCCCGGTCCCCGGTCCCCGGTCTGGTTCCCGTTCCCCGGTCTGGTCCCCGGTCCCCGGTCTGGTCCCCGGTCCCCGGTCTGGTTCCCGGTCCCCGGTCCCCGGTCTGGTTCCCGGTCCTCAGTCTGGTCCCCGGTCCCCGGTCTGGTTCCCGGTCCCCGGTCTGGTTCCCGGTCCTCAGTCTGGTCCCCGGTCCCCGGTCTGGTTCCCGGTCCTCAGTCTGGTCCCCGGTCCCCGGTCTGGTTCCCGTTCCCCGGCCTGGTTCCCGGTCCTCAGTCTGGTCCCCGGTCCCCGGTCCCCGGTCTGGTTCCCGGTCCCCGGTCTGGTTCCCGTTCCCCGGTCTGGTTCCCGGTCCCAGGTCTAAAGGGATAAGTATACCCCGCAGGGCATGAGTTATAGCTGGGGGAAGGGCAATTATGATGCCATTAGACATGACTTAGGATGTGTAGGTTGGAGAAGTAGGCTGCAAGGGTTGGGCACACTGGATATGTGGAGCTTGTTCAAGGAACAGCTATTGCGTGTTCTTGATAAGTACGTAACAGTCAGGCAGGGAGGAAGGGGTCGAGCGAGGGAACCATGGTTTACCAAAGAAGTGGAATCTCTTAAGAGGAAGAAGGAGGCCTATGTGAAGATGAGGCGTGAAGTTTCAGTTGGGGCGCTTGATAGTTACAAGAAAGCAAGGAAGGATCTAAAGAGAGAGCTGAGACGAGCAAGGAGGGGACATGAGAAGTCTTTGGCAGGTAGGATCAAGGAAAACCCAAAAGCTTTCTATAGGTATGTCAGGAATAAAAGAATGACTAGGGTAAGAGTAGGGCCAGTCAAGGACAGTGGTGGGAAGTTGTGTGTGGAGGCTGAGGCGAGATACTAAATGAATACTTTTCGTCAGTATTCACTCAGGAAAAAGATAATATTGTGGAGGAGAATGCTGAGACTCAGGCTATTGGAATAGATGGCATTGAGGTGCGTAGGGAAGAAGTGTTGGTAATTCTGGACAAGGTGAAAATAGATAAGTCCCCGGGGCCTGATGGGATTTATCCTAGGATTCTCTGGGAAGCCAGGGAAGAGATTGCTGAGCCTTTGGCTTTGATTTTTAGGTCATCATTGGCTACAGGAATAGTGCCAGAGGACTGGAGGATAGCAAATGTGGTCCCTTTGTTCAAGAAGGGGAGTAGAGATAACCCCGGTAACTATAGGCCGGTGAGCCTAACGTCTGTGGTGGGTAAAGTCTTGGAGAGGATTATAAAAGATACGATTTATAATCATCTAGATAGGAATAATATGATTAGGGATAGTCAGCATGGTTTTGCGAAGGGTAGGTCATGCCTCACAAACCTTATCGAGTTCTTTGAGAAGGTGACTGAACAGGTAGACGAGGGTAGAGCAGTTGATGTGGTATATATGGATTTCAGTAAAGCATTTGATAAGGTTCCCCACGGTCGGCTATTGCAGAAAATACGGAGGCTGGGGATTGAGGGTGATGTAGAGATGTGGATCAGAAATTGGCTAGTTGAAAGAAGACAGAGAGTGGTAGTTGATGGGAAATGTTCAGAATGGAGTTCAGTTACGAGTGGCGTACCACAAGGATCTGTTCTGGGGCCGTTGCTGTTTGTCATTTTTATAAATGACCTAGAGGAGGGCGCAGAAGGATGGGTTAGTAAATTTGCAGACGACACTAAAGTCGGTGGAGTTGTAGACAGTGCGGAAGGATGTTGCAGGTTACAATGGGACATAGATAAGCTGCAGAGCTGGGCTGAGAGGTGGCAAATGGAGTTTAACGTGGAGAAGTGTGAGGTGATTCACTTTGGAAAGAATAACAGGAATGCGGAATATTTGGCTAATGGTAAAATTCTTGGTAGTGTGGATGAGCAGAGGGATCTCGGTGTCCATGTACATAGATCCCTGAAAGTTGCCACCCAGGTTGATAGGGTTGTGAAGAAGGCCTATGGTGTGTTGGCCTTTATTGGTAGAGGGATTGAGTTCCGGAGCCATGAGGTCATGTTGCAGTTGTACAAAACTCTAGTACGGCCGCATTTGGAGTATTGCGTACAGTTCTGGTCGCCTCATTATAGGAAGGACGTGGAAGCTTTGGAACGGGTGCAGAGGAGATTTACCCGGATGTTGCCTGGTATGGAGGGAAAATCTTATGAGGAAAGGCTGATGGACTTGAGGTTGTTTTCGTTAGAGAGAAGAAGGTTAAGAGGTGACTTAATAGAGGCATACAAAATGATCAGAGGGTTAGATAGGGTGGACAGCGAGAGCCTTCTCCCGCGGATGGAGGTGGCTAGCACGAGGGGACATAGCCTTAAATTGAGGGGTAATAGATATAGGACAGAAGTCAGAGGTGGGTTTTTTACGCAAAGAGTGGTGAGGCCGTGTAATGCCCTACCTGCAACAGTAGTGAACTCGCCAACATTGAGGGCATTTAAAAGTTTATTGGATAAGCATATGGATGATAATGGCATAGTGTAGGTTAGATGGCTTTTCGTTTTTTTCCATGTCGGTGCAACATCGAGGGCCGAAGGGCCTGTACTGCGCTGTATCGTTCTATGTCTGGTTCCCGCTCCCCGGCTGGTCCCCAGTCTGGTTCCCGGTTAGTTCCTGGTCTGGTTCCTGGTCTGGTCTGGTCCATTCCCTCAGCTCCAATTGAGTCTCCGGTATGGAGACCACATCGGCTTCCAAACCCTTTAAATGGGCGGAAACATTTGCCCTTTTTTCAGGGTAGATTCAGAAAGAATGTTCCCGATGGTGGGGGAGTTCAGAACTAGGGAGGGTCATAGTTTGAGGATAAGGGGTAAACGTTTTAGGACAGAGGTGAGGAGAAATTTCTTCACCCAGAGAGTGGTGAATCTGTGGAATTCACTCCCACAGAAAGTAGTTGAGGCCAAAACACTGTAGGAAGGAATTAGATACAGCTCTTGGGGCTAAAGGGATCGAGGGATATGGAGGGAAGGTGGGATCAGGGTATTGAACTTGATGATCAGCCATGATCATAATGAATGGGGAGCAGGCTCAAAGGGCCGAATGGCCTCTCTATTTTCTGTGTTTCTATGTCCTCGACCCCGACAGGTACCCTATCAAACCCCTTGTGGGGTTTAGTCTACCTCTCCCTTCAATAATGGCCTGATTTATTCAGTCATCTATATTTGTTACACTGCGTGGGTTTCCTCCGGGTGCTCCGGTTTCCTCCCATGGTCCAAAGATGTGCAGGTTAGGTGGATTGGCCATGATAAATTGCCCCTTAGTGTGCAAAAGGTTAATAATAATAATAATAATAATCGCTTATTGTCACAAGTAGACTTCAGTTAAGTTACTGTGAAAAGCCCCTAGTCGCCACATTTCAGCGTCTGTTCGGGGAGGCCGGTACGGGACTGAACCGTGCTGCTGCCTTGTTCTGCATTACAAGCTGGCTGTTTAGCCCACTGTGCTAAACCAGCCCCTGGTTATAGGGGTAGGACGGGGAGTGGGCCTAGGTAGGGTGCTCTATCAGAGGGTCGGTGCAGACCGACGGGCCGAATGGTCTCCTGCGCTGTGATGATTCTATAATTCTGGTGATTATATTTCTCCAGAACCCCATTAATCATGCTGTGAAACCATTCTCACTCTTCTATTTCTTTGTCGGCAATTTTTTCCACTTCCCCAATTGCACACTCATTCTCTTAAAATCAGCTTTTTCCAGTTGAATATCACATGCAGGGAATGTGGGATTATATTTATAAATCAATAAACTGAATGTGTTCTCACACAGGGACATACTGCCATGCTGAATACTGGAATCTGGCATCCCAAAATTAAGGAGGAGTTCGTCACCTGTTCAAATGACGGGTAAGAATCTGGAAAGAGAAAATCTCAGAAATACACAACAAATAAGTCAGCAAGTGTGAAGAGAAAAGGGCATTATCGAGAAGCTTAAGCCGTCTTTGCTATTCACAGGTGCTGCTGTGCAGCATTATGTGGTATTCGAGGGGTGTGACCCAAACCCAAAATAAACACCCAAGATACATGTGTAAAAGTTTTTTTCAGACTATCATTTTGGCAAAAAGTCAGGGGTCAGCTTGGAGATGAGTAATATTTTGAGGGATTGAAATCCGTGCATGGTGGAGATACAACTATACCTGAAAGCAATGCATTTTTATGCCAGCTACAGGTAAGCTAAGTAGCGGTAGATTACATCTTGGCTATGAGGAACGATAACTACCCTCAATTGCCACTGATGGATTCATAACTGACGGTGCTTCTCATCTCAAATAGCTTTGTACATTGTGGCACAGTGGTTAGCGCTGTTGCCTCACAGCTCCAGGGTCCTGGGTTCAATTGCGGCCTGGGGTGACTGTAAGTGGAGTTTGCACGTTCTCCCCGTGTGTGCGTGGGTTTCCTCCGGGTGCTCCGGTTTCCCCCCACAGTCCAAAGATGTGCAGGTTAGGTGGATTGGCTTTGCTAAAAATTTTCTCTTAGTGTCTAAAGGTTATACATGTTAGGTCGGGTTATGGTGTTAGGGCAGGGGAATGAGCCTGGGCTAGTTTACTGTTTCGGAGAGTCTGTGCAGACTTGATGGGCTGAATGGCCTCCTTCTGTATAGGAGGGAATTTATGTCTAGTGCAGGTCATCTAATAGCCTTCTTCTTTGGCGAACATTCGCTAACGAGTATGATTGTCCACCTAAGAAACTCTATGTTACTGATCATGGGTTCTTGAATGACTGATGAGTCGCATCTCTAACACACACATGGCAGGTGTTTCTGGGAGGTGGAATCAGTCCTTGGACTCCAGATCACTGGTTTTCCTTCATTCGGCTCCTTTTCCAGGCTTCCTCTCGCTGTTGGGTGTCCTCGAAGAATTGTGTCCTTTCAATTCTGCAAGTAGCTCTCTTCCGAGCAAGGGTCTCCCAGACGTTGACGTCTATGTTGCATTTCTTGAGGTAAGCCTTCAGGGTGTCTTTGAAGAGCTTCCTTTGTCCTCTTGTTTGTGAGTCTTCCTTGAGCCGTCAAAGAAGATTTCCTTGACAGTCCTTTGGGACTCTGACATCCTCAGCACGTGGCCGGCCCAGTGGAGTTGGTTTTGGATGATCATGGCCTCGATGCTGGTGCGCTTGGCTCCTTCGGGACACTGATGTGAGTGCGCCTGTCCTCCCAGCTGATGTGGAGAATCAGTCTCAGGCAGCATTGATGGTACCTCTCCAGGGCCTCGAGGTGACGACTGTATGAAGCCCAAGTTTCTGAGCCATATGAAATAGTTGGAAGGATCTTGTTGTCAGTAAGGATCTCGCCATCATCAACGGCTCTCGTCCTTCGTCCAAAGGAGGTGCCTGTGGATTGGATACGATGTTGGATCTATGCTTTTTTTAATATAAATTTAGAGTTTCCAATTCATTTTTTCCAATTAAGGGGCAATTTAGTGTGGCCAATTCACCTACTCTGCACACCTTTGGGTTGTGGGGGCGAAACCCACACAGATACGGGGAGAATGTGCAAACTCCACACGGACAGTGACCCAGAGCCGGGATCGAACCTGAGACCTCGGCACGATGAGGCACCGTGAGGTGGCTCCCCAGGTGTGGGAAATATTCCACATTTGATAGCTTTCTCCTTTAATCTTGCTGGAGGGAGAGACCAGATCCTGCCCTGGACAGGTTGGTGAAGGACTTGAGACTTCCTGAGGTTATTTTTTAAATTTTATTTTATATTTTTTGAAAATAAATTGAGTACCCAATTACTTTTTTCCAATTAAGGGGTAATTTAGTGTGGCCAATCCACCTACCCGACACATTTTTGGGTTGTGGGGGTGAGACCCATGCAGACACGGGGAGAATACACATAGAACATACAGTGCAGAAAGAGGCCATTCGTCCCATCGAGTATGCACTGACCCACTTAAGCCCTCACTTCCCCCCTATCCCCATAACCCAATAACCCCTCCTAACCTTTTTGGTCACTAAGGGCAATTTATCATGTCCAATCCACCTAACCTGCACATCTTTGGACTGTGGGAGCACCCGGACAGACAGTGACCCAGCGGGGAATCGAACCTGGGACCCTGGCGCTGTGAAGTCGCAGTGCTATTCACTTGTGCTGCCCAAAATGTGTAAACTCCACACGGACAGTGACCCGGGATCGAACCCGCATCCTCGGCGCGGTGCGACAGCACTGCTAACCACTGTGCCACCCCGCTTGTTGAGGTTATTGAGATCCAGACCAGACCCCAACAGTCGCTAGGGTACCGGACAGAAACCCCAATATTTTATTTAATTCGTAAGACTGTGAAGAAAGGTTACTTCGCTCTCGGAGTGACTCCACGCACAAATAGGGATATGGTTTATTAAAACAAACTTTATCATTAACACAGTAGCAAACTAACTTTAACATCACGGGCAGCATAGTGGCGCAGTGGTTAGCACTGCTGCCTCACGGCACCGAGGACCTGGGTTCGATCGCAGCCCCAGGTCATTGTCCGTGTGGAGTTTGCACATTCTCCTGTGTTTGCCCCCACAGCCCAAAGATGTGCAGGGTCGGTGGATTGGCCACGATAAATTGCCTCTTAATTGGAAAAAAATAATTGGGTACACCAAGTTGATAAAAAAACTAGTCTGTCTACAATCAGCAACTCCGCCAATCTTTGTGTCATCCGCAAACTTACAAATCAGACCACCCACATTTTCCTCCAGATCATTTATATATACTACACACAACAGAGGTCCCAGCACTGATCACTGCGGAACACCACTAGCTACAGACCTCCAATCAGAAAAACACCTTTCCATCGCTACTCTCTGTCTCCTGTAACCAAATCAGTTCTATATCCATCTAGTCAGCCCACCCCGAATCCCATGTGATTTTAGTTTTTGTACCAATCTGCCATTTGGGACCTGCACTAGTGATAATTTACCAAAATTCACTCGACTCTGGGATGGTCCCGGCGGATTAGAAATGAGCAAACGTGACAACGCTGTCACTGAAATAGCGAGGCATCTGGATAGAAATTGTCCCATTGAAATGAAATGAAAATGAAAATTGCTTATTCTCACAAGTAGGCTTCAATAATGTTACTGTGAAAAGCCCCTAGTCGCCACATTCCGGTGCCTGTTCGGGGAGGCTGATACAGGGGCAGACGCAGCATGGGTTCATGCAAAGGGCAGGTCGTGCCTAACTAATTTAGTGGAATTGTTTGAGGACATCACCAGTGCGGTAGATAACGGGGAGCCAATGGATGTGGTATATCTGGATTTACAGAAAGCTTTTGACAAGGTGCCACACAAAAGGTTGCTGCATAAGATAAAGATGCATGGCATTAAGGGTAAAGTAGTAGCATGGATAGAGGATTGGTTAATTAATAGAAAGCAAAGAGTGGGGATTAATGGGTGTTTCTCTGGTTGGCAATCAGTAGCTAGTGGTGTCCCTCAGGGATCCGTGTTGGGCCCACAATTGTTCACAATTTACATGGATGATTTGGAGTTGGGGACCAAGTTCAATGTGTCCAAGTTTGCAGACGACACTAAGATGAGTGGTAAAGCAAAAAGTGCAGAGGATACCGGAAGTCTGCAGAGGGATTTGGATAGGTTAAGTGAATGGGCTAGGGTCTGGCAGATGGAATACAATGTTGACAAATGTGAGGTTATCCATTTTGGTAGGAATAACAGCAAAAGGGATTATTATTTAAATGATAAAATATTAAAGCATGCTGCTGTGCAGAGAGACCTGGGTGAGCTGGTGCATGAGTCGCAAAAAGTTGATTTACAGGTGCAACAGGTGATTAAGAAGGCAAATGGAATTTTGTCCTTCATTGCTAGAGGGATGGAGTTTAAGACGAGGGAGGATATGCTGCAATTGTATACGGTGTTAGTGAGGCCACACCTGGAGTATTGATTTCAGTTTTGGTCTCCTTACCTGAGAAAGGATGTACTGGCGCTGGAGGGTGTGCAGAGGAGATTCACAGAGCTGAAAGGGTTGGATTACGAGGAGAGGTTGAGTAGACTGGGACTGTACTCACTGGAATTTAGAAGGATGAGGGGGGATCTTATAGAAACATATAAAATTATGAAGGGAATAGATAGGATAGATGTCGGCAGGTTGTTTCCACTGGCGGGTGAAAGCAAAACTAGGGGGCATAGCCTCAAAATAAGGGGAAGTAGATTTAGGACTGAGTTTAGGAGGAACGTCTTCACCCAAAGGGTTGTGAATCTATGGAATTCCTTGCCCAGTGAAGCAGTTGAGGCTCCTTCATTAATTGTTTTTAAGGTAAAGATAGATAGTTTTTTGAAGAATAATGGGTTATGGTGTTCGGGCTGGAAAGTGGAGCTGAGTCCACAATAGATCAGCCATGATCTCATTGAATGGCGGAGCAGGCTCGAGGGGCCAGATGGCCTACTCCTGCTCCTAGTTCTTATGTTCTTATGGTCAAACACCTTACTAAAGTCCATAGAAATGACATCCACAGCCCTTCCCTCATCAATTTTCTTTTTCACATCTTCAAAATACTCAAAGAACAAAGAAAAATTGCAGCACAGGAACAGGCCCTTCGCCCCTCCCAGCCTGCGCCGATCCAGATCCTTTATCTAAACCTGTTGCCTATTTTCCAAGGTCTACTTCTCTCTGTTCCCCGCCCGTTCATATATCAGTCCAGATGCAACTTAAATGATGCTATCGTGCCCGCCTCTACCACCTCCGCTGGCAAAGCATTCCAGGCACCCACCACCCTCTGCGTAAAAAAACTTTCCACGCATATCTCCCTTAAGCTTTCCCCCTCTCACCTTGAAATCGTGACCTCTTGTAATTGACACCCCCACTCTTGAAAAAGCTTGTTGCTATCCACCCTGTCCATACCTCTCATAATTTTGTAGACCTCAATCAGGTCTCCCCTCAACCTCCGTCTTTCCAATGAAAACAATCCTAATCTACTCAACCTTTCTTCATAGCTAGCACCCTCCATACCAGGCAACATCCTGGTGAACCTCCTCTGCACCCTCTCCAAGGCATCCACATCCTTCTGGTAATGTGGCGACCAGAACTGCACGCAGTATTCCAAATGTGGCCGAACCAAAGTCCTATACAACTGTAACATGACCTGCCGACTCTTGTACTCAATACCCCGTCCGATGAAGGCAAGCATGCTGTATGCCTTCTTGACCACTCTATCCACCTGCGTTGCCACCTTGAGGGTACTCAAACAAGTTGGTGAGACATGATCTTCCCCATCTAAAACCATTGCTGCCTGTCACTAACGAGTCCATTTTGCTCCAAATTCCCATATATTCTGTCCCTCAGTATCTTTTCCAAAAGCTTCCCCGCCACTGATGTCAGGCTCACTGGCCTATAATTTGCTAGATTATCCCTGTTTCCTTTCTTCAACAAAGGAATAACATTGGCTATTCTCCAGTTCTCTGGAACCTCGCCTGTGGTCCAAGAGGAAATGAAAAAAAATGAAAATCGCTTATTGTCACGAGTAGGTTTCAATGAAGTTACTGTGAAAAGCCCCTAGTCGCCACATTCCAGCGCCTGTTCGGGGAGGCTGGTACGGGAATCGAACCGTGCTGCTGGCCTGCCTTGGTCTGCTTTCAAAGCCAGCAATTTAGCCGAGTGAGCTAAACCAGCCCCTTTAATAATAGGATGTGAAGATAACTGTTTAGATCGACAAAATTATGAGAGGTATGGACAGGGTGGATAGTAACAAGCTTTTTCCAAGAGTGGGGGTGTCAATTACAAGGGGTCATGATTTCAAGGTGAGAGAGGGAAAGTTCAAGGGAAATGTGCATGGAAAGTTTTTTACGCAGAGGGTGGTGGGTGCCTGAAACGCTTTGGCAGCGGAGGTGGTAGAGGCGGGCACGATAGCATCATTTAAGATGCATCTGGACAGATACATGAACGGGCGGGGAACAGAGGGAAGCAGATCCTTGGAAAATAGGCGACAGGTTTAGATAAAGAATCTGGATCGGCGCAGGCTGGGAGGGCCGAAGTGCCTGTTCCTGTGCTGTAATTTTCTTCGTTCTTCTGTTATGGCCCCAGCTATTTCTCTCCTTGCCTCTCGCAGTAACCTGGGATAGATCCCATCTGGCCCCGGGGACTTGTCTACCTCACTGTTTCCTTACCTGATTCTGGCTCTTAATTTCTCTGCCTATCACTTTTCTTATTCTCCTTGCTGTCTTTTTCTCTTGTGTTTGATTCCCCCGCTCTGGATTGTTGCACAGGCTCCCACACCCCTGTCATATTAGTTTAAACCCTCCCCAACCGCTCCAGCAAGTACTTCCCTCAAGGACATCAGTCCTGGTCCTGCCCAGGTGAACCCGTCCAGTGCCATCTCCCCCAAAACTAGTCCCAATGCCCCAGTAAACTGAAACCATAAGACAGAGGAGCAGAATTAGGCCACTCGGCCCATCGAGTCTGCTCCACCATTCAATCATGGCTGATATTTTCTCATCCCCATTCTCCTGCTTTCTCCCCATAACCCCTGATCCCCTTATTGATCAAGAGCCTATCTATCTCTGTCTTAAAGACACTCAATGACTTAACCTCCACAGCCTTCTGCGGCAAAGAGTTCCACAGATTCACCACCCTCTGGCTGAGGAAATTCCTCATCTCTGTTTTAAAGGATCGTCCCTTTAGTCTGAGATGGTGCCCTCTGCTTCTAGTTTTTCCTACAAGTGGAAACATTCTCTCCACGTCCACTCTATCCAGGCCACGCAGTATCCTGTAAGTTTCAATAAGATCCCGTCCCCTCATCCTTCTAAACTCCAACCAGTACAGACCCAGAGTCCTCAACCGTTCCTCATACGACAAGCTCTTATTCCAGGGATCATTCTTGTGAACCTCCTCTGGGCCTTTTCCAAAGCCCAGCACATCCTTCCTTAGATACGGGGCCCAGAACTGCTCACAATACTCCAAATGGGGTCTGAGCAAAGCCTTATACAGCCTCAGAAGTCTATCCCTGGTCTTGTATTCTAGCCCTCTTGACATGAAACCCTGTCTCACATCATCTCTTCAGCCAAGTATTTATCCGATATATCCTGCTATTTCTACTCTGACTAGCACAAGGCACCGTTAGTAATCCTGAAATGGGTGACACGTGTAGCACAGTGGTTAGCACTGCTGCGTCACAGCACCAGGGTCCCAGATTCGATTCCGCTTGGGTCACTGTCTGTGTGGAGTCTGCATGTTCTCTCCGTGTCTGTGTGGGTTTCCTCCGGGTGCTCCGGTTGCCTCCCACAAGTCCTGAAAGACGTGTTGTTAGGTGAATTGGACATTCTGAATTCTCCCTCTGTGTACCCGAACAGGTGCCGGAATGTGGCGACTAGGGGCTTTTCACAGTAACTTCATTGCAGTGTTAATGTAAACCTACTTGTGACACTAATGAAGATTATTACCTTTGAGGTCCAATTTCTTACATTGGCCACAAGCGTCTATCAGATCGCAGTAATTTATTTACGTTTGATCGATCAGTTTATCCTCTGTGAATTCAAAGACCGAGCCTTTAGTTTCTCCTCCTGTTTTTGTAATCTCTAGCTTTATCTGCTGATTTATAAATTTAGATTTGTATTCTCTGTCCCTTCCTGTCACGTTGCGTTAATTTTTTTCCACACTAATATTCTCTCTTGCCTTGTCTCTTTTCCATTCCCAAATCTCCTCAAATTTTATCCCATGAGCCCCCTGTTAAGTTGAAAATTCTCTCTACATTCCTCGTCATTTGTGCAGGGAGGAGCTATTAATAGTGATATCACTGCCCCATTAGTGTGGTGGGGGGAGGGTGGTATTAACACTGATATCATTGCCATATTGATGCAAGAAGAGGTAATAGTGCTGGAATCACTGCCCCATTAGTGTGGTCAGTGGGTATTGGGGCTGATACTGCCCCCTGGGTGAGCTGAGGAGGCAGTGGTGCTGGAATCACTGCCCCATTAGTCTGGTGAAATGATGTGTCTAATCTTTGCTGGTTTCTGGATCAGGACAGTGCGGACCTGGGACATGAACAATGAGAAGAAACACAAGAATGTTTTCAAGCCACGATCTGTGCAAGGAAAGCGGGTCATTCCAACAACGTGTGTGTACAGCAGGGACGGAAAGTTAATCGCTGCTGCGTGTCAGGATGGTTCCATTCAAATCTGGGATCGAAACATGAATGTGAGTGTGGTTTTGTTCAACAGCAGCACAGCGAGGGTGGGGGTTTGGCACAGGGAGGGTGGGGGTCTGACCCGGGGAGGCACAGGGAGGGTGGGGGTCTGGCACAGGGAGGGTGGGGGTCTGACCCGGGGAGGCACAGGGAGGGTATGGGTCTGACACAGGGAGGGTGGGGGTCAGACACGGAGGGTGGGGGTCAGGCACAGGGAGACACAGGGAGGGTGGGGGTCAGGCACAGGGAGGGTGTGGGTCTGACACAGGGAGGGTGGGGGTCAGGCGGGGGAGGGTGGGGGTCAGGCATGGGGAGGGTGGGGGTCAGGCACAGGGAGGGTGGGGGTCAGGCACGGGGAGGGTGGGGGTCAGGCACGGGGAGGGTGGGGGTCAGGCACGGGGAGGGTGGGGGTCAGGCACGGGGTAGGTGGGGGTCTTGCAATGGGGTGGGTGGGGGTCAGGCACGGGGAGGGTGGGGGTCTGACACAGGGAGGGTGGGGGTCTGACACGGGAAGGATGGGGGTGTGACACGGGAAGGATGGGGGTGTGACACGGGAAGGATGGGGGTGTGACACAGGGAGGGTGGGGTCTGGCACAGGGAGGGTGGGGTCAGGCACAGGGAGACACAGGGAGGGTGGGGGTCTGGCACGGGGAGGGTGGGGGTCTGGCACGGGGAGGGTGGGGGTCTGGCACGGGGAGGGTGGGGGTCTGGCACGGGGAGGGTGGAGGTCAGGCACGGGGAGGGTGGGGGTCAGGCACAGGGAGGGTGGGGGTCTGGCACGGGGAGGGTGGGGGTCTGGCACGGGGAGGGTGGGGGTCAGGCACAGGGAGACACGGAGGGTGGGGGTCTGGCAGAGGGAGACACAGAGGGTGGTGTCTGGCACAGGGGGTCTCGTGCTCTGCTGCTGCGTTCTCTTATCAACCAATATATTTCTCAGTAAAAGCACTTTGACCCGAGTCAAGAACGTTGCAGCTGCAAAGCTCTTTCCAGAGAGAACTTCATCCTGTACTGAGATTTCAGTGCAGCTGATCCTGAATACTGCACTGTCAGAGGGTCAGTACTGAGGGAGTGTCGCACTGTCAGAGGGTCAGTACTGAGGGAGTGCCGCACTGTCAGAGGGTCAGTACAGAGGGAGTGCTGCACGGTCAGAGGGTCAGTACAGAGGGAGTGCTGCACGGTCAGAGGGTCAGTACTGAGGGAGCGCCACACTGTCAGAGGGTCAGTACAGAGGGAGTGCCGCACTGTCAGAGGGTCAGTACAGAGGGAGTGCTGCAGAGCAGAGGGCAGCAGAGCAGAGCTTCTGATTGGCTGTTCCGGGGAGATT
>NC_052153.1:199834271-199860900 GCF_902713615.1 Scyliorhinus canicula
GCACTGTCAGAGGGTCAGTACTGAGGGAGTGCTGCACTGTCAGAGGGTCAGTACTGAGGGAGTGCTGCACTGTCAGAGGGTCAGTACTGAGGGAGTGCTGCACTGTCAGAGATGAATACTGAGGGAGTGCTGCACTGTCAGAGGGTCAGTACTGAGGGAGTGCTGCACTGTCAGAGGGTCAGTACTGAGGGAGTGCTGCACTGTCAGAGGGTCAGTACTGAGGGAGTGCTGCACTGTCAGAGGGTCAGTACTGAGGGAGTCGCTGCACTGTCAGAGGGTCAGTACTGAGGGAGTGCTGCACTGTCAGAGGGCAGTACTGAGGGAGTGCTGCACTGTCAGAGATGCAGTACTGAGGGAGTGCTGCACTGTCAGAGGGTCAGTACTGAGGGAGTGCTGCACTGTCAGAGGGTCAGTACTGAGGGAGTGCTGCACTGTCAGAGGGTCAGTACTGAGGGAGTGCTGCACTGTCAGAGGGTCAGTACTGAGGGAGTGCTGCACTGTCAGAGGGTCAGTACTGAGGGAGTGCTGCACTGTCAGAGGGTCAGTACTGAGGGAGTGCTGCACTGTCAGAGGGTCAGTACTGAGGGAGTGCCGCACTGTCAGAGGGTCAGTACTGAGGGAGTGCTGCACTGTCAGAGGGTCAGTACTGAGGGAGTGCCGCACTGTCAGAGGGTCAGTACTGAGGGAGTGCAGCACTGTCAGAGGGTCAGTACTGAGGGAGTGCAGCACTGTCAGAGGGTCAGTACTGAGGGAGTGCTGCACTGTCAGAGGGTCAGTACTGAGGGAGTGCTGCACTGTCGGAGGGACGGTACTGAGGGAGTGCTGCACTGTCGGAGGGTCAGTACTGAGGGAGTGCTGCACTGTCAGAGGGTCAGTACTGAGGGAGTGCTGCACTGTCGGAGGGACGGTAGTGAGGGAGCGCTGCACTGTCGGAGGGACGGTAGTGAGGGAGCGCTGCACTGTCAGAGGGTCAGTACTGAGGGAGTGCTGCACTGTCAGAGGGTCAGTACTGAGGGAGTGCTGCACTGTCAGAGGGTCAGTACTGAGGAGTGCTGCACTGTCAGAGGGTCAGTACTGAGGGAGTGCTGCACTGTCAGAGGGTCAGTACTGAGGGAGTGCTGCACTGTCAGAGGGTCAGTACTGAGGGAGTGCTGCACTGTCAGAGATGCAGTACTGAGGGAGTGCTGCACTGTCAGAGGGTCAGTACTGAGGGAGTGCTGCACTGTCAGAGGGTCAGTACTGAGGGAGTGCTGCACTGTCAGAGGGTCAGTACTGAGGGAGTGCTGCACTGTCAGAGGGTCAGTACTGAGGGAGTGCTGCACTGTCAGAGGGTCAGTACTGAGGGAGTGCTGCACTGTCAGAGATGCAGTACTGAGGGAGTGCTGCACTGTCAGAGGGTCAGTACTGAGGGAGTGCTGCACTGTCAGAGGGTCAGTACTGAGGGAGTGCTGCACTGTCAGAGGGTCAGTACTGAGGGAGTGCTGCACTGTCAGAGGGTCAGTACTGAGGGAGTGCTGCACTGTCAGAGGGTCAGTACTGAGGGAGTGCTGCACTGTCAGAGATGCAGTACTGAGGGAGTGCTGCACTGTCAGAGGGTCAGTACTGAGGGAGTGCTGCACTGTCAGAGGGTCAGTACTGAGGGAGTGCTGCACTGTCAGAGGGTCAGTACTGAGGGAGCGCCGCACTGTCAGAGGGTCAGTACTGAGGGAGTGCTGCACTGTCAGAGGGTCAGTACTGAGGGAGTGCCGCACTGTCAGAGGGTCAGTACTGAGGGAGTGCCGCACTGTCAGAGGGTCAGTACAGAGGGAGTGCTGCACTGTCAGAGGGTCAGTACTGATGGAGTGCTGCACTGTCAGAGGGTGAGTACTGAGGGAGTGCTGCACTGTCAGAGGGTCAGTACTGAGGGAGTGCTGCACTGTCAGAGATGCAGTACTGAGGGAGAGCTGCACTGTCAGAGGGTCAGTACTGAGGGAGTGCTGCACTGTCACAGGGTCAGTACTGAGGAAGTGCTGCACTGTCAGAGGGTCAGTACTGAGGGAGTGCTGCACTGTCAGAGATGCAGTACTGAGGGAGTGCTGCACTGTCAGAGGGTCAGTACTGAGGGAGTGCCGCACTGTCAGAGGGTCAGTACTGAGGGAGTGCTGCACTGTCAGAGGGTCAGTACTGAGGGAGTGCCTGCACTGTCAGAGGGTCAGTACTGAGGGAGTGCAGCACTGTCAGAGGGTCAGTACTGATGGAGTGCCGCACTGTCAGAGGGTCAGTACTGATGGAGTGCCGCACTGTCAGAGGGTCAGTACTGATGGAGTGCTGCACTGTCAGAGTGTCAGTACTGAGGGAGTGCCGCACTGTCAGAGGGTCAGTACTGATGGAGTGCTGCCCTGTCAGAGTGTCAGTACTGAGGGAGTGCTGCACTGTCAGAGGGTCAGTACTGAGGGAGTGCTGCACTGTCAGAGATGCAGTACTGAGGGAGTGCTGCACTGTCAGAGGGTCAGTACTGAGGGAGTGCTGCACTGTCAGAGATGCAGTACTGAGGGAGTGCTGCACTGTCAGAGGGTCAGTACTGAGGGAGTGCTGCACTGTTAGAGGGTCAGTACTGAGGGAGTGCAGCACTGTCGGAGGGTCAGTACTGAGGGAGTGCAGCACTGTCAGAGGGTCAGTACTGAGGGAGTGCTGCACTGTCAGAGTGTCAGGACTTAGGGAGTGCTGCACTGTCAGAGGGTGAGTACTGTGCGAGTGCTGCACTGTCAGAGGGTCAGTACTGAGGCAGAGCCGCACTGTCAGAGGGTCAGTACTGAGGGAGTGCTGCACTGTCGGAGGGACGGTACTGAGGGAGTGCTGCACTGTCAGAGGGTCAGTACTGAGGGAGTGCTGCACTGTCAGAGGGTCAGTACTGAGGGAGTGCTGCACTGTCAGAGGGTCAGTACTGAGGGAGTGCAGCACTGTCAGAGGGTCAGTACTGAGGGAGTGCTGCACTGTCAGAGGGTCAGTACTGAGGGAGTGCTGCACTGTCAGAGGGTCCGTACTGAGGGAGTGCTGCACTGTCAGAGGGTCAGTACTGAGGGAGCGCTGCACTGTCAGAGGGACAGTAGTGAGGGAGCGCTGCACTGTCAGAGGGACGGTACTGAGGGAGCGCTGCACTGTCAGAGGGACAGTAGTGAGGGAGTGCTGCACTGTCAGAGGGTCAGTACTGAGGGAGTGCTGCACTGTCAGAGGGCAGTACTGAGGGAGGTGCTGCACTGTCAGAGGGTCAGTACTGAGGGAGCGCTGCACTGTCAGAGGGTCAGTACTGAGGGAGTGCTGCACTGTCAGAGGGTCAGTACTGAGGGAGTGCTGCACTGTCAGAGATGCAGTACTGATGGAGTGCCGCACTGTCAGAGGGTCAGTACAGAGGGAGTGCTGCACTGTCAGAGGGTCAGTACTGAGGGAGTGCTGCACTGACAGAGGGTCAGTACTGAGGGAGTGCCGCACTGTCAGAGGGTCAGTACTGAGGGAGTGCCGCACTGTCAGAGGGTCAGTATTGACTGAGCGCAGCACTGTCAGAGGGTCAGTACTGGGGGAGTGCTCCACTGTCAGAGGGTCAACACTGCGGGAGTGCTCCACTGTCAGAGGGTCAGTACTGAGGGAGTGCTGCACTGTCAGAGGGTCAACACTGCGGGAGTGCTGCACTGTCAGAGGGTCAGTACTGAGGGAGTGCTGCACTGTCGGAGGGACGGTACTGAGGGAGTGCTGCACTGTCGGAGGGACGGTAGTGAGGGAGCGCTGCACTGTCGGAGGGACGGTAGTGAGGGAGCGCTACACTGTTGGAGGGACGGTAGTGAGGGAGCGCTGCACTGTCAGAGGGTCAGTACTGAGGGAGTGCTGCACTGTCAGAGGGTCAGTACTGAGGGAGTGCCGCACTGTCAGAGGGTCAGTACTGAGGGAGTGCTGCACTGTCGGAGGGACGGTACTGAGGGAGCGCCGCACTGTCAGAGGGCCAGTACTGAGTACTGCACTGTCAGAGGGTCAGTACTGAGGGAGTGCTGCACTGTCAGAGGGTCAGTACTGAGGGAGTGCTGCACTGTCAGAGATGCAGTACTGAGGGAGTGCTGCACTGTCAGAGATGCAGTACTGAGGGAGTGCTGCACTGTCAGAGGGTCAGTACTGAGGGAGTGCTGCACTGTCAGAGGGTCAGTACTGAGGGAGTGCAGCACTGTCGGAGGGTCAGTATTGAGGGAGTGCAGCACTGTCAGAGGGTCAGTACTGAGGGAGTGCTGCACTGTCAGAGGGTCAGGACTTAGGGAGTGCTGCACTGTCAGAGGGTGAGTACTGTGCGAGTGCTGCACTGTCAGAGGGTCAGTACTGAGGCAGAGCCGTACTGTCAGAGGGTCAGTACTGAGGGAGTGCTGCACTGTCGGAGGGACGGTACTGAGGGAGTGCTGCACTGTCGGAGGGACGGTAGTGAGGGAGCGCTGCACTGTCGGAGGGACGGTAGTGAGGGAGCGCTGCACTGTCAGATGGTCACTATTGACTGAGCGCAGCACTGTCAGAGGGTCAGTACTGGGGGGAGTGCTGCACTGTCAGAGGGTCAACACTGAGGGAGTGCTGCACTGTCAGAGGGTCAGTACCGAGGGAGTGCTGCACTGTCAGAGGGTCAGTACTGAGGGAGTGCTGCACTGTCAGAGGGTCAGTACCGAGGGAGTGCTGCACTGTCAGAAGGTCAGAACTGAGGGAGTGCTGCACTGTCAGAGGGTCAGAACTGAGGGAGTGCTGCAATGTCAGAGGGTCAGTACTGAGGGAGTGCCGCACTGTCAGAGGGTCAGTACTGAGGGAGTGCTGCACTGTCAGAGGGTCAGTACTGAGGGAGTGCTGCACTGTCAGAGGGTCAGTACTGAGGGAGTGCTGCACTGTCAGAGGGTCAGTACTGAGGGAGTGCTGCACTGTCAGAGGGATCAGTATTGACTGAGCGCAGCACTGTCAGAGGGTCAGTACTGAGGGGAGTGCTGCACTGTCAGAGGTCACTACTGAGGGAGTGCTGCACTGTCAGAGGGTCAGTACTGAGGGAGTGCCGCACTGTCAGAGGGTCAGTACTGAGGGAGTGCTGCACTGTCAGAGGGTCAGTACTGAGGGAGTGCTGCACTGTCGGAGGGACGGTACTGAGGGAGTGCTGCACTGTCGGAGGGACGGTAGTGAGGGAGCGCTGCACTGTCGGAGGGACGGTAGTGAGGGAGCGCTGCACTGTCGGAGGGACGGTAGTGAGGGAGCGCTGCACTGTCGGAGGGACGGTAGTGAGGGAGCGCTGCACTGTCGGAGGGACGGTAGTGAGGGAGTGCTGCACTGTCAGAGGGTCAGTACTGAGGGAGTGCTGCACTGTCAGAGGGTCAGTACTGAGGGAGTGCTGCACTGTCAGAGATGCAGTACTGAGGGAGTGCTGCACTGTCAGAGATGCAGTACTGAGGGAGTGCTGCACTGTCAGAGGGTCAGTACTGAGGGAGTGCTGCACTGTCAGAGGGTCAGTACTGAGGGAGTGCTGCACTGTCAGAGGGTCAGTACTGAGGGAGTGCTGCACTGTCAGAGGGTCAGTACTGAGGGAGTGCTGCACTGTCAGAGGGTCAGTACTGAGGGAGTGCCGCACTGTCAGAGGGTCAGTACTGAGGGAGTGCTGCACTGTCAGATGCAGTACTGAGGGAGTGCTGCACTGTCAGAGGGTCAGTACTGAGGGAGTGCTGCACTGTCAGAGGGTCAGTACTGAGGGAGTGCTGCACTGTCAGAGAGGTCAGTACTGAGGGAGTGCTGCACTGTCAGAGGGTCAGTACTGAGGGAGTGCTGCACTGTCAGAGGGTCAGTACTGAGGGAGTGCTGCACTGTCAGAGGGTCAGTACTGAGGGAGTGCTGCACTGTCAGAGGGTCAGTACTGAGGGAGTGCTGCACTGTCAGAGGGTCAGTACTGAGGGAGTGCTGCACTGTCAGAGGGTCAGTACTGAGGGAGTGCTGCACTGTCAGAGGGTCAGTACTGAGGGAGTGCCTGCACTGTCAGAGGGTCAGTACTGAGGGAGTGCTGCACTGTCAGAGGGTCAGTACTGAGGGAGTGCTGCACTGTCAGAGGGTCAGTACTGAGGGAGTGCTGCACTGTCAGAGGGTCAGTACTGAGGGAGTGCTGCCCTGTCAGAGGGTCAGTACTGAGGGAGTGCTGCACTGTCAGAGGGTCAGTACTGAGGGAGTGCTGCACTGTCAGAGGGTCAGTACTGAGGGAGTGCTGCACTGTCAGAGGGTCAGTACTGAGGGAGCGCTGCACTGTCAGAGGGTCAGTACTGAGGGAGTGCTGCACTGTCAGAGGGTCAGTACTGAGGGAGTGCTGCACTGTCAGAGGGTCAGTACTGAGGGAGTGCTGCACTGTCAGAGGGTCAGTACTGAGGGAGTGCCTGCACTGTCAGAGGGTCAGTACTGAGGGAGTGCTGCACTGTCAGAGGGTCAGTACTGAGGGAGTGCTGCACTGTCAGAGGGTCAGTACTGAGGGAGTGCTGCACTGTCAGAGGGTCAGTACTGAGGGAGTGCTGCACTGTCAGAGGGTCAGTACTGAGGGAGTGCTGCACTGTCAGAGGGTCAGTACTGAGGGAGTGCTGCACTGTCAGAGGGTCAGTACTGAGGGAGTGCTGCACTGTCAGAGGGTCAGTACTGAGGGAGTGCTGCACTGTCAGAGGGTCAGTACTGAGGGAGTGCTGCACTGTCAGAGGGTCAGTACTGAGGGAGTGCTGCACTGTCAGAGGGTCAGTACTGAGGGAGTGCTGCACTGTCAGAGGGTCAGTACTGAGGGAGTGCTGCACTGTCAGAGGGTCAGTACTGAGGGAGTGCTGCACTGTCAGAGGGTCAGTACTGAGGGAGCGCCGCACTGTCAGAGGGTCAGTTCTGAGGGAGTGCTGCACTGTCAGAGGGTCAGTACTGAGGGAGTGCTGCACTGTCGGAGGGACGGTAGTGAGGGAGCGCTGCACTGTCGGAGGGATGGTAGTGAGGGAGCGCTGCACCGTCGGAGGGACGGTAGTGAGGGAACACTGCACCGTCGGAGGGAGGGTAGTGAGGGAGCGCTGCACTGTCAGAGGGACGGTAGTGAGGGAGCGCTGCACTGTCGGAGGGATGGTAGTGAGGGAGCGCTGCACTGTCAGATGCAGTACTGAGGGAGCGCTGCACTGTCGGAGGGACGGTAGTGAGGGAGTGCTGCACTGTCAGAGGGACGGTAGTGAGGGAGCGCTGCACTGTCAGAGGGACGGTAGTGAGGGAGCGCTGCACTGTCGGAGGGATGGTAGTGAGGGAGCGCTGCACTGTTCGGGGTCAGTATTGAAGAAGTATGCAGTGGAAGGTATGACACTGGTAAATCCTGAGGAACAAAGGGATCTTGGTGTGTTTGTCCATAAATCTCTGAAGGCAGAAGGACAATAGGGTGGTGAAAAAGGCATTTGTGACACTGGCTTTTATCAATCGGGGCATAGATTACAAAAGCAGGGAGGTCATGTTGGCGTTAAATTGAACATTGGCCACAGCTGGAGTGCTGTGAGCAATTCTGGTCACCACATTATAGGAAGGATGTGATTGCACTGGAGGGGGCGCAGAGGAGATTCACCAGGATGTTGCCTGGGATGGAACAGTTTGGTTATGAAGAGAGTTTGGATAGGCTTGCGGTGTTTTCTCTGGAGCAGGGAAGACTGAGGGGCGACCTGATCGAGGCATACAAGATTATGAGGTGCATGGACACGGTGGGATAGGGAGCAGTTATTCCCCTTGGTTGAAGGGTTAGTTACAAGGTGAGGGGTGGGAGGTTTAGGGAGGGGGGATTTGAGGAAAAACCTTTTTACCCAGAGGGTGGTGATGGTCTGGAACACACTGTCTGGGAGGGTGGTAGAGGCAGGTTGCCTCACATCCTTTAAAATGTACCTGGCTGAGCACTTGGCACATTCGAGGCTATCGGCGAGGTGCTGGTAAATGGGATTAGGTAGGCAGGTGTTTTTCATGTGTCTGTACAGACTGGATGGGCTGAAGGGCCTCTTCTGCACTGTTATTCTGTGATTTTGTGATTCGGAAGAAATTCCCCCCCGCGACACCCGGCTGAACCTAATGAACATTGTCTGGACTGCATCTGATGCCAGTATGACTTTCATTTGATAAAGGGGCTAAAACTGTTCACCGTATTCCAGGGGTGTGCATTAGGTGATTATTTGAATAGAAACAATGGGCTGGATTCTCCCACCCCACCCACTGTGAGAATGCCACGGGGGAGACTCCGACAATGGGAAAATCCATTGACCTTGGCGGGATTCTCCGGTCGCCGGGCGGATATGGCCGGAGAATCCCGCCCAGTGTGCAGGTTTACAGGGAAAGGCAGTAAGTCAGGATGCTTGTCTGGAGAGCAGGTACAGGTACGATGGGCCAAGTGGCCGCCTCCTGTGTCTGTAATTGGTTTTTTGCATAACCCTGAGGTGCTGATTGGCTACTGCTGTCTATTTGTCCAGTGCTTCAATGTAAAGCAGCTTGACCTTGATGGGTGAGCTCCTGGGATGCATCTGGTCGGAGCTACTTGCTGAGCTTGTCGATGAGGCGATGCAGTGGTGTTTCTGATGATGTTGTATCTGATGAAAGTAATGCTCTGATTATGGGCGATGTAACGGTGTGTGTGGGAGGAGCTCGCACTCAGTAATACTCTGATTGTGGGCGATGTAACGTTGGTGTGTGGGAGGAGCTCGCACTGAGAGATGCTCTGAATATGGGCGATGTAATGGTGTGTGTGGGAGGAGCTCGCACTCAGTAATACTCTGATTGTGGGCGATGTAACGTTGGTGTGTGGGAGGAGCTCGCACTGAGAGATGCTCTGATTATGGGCGATGTAACGGTGTGTGTGGGAGGAGCTCGCACTGAGAGCTGCTCTGATTATGGGCGATGTAACGTTGGTGTGTGTGTGTGGGAGGAGCTCGCACTCAGTAATACTCTGATTGTGGGCGATGTAACGTTGGTGTGTGGGAGGAGCTCGCACTGAGAGATGCTCTGATTATGGGCGATGTAACGTTGGTGTGTGGGGGTAGCTCGCACTGAGAGCTGCTCTGATTATGGGCGATGTAACGGTGTGTGTGGGAGGAGCTCGCACTGAGAGCTGCTCTGATTATGGGCGATGTAACGTTGGTGTGTGTGTGTGGGAGGAGCTCGCACTCAGTAATACTCTGATTGTGGGCGATGTAACGTTGGTGTGTGGGAGGAGCTCGCACTGAGAGATGCTCTGATTATGGGCGATGTAACGTTGGTGTGTGGGGGTAGCTCGCACTCAGTAATACTCTGATTATGAGCGATGTAACGGTGTGTGTGGGAGGAGCTCGCACTGAGAGATGCTCTGATTATGGGCGATGTAACGTTGGTGTGTGGGAGGAGCTCGCACTGAGAGATGCTCTGATTATGGGCGATGTAACGGTGTGTGTGGGAGGAGCTCGCACTGAGAGATGCTCTGATTATGGGCGATGTAACGTTGGTGTGTGGGGGTAGCTCGCACTCAGTAATACTCTGATTATGGGCGATGTAACGTTGGTGTGTGGGAGGAGCTCGCACTGAGAGATGCCCTGATTATGGGCGATGTAACATTGGTGTGTGGGAGGAGCTCGCACTAAGAGATGCTCTGATTATGGGCGATGTAACATTGGTGTGTGGGAGGAGCTCACACTGAGAGATGCTCTGATTATGGGCGATGTAACGGTGTGTGTGGGAGGAGCTCGCACTGAGAGCTGCTCTGATTATGGGCGATGTAACGTTGGTGTGTGGGAGGAGCTCGCACTGAGAGATGCTCTGATTATGGGCGATGTAACATTGGTGTGTGGGAGGAGCTCGCACTGAGAGATGCTCTGATTATGGGCGATGTAACATTGGTGTGTGGGAGGAGCTCACACTGAGAGATGCTCTGATTATTTGCCACTAATCAGTGTTTGTTTGTTCGTTCACCCTATAGGTTCATACAAAGTTTCATAATCGACAGGCACATGTTCCTGGCACTGACACCTCCTGCCTCAGCTTTTCATATGATGGAAATACTTTGGCATCACGTGGTGGTATGTACTTGTACATATATTTGATTGCATATTATAGCATCAGGAAGAGGTCGCAAACATGCATCAGTACCATGAGATCTTATAAGAACATAAGAACTCGGAGCAGGAGTAGGCCATCTGGCCCCTCGAGCCTGCTCCGCCATTCAATGAGATCATGGCTGATCTTTTGTGGACTCAGCTCCACTTTCCGGCCCGAACACCATAACCCTTAATCCCTTTATTCTTCAAAAAACTATCTATCTTTGCCTTAAAAACATGTAATGAAGGAGCCTCAACTGCTTCACTGGGCAAGGAATTCCATAGATTCACAACCCTTTGGGTGAAGAAGTTCCTCCTAAACTCAGTCCTAAATCTACTTCCCCTTATTTTGAGGCTATGCCTCCTAGTTCTGTTTTCACCCGCCAGTGGAAACAACCTGCCCGCATCTATCCTATCTATTGCCTTCATAATTTTAAATGTTTCTATAAGATCCCCCCTCATCCTTATAAATTCCAACGAGTACAGTCCCAGTCTACTCAACCTCTCCTCATAATCCAACCCCATCAGCTCTGGGATTAACCTCGTGAATCTCCTCTGCACACCCTCCAGTGCCAGTACATCCTTTCTCAAGTAAGGAGACCAAAACTGAACACAATACTCCAGGTGTGGCCTCACTAACACCTTATACAATTGCAACATAACCTCCCTAGTCTTAAACTCCATCCCTCTAGCAATGAAGGACAACATTCCATTTGCCTTCTTAATCACCTGTTGCACCTGTAAACCAACTTTCTGTGACTCATGCACTAGCACACCCAGGTCTCTCCGCACAGCGGCATGCTTTAATATTTTATCGTTTAAATAATAATCCAGTTTGCTGTTATTCCTACCAAAATGGATAACCTCACATGTGTCAACATTGTATTCCATCTGCTAGACCCTAGCCCATTCACTTAACCTATCCAAATTCATCTGCAGACTTCCAGTATCCTCTGCACTTTTCGCTTTACCTCTCATCTTAGTGTCATCTGCAAACTTGGACACATTGCCCTTGGTCCCCAACTCCAAATCATCCATGTAAATTGTGAACAATTGTGGGCCCAACACGGATCGCTGAGGGACACCACTAGCTACTGATTGCCAACCAGAGAAACACCCATTAATCCCCACTCTTTGCTTTCTAATAATTAATCAATCCACTATCCATGCTACTACTTTACCCTTAATGCCATGCATCTTTATCTTATGCAGCAACCTTTTGTGTGGCACCTTGTCAAAGGCTTTCTGGAAATCCAGATATACCACATCCATCGGCTCCCCGTTATCTACTGCACTGGTGATGTCCTCAAAAAATTCCACTCAATTAGTTAGGCACGACCTGCCCGTTATGAACCCATGCTGCGTCTGCCCAATGGGACAATTTCCATCCAGATGCCTTGCTATTTCTTCCTTGATGATAGATTCCAGCATCTTCCCTACTACTGAAGTTAAGCTCACTGGCCTATAATTACCCGCTCTCTGCCTACCTCCTGTTTTAAACAGTGATGTCACGTTTGCTAATTTCCAATCCACTGGGACCACCCCAGAGTCTCGTGATTTTTGGTAAATTATCACTAGTGCATCTGCAATTTCCCTAGCCATCTCTTTTAGCCCTCTGGGATGCATACCATCAGGGCCAGGAGACTTGTCTACCTTTAGCCCCATTAGCTTGCCCATCACTACCTCCTTCGTGATAACAATCCTCTCAAGGTCCTCACCTGGCATAGCCTCATTTCTATCAGTCGCTGGTATGTTATTTGTGTCTTCCACTGTGAAGACCGACCCAAAAAACCTGTTCAGTTCCTCAGCCATTTCCTCATCTCCCATTATTAAATCTCCCTTCTCATCCTCTAAAGCAGTGCTTCTCAAAGTGTGGAACGCGTACCGGTGCCGGTACACGAGCCATCGTCTGCCGGTACTTGGAGTGTTTCCAGAAAAGAAAGAGACAGTAATCCTGGATTGGCTTGTTTCGCTCACCGGTCCCTGGCACATTGAAAAAAAAAACTGCCTGTCCGCCACATCAGATAGTTTGAGATGCACTGCTCTAAAGGACCAATATTTACCTTAGCCACTCTTTTTTGTCTTCTATATTTGTAGAAATGTTTACTATGTTTTTATATTTTGATCAAGTTTACTCTCATAATCTATCTTACTCTTCTTTATAGCTTTTTTAGTAGCTTTCTGTTGCCCCCTAAAGATTTCCCAGTCTAGTCTCCCACTAATCTATGCCACTTTGTATGCTTTTCCCTTAAATTTGATACTCTCCCTTATTTCCTTTGATATCCACGGTCGATTTTCCCTCTTTCTACTGTCCTTCCTTTTTGTTGGTATAAACGTTTGCTGAGCACTGTGAAAAATCGCTTGGAAGGTTCTCCACTGTTCCTCAACTGTTTCACCATAACGTCTTTGCTCCCAGTCTATCTTTGCTAGCTCTTCTCTCATCCCATTGTCATCTCCTTTGTTTAAGCACAAAACACTAGTGTTTGATTTTACCTTCTCACCCTCCATCTGTATTTTAAATTCCACCATATTGTGATTGCTCCTTCCGAGAGGATCCATAACTATGAGATCACAAATCAATCCTGTCTCATTACACAGGACTAGGACCGCTTGTTCTCTCGTAGGTTCCATTACATACTGATCTAGGAAACTATCGCGGATACATTCTATAAACTCCTCCTCAAGGCTGACCTGGTTAAACCAATCGACATGTAGATTAAAATCCCCCATGATAACTGCTGTACCATTTCTACATGCATCAGTTATTTCTTTGTTTATTGCCTGCCCCACCATAACGTTACTATTTGGTGGCCGATAGACTACTCCTATCAGTGACTTTTTCGCCTTACTATTCCTGATTTCCACCCAAATGGATTCAACCTTATCCTCCATAGCACCGATGTCATCCCTTACTATTGCTCGGATGTCATCCTTAAATAACAGAGCTACACCAGCTCCCTTACCATCCACTGTGTCCTTCGGAATAGTTTGGATATTGAACTCCCAGTCGTGACCGTCCTTTAACCATGTTTCAGTAATGGCCACTAAATCATAGTCACTCATGATGATTTGCGCCATCAACTCATTTACCTTATTCCGAATATTCAGGTAAAGTACACTTACGTTGGCTTTTATACCTCTGTTTTGAATCTTAACACCTTGACCAGTAACCTCTCCTAAGTTATTTTTCCTCTGAACGTTTCTCCTAATTTTCCTTGTCGTTGAACCCATATCTTCGTGCAATAATCTACTGCTTTGCTGTCCATTTATGTTTTTACTTCCTGTTTTATTCCTGTTTTTAGTATTATTGGACCTATTCACTGAGCTCCCCTCAGTCACTGTACCCTGTACTGTCACCCTTTTTGATTTTTGACTATGGCTTCACTGCTTTGCACTTTCCCCTTTACTGCCTTTTGTTTCTGTCCCTGTTTTACTACCTTCCGACTTCCTGCATCGGTTCCCATCCCCTTGCCGCATTAGTTTAAACACTCCCCAACAGCACGAGCAAACAACCCCCCCAGGACAGCAGAGTGTTTGTATTCTTTTGACTTAGATCATGGTTGACTCGAGTCAACAAGGCTATTAGTTTTTGTTTTGTTTTTATAATTTTAAAGTACCCAATTAAGGGGCTATTTAGCAATCCACCTACCTGCACATCTCTGGGTTGTGGGGGTTAAACCCACGCAGACACTGGGAGAATATGCAAACTCCACACAGACAGTGACCCGGAGCCGGAATCGAACCCCGGTCCTCAGCGCCACAGGTAGCAGTGCTAACCACTGTGCCACCGTGCCACTCAACAAGGGTATTAGTAATGCTCAACTGGAAGTCTAGTGGTCCACATTCCTTCTCCTTTCATTTGCCAAACCCTGGACACTGATCCCCTTGGTAAATGGCAGAACCCTTCGGAACATTAACATACAGAGGGATCTGGGCGTGCAGGTCCATAGTTCCCTAAAAGTGGCAACACAGGTGGCCAAAGTGATTAAGAAGGCATATGGCACGCTTGCCTTCATCAGCTGGGGCATTGAGTACAGGAGTTGGGAAATCATGTTCCAGCTGTATAAAACCTTGGTTAGGCCGCATTTGGAGTATTGCGCGCAGTTCTGGTCACCACATTATCAGAAGGACGTGGAAGCTTTGGAAAGAGTGCAAAGAAGGTTCACCAGGGTGTTGCCTGGTCTCGAGGGTGTTGGCTATGAGGAGAGGTTGAATAAACTAGGATTGTTTTCACTGGAACGGCTGAGGGGAGACCTGATAGAGGTCTACAAAATTATGAGGGGCATCGACAGGGTGGATAGTCAGAGGCTTTTTCCAAGGGTGGAAGTGTCAATTACACAGGAGCACAGGTTCAAGGTGAGAGGGAGAAAGTTGGTGTGGGATACGTTTTTAACACACAGAGTGGTGGGGACTTGGAACGTGCTGCCAGAGGGTGTGGTGGAAGCAGCACATTAGCAACATTTAAGAGGCATCTGGATGGGTCCATGAATGGGGAGGAAATAGAGGGATACGGAATGAGTGAGGGCAGGAGGTTTTGTTTTTTTAGTTGGGGCATCATGATCGGCACAGGCTTGGAGGGCCGAAGGGCCTGTTCCTGTGCTGTACTTTTTGCTTGTTATTCTTTGTTGGGGTTTGTTTATGGGTGAGTTAGGGATCAGTGAGAGATGATTTGGAATGGCTGCAGAATGAGATTTGCAGTGTACACAGACTTTGAGCAAGATCCAGAGCACAAAGTGTGGGAGCTTGGAACCTTTCCAATGAATCATACAAATTTCATGGAACAGATTCCACATGACCCATCATGTCTGTGCCAGCTGAAACGTGAGCCATCCAGCCTCATCCTACCTTCCAGCGTTTAGCCTGTTTCCTTAGAGGCCGAATGGGTGTTTTGGGTGCTATGCAGAGGGTTTTGCCACAACTGCCCTTTCAGGCAGTTGGTTCACGACCTGTTCAACTCTCTGGGTGAAAATACATTTCTTCACCTCCCCTCTAATCCTTCCACCAATCACTTCTAAACTGTGCCCCTAGTCTGTGATCTCTTTGCTAAATTAAATAGGCCCTTCCCATCCACTCTCTCCCCCCCGGCCTCACATAAGTTTACACATCTCAGTCAAATCTCCGCAGCCTCCTTTGATGCAGCAGGACAACCCCAGCCCATCCAATCTTCTAACTCCTTTTATATAGTTCCAGCATAAACACCCTGCTCTCAGGAGCAGCACGGTAGCACCAATGATTAGCACTGTGGCTGCACAGCGCCAGGGTCCCAGGTTCGATTCCCCGCTGGGTCACTGTCTGTGTGGAGTCTGCACGTTCTCTCTGTGTGTGCGTGGGTTTCCTCTGGGTGCTCCGGTTTCCTCCTACAGTCCAAAGACGTGCAGGTTAGGTGGATTGGCCATGATAAATTGCCCTTAGTGACCAAAAACATTAGGAGGGGCTATTGGGATAAGGTGGAAGTGAGGGCTTAAGTGGGTTGGTGCAGACTCGATGGGCCGAATGGCCTCCTGCACTGCATGTTCTATATTCTGTGCCTCAGCGAATATGCAAAAGGATTAAATATGCTGCCTTATCCACCTTGTTGACCTGTTTTGCAGCCTCCAGGAACCTGTGGGCAATCACTCCAATCTCCTTCACTTGCTGTACATCTCTTAGTACCTCACGTTTATTGTGTATTCCCTTGCCTTGTTTGTCCTCCCCAAAAACTTCACAGAATTCTGCAGTGCAGCAGGCGGCCATTCGGCCCATTGAGTCTGCACTTACCCTCTGGAAGAGCACCCCACCTCAGCCCACTCCTCCACCCTATCTCCGTAATCCCGTAACCCCACCTTGCCTGCACATCTTTGGAATGTGGGAGGAATCCGGAGAACCCGGAGGAAACCTACGCAGACACGGAGAGAACGTGCAGACTCCACACAGTCACCCAAGGCCGGACTCCAACTCGGTCCCTGGCGCTGTCAGGCAGTAGTGCTAACTGCACATTTCTTTGTTCACGGAATCCTTATCTCAAAGAGCTGGTGCAGACTCGATGGGCCGAATGGTCTCCTTCTGCACTGTAAATTCTGTGATTCCTATTATAGTGCAGAAGTTTGGCATTCGGTCCATCGAGTCTGCTCAACCTCTCTGAAAGAGCTTTCTGCCTAATCCCACTCCCCTGTCTTAGAACATAGAACATTACAGCGCAGTACAGGCCCTTTGGCCCTCAATGTTGCGCCGACCTGTGAAACCCCTCTAAAGCCCATCTACACTATTCCCTTATCGTTCATATGCCTATCCAATGACAATTTGAATGCGTTTAGTGTTGGCGAGTCCACTACTGTTGCAGGCAGGGCATTCCACGCCCTTACTACTCTCTGAGTAAAGAACCTACCTCTGACATCTGTCCTATATCTATCTCCCCTCAATTTAAAGCTATGTCCCCTCGTGCTAGACATCACCATCCGAGGAAAAAGGCTCTCACTGTCCACCCTATCTAATCCTCTGATCATCTTGTATGCCTCAATTAAGTCACCTCTTAACCTTCTTCTCTCTAACGAAAACAGCCTCACGTCCATCAGCCTTTCCTCATAAGATCTTCCCTCCATACCAGGCAACATCCTGGTAAATCTCCTCTGTACCCTTTCCAATGCTTCCACATCCTTCCTATAATGCGGCGACCAGAACTGCACGTAATACTCCAAATGCGGAGCACCAGTTATATACAACTGCAACATGACCTCATGGCTCCGAAACTCAACTCCTCTACCAATAAAAGCTAACACACCGTACGCCTTCTTAACAACCCTCTCAACCTGGGTGGCAACGTTCAGGGATCTATGTATATGGACACCGAGATCTCTCTGCTCATCCACACTACCAAGAATCTTACCATTAGCTCAGTACTCTGTCTTCCTGTTATTCCTTCCAAAATGAATCACCTCACACTTTTCTGCATTAAACTCCATTTGCCACCTGTCAGCCCAGCTCTGCAGCTTATCTGTGTCCCTCTGTAACTTGTAACATCCTTCTGCACTGTCCACAACTCCACCGACTTCAGTGTCATCTGCAAATTTACTCACCCATCCTTCTACGCCCTCCTCCAGGTCATTTATAAAAATGACAAAAAGCAGTGGCCCCAAAACAGATCCTTGTGATACACCACTAGTAACTGGACACCAGTCTGAACATTTCCCATCAACCACCACTCTTTGTCTTCTTACAGCTAGCCAATTTCTGATCCAAACCGCTAAATCACCCTGAATCCCATGCCTCTGTATTTTCTGCAATAGCCTACCGTGGGGAACCTTATCAAACGCATCTTGTCCCCGTAAACTTGCACATTATCTATTTTTGAAAAACAATCCAATTCCCTTTTCACATCTCGATAGGACTTGGCTCCACCAGCCACTCAGACTATGGTTCCAGGCTCCACCGTATGGGTGACAACATTTTCCGTCACATCACTTTGACTTGTTTTGCCCATTATTATGAATCTGCGCCCTGTGGTTCTTGATGTTCTCTTGATAAGGAAGTTTCTCACTCTTTACCCTGTCCATAACCCTCAAGATCTTGAAAACCTCGATTAGGGCTCCTATTGGCCTTTTCTCTGAAGAAAACTTTCCCAACCTCTCCAATTTATCCTCATAGATACAGCTGTTTATCCTTGCAATCATTCTTGTGAATCTCCTCTATACTCTCACCAATGCCTTCCCAGAACTTGACACAGTTCTACAGATGAGGCCTGACTCGTGTCTTTTACAAATTCAACGTGACCTCCTTCCTCTTGTAATCAGTGCCCTTATTAATAAAACCGTGCTTCCTATATGCTTTATTAATAGCTCCCTCAAAATGCCCTGCTGCCTTCAGTCAGTTATGTATATAATATACTGAGGTCCCTTTGTTCCTGCACCTCCTTTAAAGTTTCTCCATTTGTTGTATACTGTTTCTCTATATTCTTCCTGTAAAAAATAATCACCTCAAACTTCATCTGCCACTTGTCTGCCTCATCTACCAATATGTGTGTCCTTTTGAAGTTACATAGAAACATTGAAAATAGAAGCAGGAGGAGGCCATTTGGCCCTTCGAGCCTGCTGCCCATTAATTATGATCATGGCTGATCATCAACTTCAACACCCTGATCCCCCCCCCCCTCCCCCGCTGCCCATTAATTATGATCATGGCTGATCATCAAGTTCAACACCCTGATCTCCCCCTTGATCCCTTTCGCCCCGAGAGCGATATCGAATTCCTTCTTGAATTTACGCAACATTTAGGCCTCAGGTACTTTTTAACCAAAAATATTTTATTCCAAACATTAACTATTTCTTGCTTACAAAGGCTCAGTAAAACAGACAAACTGTTGGTCACTTTTACTTTCACAAAACAACAGCAACAACCCTAAATCCCCTCTGCCCCCCCAGCCCCACTATCCTCCCTCCCTTATCCCCTCGCCCCCTAAACCTCCTGCCCCATCCCCCAAATCAGCTACTTTCTGTGGTAGTGACGTTGGCAGTGGTGTAGTGTTATGTTTTTAAATACATTTAAAGTACCCAATTCATTTTTTCCAATTAAGGGGCAATTTAGCGTGGCCAATCCACCTACCCTGCACAACTTTGTGTTGTGGGGGTGAGACCCACGCAAACACATGGAGAATGTGCAAACTCCACACGGACAGTGACCCAGAGCCGGGATTGAACCTGGGACCTCAGCGCCATGAGGCAGCAATGGTAACCACTGTGCCACCGTGCTGCCCCATGTAATGATGATATTGCTAGATGAGTAAACCAGAGAGCCAGGGTAATGCTCTGGGGACCCAGGTTCAAATCCCACCACTGCAGATGGTGAAATTTGAATTCAGTAAAAATCTGGAATTAAAAGTGCAATGATGACCGTGAAACTATTGTCGATTATTGTAAAAACCCATCTGGTTCACGCATGTCCTTTAAAGGAGGAAATCTGCCGTCCTTACCCGGTCTGGCCTACATGTGAATCCAGACCCACAGCCCAGCCCGCGACACCCACATCCCATGAACGAATATAAAAACAAATCCACAGATTCACCAATCTCTCAACTTAGTCCTGAAAGGTTATCCTCAAACAATGACCCCCCTAGTTCTGGACTCTCCCAGTTCAAGACTATCCTCATCAAAGTTAACAACACTTCCAATCTTTACATCAGAAAGAACAAGGGTCCCAACACTGACACCAGCAGAAATTCACTGCAAACCTTCATTCAATCTGAAGAACAGCCATTCGTCAATACTGTCCCTTTCCTGTCTCTCAGCTAATTTCCTATCCAAATATCTATTGTCGTTTTATTCCATGAGCTAGAAATTTGTTCAATAATAATCTTTATTGTCACAAGTGAACTTACATTAACACTGCAATGAAGTTACTGTGAAAAGCCCCTAGTCGCCACATTCAGGCACCTGTTCGGGTACACAGAGGGAGAATTCAGAATGTCTAATTCACCTAACAGCGCGTCTTTCGGGACTTGAGGGAGGAAACCGGAGCTCCCAGAGGAAACCTCGCAGACACGGGGAGAACGTGCTGACTCCACACAGACAGTCACCCAAACCGGGAACCGACCCTGGACTCTGGGACGATGAAGCAACAGTGCGAACCACTGTGCTATCATGCGCCCAATTGTCTCTATCAAATGCCTCTTGAAAATCCATATGCACCAGATGACCAGCTTCGCCCTTATTAACCTTCTCTATTACAAAGAACAAAGAAAAGTACAGCACAGTAACAGGCCCTTCGGCCCTCCAAGCCAGCCCCGACCATGCTGCCTGTCTACCCAAAACCTTCTACACTTCCGGGGTCCGTATCCCTCTATTCCCATCCTATTCATGTATTTGTCAAGATGCCCCTTAAACGTCACTATCGTCCCTGCTTCCACCACCTCCTCCGGCAGCGAGTTCCAGGCACCCACTACCCTCTGTATTTAAAAAACGAACAACTTCCCTCGCACATCTCCTCTAAACTTTGCCACTCGCTCCTTGAACCCTAGTAATTGACTCTTCCACTCAGGGAAAAAGCTTCTGACTATCCACTCTGTCCATGCCCCTCAATTGTGTAGCCATGATGTGGAGATGCCGGCGTTGGACTGGGTTGGGCACAGTAAGACGTCTTACAACATCAGGTTGAAGTCCAACATGTTTATTTGGAGTCACTAGCTTTCGGAGCGCAGCTCCTTCATCAGGTGGGTCGCCTGTCCACAATGGCTAGCCCCCTTATTCCTAACTCCCCCTCCCTCGTCCCCCTCCCCTGATGCCCTTGCTGCTTGTTCTCGGAGGGGTGTTCCCCCTCCTCCTTGGTTTCCCCCTTTTTGTTCTTTTCCCCCCCACCAATTGTGGCCATGTCCCTCTTGTGAACCGGGGGGGGGGGGGGGAGGAGGAGGGGGGGGGTGATTTGCCACCCCCCCTCCCTTCGCGTTGTTTCTTTTGTCCCTCTCAGGCTCCCTCTTCTATTCCTTCTTCCTTCTTTCCCCCACCCCCATCCCTGACGTTCCTCTTTATCTTTTTTTTACTTTTCAGTTTCCCTCTCTACTGGTTGTTGTTGACCTCGAACAGGTTCTGGAACAGGCCGACAAATTGCCCCCATGCAGTGAGGAAGCCTTCCTCCCACTCTCCGATGGCGGATTTGATTTTCTCCAGGTGGAGAAATTGCGAGAGGTCAACGAGCCAGTCTGCAGCTTTGGGTGGTGCTGCTGATCGCCAGCCGAGCAGGATTCTCCGGCGTGCGATTAGGGAAGCGAAAGCCCCCCTTCCCCATGTGTAGCTCTGGCTTCTCCGATACCCTGAAGATTGTCACTATTGGGCATGGCTCCACCCTCACCCCCACAACCTTGGACATTGCCTTGGAGAAGGCTGTCCAGAACCCAGCAAGCTTGGGGCAAGACCAAAACACGTGGGTGTGGTTGGCCGGGCCCCTCTGGCATCGTTCACATTTATCCTCCACCTCCGGGAAGAACCTGCTCACTCAGGTTCTGGTCAGGTGCGCTCTGTGCATCACTTTGAGCTGCATTAGGCTGAGCCTGCACAGGAGGAGGTGGAGCTCACCCTGCTCAGTGCTTCGCTCCAGAGTCCCCAACTCAATTCTATCCCCAGGACCCCCCCCAATTTCCATCTAGTCTCGTCTAGTGGTGTTCAGGCCCTGTCCAGTAGATGTCCATATATTTTCCCACATAGCCCCCCGTTCCTTACTGTCTGTATTTATCAGGTCCTCATAGTGTAGTCTCCGGGGGCCCTGGGGTATCTGCCTCTTTGCGGAGGAAAGCTTTATTTGTAGGTGTCTCATTTCCTGTCCTGTCAGTAGTTCCCATTCCTCCGTTAGTTGCTTTCTTTGTCGTGGGGGGGGGGGATGTGAAGAGTCGATCGAGGGAAACTCTTCCCACTTGTGAAAGGATTGAGAATGAGAGGACACAGTCCAAAAACAGAAAATATTGGACAACCTCAACAGGTCTGACAGCATCTGTCGAGAGAAATGGAGTGAACGCTTCGAGTCTGGAGAAGTTTGTCAAAGCTGAAGGATGTACAGATTAGGTGGGGTTATGGGGATACGGTGGGGAGTGGGCTTAAGTAGGGTCTTTTGGAGGGTCGGTGCCTCCTTCTGCACTGTCGTGATTCTGTGCATATAAAGTAATTGCAAAAGAGGCTAAAGCGATACGAGAAAAGCTTTTTCACGCAACAAGTGGTTGGGGTCTGGCTGTGCTACCTGAGAGTGATGGAGGCAAGTTAAATCAAGGCATTCAAAATGGAATTAGACTGTTATGGCCAGTACAGGCTTGGAGGGCCGAAGGGCCTGTTCCTGTGCTGTGTTCTGGGATAAGGTGGGAGGATGGCACTGAATGACTTGCTAATTTGGAAAGCCTGTGCAGGCAATGAACTGAATGGTCTTTTGCTGCGCTGTAAAGATTCTGTGACTTCAATTTTGCAAAGTCTCCTTGATGTCACATTTGGTCAAATTCAGCCTTGATATCAAGGGCAGTCAATCTCACCTCATCTTTGAACTCCGCTCTGTTCTTATTTTTGCTCAAAGGCTGTAATGAGGTCAGGAGTCAAGTTGCCCTGGCGGAAATAGATTAAAATGTTGCTGATCTGTCTTTCAGGAGACGACACCATTAAAACCTGGGATATGAGGAATTTCCGGAAACCTTTGAATGTAGCATCTGGCCTTCCCAACATTTTCCCAATGTAAGTTCCTGCAATTTAATCTCAAGAAATGTTTTAATTTATTTCTGCAATATTTTTCATGACCACCAGACTTCCAAAAATGCTTCACAGGCAATGAAGTGAAGTGTTAGAATATGAAAAGAAATGTAAAACTTGTCATGATACACAGACATGCACATAATGAGAGACAGACAGGCAGCTAATGAACACAGAGAACAGGACATGACCAATGAGCAGGCAGGACACTCAGGGGTGGTCTCTCACTATAAAAGGCACGAGGCCCTCACACTCCACCTCTTTCCACTGATGAACATCTACAGAGTGAGTCAGGGTGTATGTACAGTATCACACCTCCAGCACGTGGCTAAGAGCTAGTCTGGTTCAGTCAGACAGAGTAACCACACTTCGGTTAGCAGAGAGTCGAACTCACAGAGAACTGCGTTTGATAAAGTTTCCCATGGCAGGCTGATGGAAAAAGTGAAGTCGTATTGGGTTCAGGATGTACTAGCTAGATGGATAAAGAACTGGCTGGGCAACAGGAGACAGAGAGTAGTGGTGGAAAGGAGTGTCTCAAAATGGAGAAAGGTGACTAGTGGTGTTCCACAGGGATCCGTGCTCGGACCACTGTTGTTTGTGATATACATAAATGATCTGGAGGAAGGTATAGGTGGTCTGATTAGCAAGTTTGCAGATGATACTAAGATTGGTGGAGTGCAGATAGCGAGGAGGACTGTCAGAGAATACAGCAAAATATAGATAGATTGGAGAGTTGGGCAGAGAAATGGCAGATGGAGTTCAATCCAGGCAAATGCGAGGTGATGCATTTTGGAAGATCTAATTCAAGAGCGGACTATATGGTCAATGGAAGAGTCCTGGGGAACATTGATGTACAGAGAGATCTGGGAGTTCAGGTCCATTGTCCCCTGAAGGTGGCAACACAGGTCGATAGAGTGGTCAAGAAGGCATACAGCATGCTTGCCTTCATCGGACGGGGTATTGAGTACAAGAGTCGGCAGGTCATGTTACAGTTGTATAGGACTTTGGTTAGGCCACATTTGGAATACTGCGTGCAGTTCTGGTCACCACATTACCAGAAGGATGTGGATGCTTTAGAGAGGGTGCAGAGGAGGTTCACCAGGATGTTGCCTGGTATGGAGGGTGCTAGCTATGAAGAAAGGTTGAGTAGATTAGGATTGTTTTCGTTGGAAAGACGGAGGTTGAGGGGGGACCTGATTGAGGTCTACAAAATTATGAGAGGTATGGACAGGGTGGATAGCAACAAGCTTTTTCCAAAATTGGAGGTGTCAGTTACAAGGGGTCACGATTTCAAGGTAAGAGGGGAAAAGTTTAAGGAAGATGTGCGTGGAAAGTTTTTTACGCAGGGGGTGGTGGGTGCCTGGAACGCTTTGCCAGCGGAGGTGGTAGAGGTGGGCACGATAGCATCATTTAAGATGCATCTAGACAGGTATATGAACGGGCGGGAACAGAGGGAAGTAGACCTTGGAAAATAGGGGACAGGTTTAGATAAAGGATCTGGATCGGCGCAGGCTGGGAGGGCCAAAGGGCCTGTTCCTGGGCTGTAATTTTTCTTTGTTCTTTGTTCTAACTGTGTGACAAGTTCAATAAATCAGATTGAACTAACTTCAAGGTCTGGAGTATCTTTCAGTTAAAGCTGCGTCCAGTTGCAGCCCGTGTTATCTCAGTCTGCTTCACACGACAAAACTAACATGTTAATATAAAAAGCTGAACACGGTGGCACAGTGGTTAGCACAGATGCCGCGCGATGGCACAGTGGTTAGCACTGCTGCCTCACGGGGTGGCACAGTGGTTAGCACTGCTTCCTCATGGTGTCACAGTGGTTAGCACTGCTTCATCACGGTGGCACAGTGGTTAGCACTGCTGCCTCACGGTGGCACAGTGGTTAGCACTGCTGCCTCACGGTGGCACAGTGGTTAGCACTGCTTCCTCATGGTGTCACAGTGGTTAGCACTGCTGCCTCACGGTGGCACAGTGGTTAGCACTGCTTCATCACGGTGGCACAGTGGTTAGCACTGCTGCCTCACGGTGGCACAGTGGTTAGCACTGCTTCCTCATGGTGTCACAGTGGTTAGCACTGCTGCCTCACGGTGGCACAGTGGTTAGCACTGCTTCATCACGGTGGCACAGTGGTTAGCACTGCTGCCTCACGGTGGCACAGTGGTTAGCACAGCTGCCTCACGGGGTGGCACAGTGGTTAGCACTGCTGCCTCACGGTGGCACAGTGGTTAGCACTGCTGCCTCATGTGGTGGCACAGTGGTTAGCACTGCTTCATCACGGTGGCACAGTGGTTAGCACTGCTGCCTCATGTGGTGGCGCAGTGGTTAGCACTGCTGCCTCATGTGGTAGCACAGTGGTTAGCACTGCTTCCTCATGGTGTCACAGTGGTTAGCACAGCTGCCTCACGGTGGCACAGTGGTTAGCACTGCTTCCTCACGTGGTGGCGCAGTGGTTAGCACTTCTGCCTCACAGGGTGACACAGTGGTTAGCACTGCTGCCTCGTGGTGGCACAGTGGGCTGCACTGCTGCCTCACGGGGTGGCATAGTGGTTAGCACTGCTGCCTCACGGGGTGGCACAGTGGTGCAGTGGTTAGCACTGCTGCTTCACGATGCTGAGGACCCGGGTTGATCCCAGCCCTGGGTCATTGCCCATGTTTGCATGCTCTCCCCATGTCTGCGTGGGTATCACCCCCACAACCCAAAGGTGTGCAGGGTAGGTGGGTTGGCCACGCTAAATTGCCCCTTAATTGGAGGGAAAAAAGGAATTGGATACTTTTTTAAAAAAGAATTGAATATTTTTTTAACAAGCTGGACGTTAAACCTCCCTCAGGCGACAACTAGAATATTGCTTCGAATTCTAGTCACAGTAAGAAGTCTTCCAACACTAGGTTAAAGTCCAACAGGTTTGTTGTTGGACTTTAACCTGGTGTTGTAAGACTTCTTACTGTGCTCATCCCAGTCCAACGCCGGCATTTCCACATCAATTCTAGCCACCACATTCTAGGAATGAGGTGAAGGTCCCTGAGAGGCTGTAAAGGAGATTTACTGAATGGTTGCAATGGTTAGGGATTTAACTGGATTAGATTAAATTTAGATTTATTGTCACATGCACCGAGGTACAGTGAAAAGTATTGTTCTGCATACAGTTCAGACAGATCATTCCATACATGAATAATTTTTTTCTTTTATAAATTTAGCGCTCTGTCACCCATTACACGGGCACTCAATGACCTACATTGAATCTCAATCAAGGAACTGCGTAATTTTAAAGTTTTCACCCTTGTTTTCAGTTTCCTAGATTGATTTAGCCCCTCCCAATCTCTGGAATCTCCTCCAGCCCCACAGCTCTCTGAGAAACCGGCATCCTGCAATTCTGTCCCTGAGCCTTCAGCTGTTTAATCCCTGACCTGTGGAATGTCCTCCCCACACAACACAATCTCTCCTTCCTCCTTTAACGTGCTCCTTAAAATCAACGTATTTGATGAAGCTGTTGGCCACCTGGCTTAATAGAGTTATTGATGTTTACAGCAAGGAAACAGGCCCTTCGGCCCAGCCTGTCCATGCTGCCCAGTTTCTATCACTAAGCTAGTCCCACGTGCCCACATTTGGCCCCTATCCCTCAGTGATGGGTGGCAGAGCGCAAAGGGAGGTTTAGTTCCAGTGGTTGGTCAATAAATGCTGTCCTTGGCAGTGAAGCTAACATTCTAGAATTAACAAAAAATATACTATTGTCTTCTGTAGCTTTGTGTCATATTTGCTTCATAATCCTCCTGCCAAAGACCTTGGGCCATTTTATTTGATGAAAGGCTTTATCTCAATGAATGTGTGCTGTGTTTGAATGATGGGGTGGCAGATACACCAGCTTTCCTCGATGCCTATGTTCTCTCCCTCAGGACAGATTGCTGCTTCAGCCCTGACAATAAACTGCTCATAACGGGAACTTCAGTAAAGAGAGGACAAGAGAACGGGAAGCTGCTCTTCTTTGACAGAGAGACATTCCAAAAACTGTATGAGATTGAGGTCACTGACGCAGTGAGTTAATCAATTATTCCAGTGGTTGGTCCGGTGCCCAAACAGGCGCCGGAATGTGGCGACTAGGGGCTTTTCACAGTAACTTCATTTGAAGCCTACTCATGACAATAACCGATTTTCATTTAATTACATTTCATTTCATTTCAATTACAACCATTAACAGTTCACATACAGGAAACCCAAACCACTTCATTACACAGAATTCACAGACCTCATTCCCTGCATTAGTTACTCCCCCAACTCAATTGGCGGCACACCGACTAGAGAAAGGAGGGAAATTAGAGAGAGGAGGGAGGTTAGAGAGAGGGGGGAGGTGAGAGAGAGGGAGGTGAGAGAGAGGA
>NC_052153.1:199861400-199941400 GCF_902713615.1 Scyliorhinus canicula
GCACCAGGACGGGTTAACATGCTCACTACAGTGCCAGGAACCCGCGTTAACGATGCTGTCTCACAGTGCCAGGGACATGGGTTAACACTGCTGTCTCACAGTGCCAGGGACCCGGGTTAACTGCTGCCACACCATGCTAGGGACCCGGGTTAACAGCTGTCTCACAGTTGCCAGGGACCACGGGTTAACACTTCTGTCACACAGTGCTAGGGACCCCGGGTTATACCACTGCTGTCTCACAGTGCCAGGGACCCGGGTTAACAATGCTGTCTCACAATGCCAGGGACCCGGGTTTAGCACTGCTGTCCACAGTGCCAGGGACCGGGTGTTAACAACTGCTGCCTCACAGTGCCAGGGAAACCGAGTTAACACTGCTGCCTCACAGTGCCAGGGACCCTGGGTTAGCACTGCTGCTCTACAGTGCCAGGGACCAGGGTTAACACTGCTGTCTCACAGTGCCAGGAACCGGGTTAACACTGCTGTCTCACAGTGCCAGGGACCCAGGTTAACACTGATGTCCTCACAGTCACAGGGACCCGGGTTAACACTGCTGTCTCACAGTGCCAGGGACCCGGGTTACACACTGCTGTCTCACAGGCCAGGGACCCCGGGTTAAAACTGCTGTCTCACAGTGCCAGGGAACCGGGGTGTAACACTGCTGTCTCACAGTGCCAGGGACCCGGGTTAACACTGCTGTCCTCACAGTGCCAGGGAACCCGCGTTAACAATGCTGTCTCCCAGTTCCAGGCACACGGGTTTAACACTGCTGTCTCACAGTGCAGGGACACGGGTTAACACTGCTGTCTCACCAGTGCCAGGGCACCCGGGTTAACACTGCTGTCTCACAGTGCCAGGGACCCGTGGTTAACACTGCTGCCACACAGTGCTAGGACCCGGGTTAACACTGCTGTCTCACAGTGCCAGGGACCCGGGTTAACACATGCGTCTCTCAGTGCCAGGGTCCCGGGTAAACACTGCTGTCACACAGTGCTAGGGACCCGGGTTAACACTGCTGTCTCACAGTGCCAGGGACCCGGGTTAACACTGCTGTCTCACACTGCCAGGGACACGGGTTTAACACTGCTGCCACACAGTGCTAGGGCCCCCGGGTTAACACTGCTGTCTCACAGCGCCAGGGACACGGGTTAACACTGCTGTCACACAGTGCTAGGGACCCCGGGTTAACACTGCTGTCTCACAGTGCCAGGGACCCGTGGTTAACACTGCTGGTCTCACACTGCCAGGGACCCGGGTTAACACTGCCTGTCTCACAGTGCCAGGGACCCAGGTTAACACTGATGTCTCACAGTGCCAGGGACCCGGGTTAACACTGCTGTCTCACAGTGCCATGGACCCAGGTTAACACTGCTGTCTCTCAGTGCCAGGGACCCGGGTTAAACACTGCGTCTCACAGTGCCAGGGACCAGGGTTAACACTGCTGTCTCACAGGGCCAGGGGACCCGGGTTAACACTGCTGTCTCACAGTGCCAGGGACCCGGGTTAACACTGCTGTCTCACAGTGCCAGGGACCCGGGTTAACACTGCTGTCTCACAGTGCCAGGAACCCGGGTTAACACTGCTGTCTCAGAGTGACAGGGACCCGGTTCAATACCGGTCACTGTCTGTGGAGTCTGCAAGTTCTCCCTGTGTCTGCGTGGGTTTCCTCCGGCTGCTCCGGTTTCCTTCTCCCAGTCCACAGATTGGTGCAGGTTAGGTGGATTGGACATGCTAAATTGCCCCCTAAAATCCACGGATGTGCGGGTTAGGTTATGATGTTTCGGAGAAAGGACGGGGGGTTAGGTGGGTGGACATGTGTAGAGTGTTCTTTTGAAGGGTCGGTGCAGACATGGTGGGCCTAAGGCCTCCTTCTGCACGGCAAGGATTCGATGATTCAATAACCTTTAACTCTCTAGTTCCTCAAGATTCGATCTAACACTGAGATCCTCTGAGAAAGAAATTCTAATATTAAATGGGAGACCCCTTATTTTTAAACTGTGTCCCCTCGTTCTCATCTCTCCAATATAGGGAAGCATCTTCTCAGAATCCAACCTGACAAATCCCCTCACAATCCTACAGGTTTCAGGGCAGCACAATGGCGTAGTGGTTAGCACTGCTGCCTCACGACATCGAGGACCCAGGTTCCATCCCGGCCTCGGGTCACAGGCCGTGTGGAGTCTGCACATTCTCCCCGTGTCCTCTCGGAAGGAGCGATCACAATATGGTGGAATTCAAAATACAGATGGAGGGTGAGAAAGTAAAATCAAATACTAGTGTTTTGTGTTTAAACAAAGGAGATTACAATGGGATGAGAGAAGAACTAGCTAAGGTAGACTGGGAGCAAAGACTTTATGTTGGAACAGTTGAGGAACAGTGGAGAACCATCCAAGCGATTCTTCACAGTGCTCAGCAAAGGTTTATACCAACAAAAAGGAAGGACGGTAGAAAGAGGGAAAATCGACCGTGGATATCTAAGGAAATAAGGGAGAGTATCAAATTGAAGGAAAAAAGCATATAAAGTGGCAAAGATTGGTGGGAGACTAGAGGACTGGGAAATCTTTACGGGGCAACAGAAAGCTACTAAAAAGCTATAAAGAAGAGTAAGATAGAGTATGAGAGTAAACTTGCTCAGAATATAAAACAGAGAGTAAAAGTTTTTACAAATATATAAAACAAAAAAGAGTAGCTAAGATAAATATTGGTCCTTTAGAGGATGAGAAGGGAGTTTTAATAATGGGAGATGAGGAAATGGCTGAGGAACTGAACAGGTTTTTTGGGTCGGTCTTCACAGTGGAAGACACAAATAACATACTAGCAACTGATAGAAATGAGGCTATGACAGGTGAGGACCTTGAGAGGATTGTTATCACTAAGGAGGTAGTGATGGGCAAGCTAATGGGGCTAAATGTAGACAAGTCTCCTGGCCCTGATGGAATGCACCCCAGAGTGCTAAAAGAGATGGCTAGGGAAATTGCAGATGCACTCGTGATGATTTACCAAAATTCACTAGACTCTGGGGTGGTCCCGCTGGATTGGAAATTAGCAAACGTGACACCACTGTTTAAAAAAGGAGGTAGGCAGAGAGCGGGAAATTATAGGCCAGTGAGCTTAACTTCAGTAGTAGGGAAGATGCTGGAATCTATCATCAAGGAAGAAATAGCGAGGCATCTGGATAGAAATTGTCCCATTGGGCAGACGCAGCATGGATTCATAAAGGGCAGGTCGTGCCTAACTAATTTAGTGGAATTTTTTTGAGGACATACCAGTGCAGTAGATAACGGGGAGCCAATGGATGTGGTATATCTGGATTTCCAGAAAGCCTTTGACAAGGTGCCACACAAAAGGTTGCTGCATAAGATAAAGATGCATGGCATAAGGGTAAAGTAGTAGCATGGATAGAGGATTGGTTAATTAATAGAAAGCAAAGAGTGGGGATTAATGGGTGTTTCTCTGGTTGACAATCAGTAGCTAGTGGTGTCCCTCAGGGATCCGTGTTGGGCCCACAACTGTTCACAATTTACATAGATGATTTGGAGTTGGGGACCAAGGGCAATGTGTCCACGTTTGCAGATGACACTAAGATGAGAGGTAAAGCGAAAAGTGCAGAGGATACTGGAAGTCTGCAGATGAATTTCGATAGGTTAAGTGAATGGGCTAGGGTCTAGCAGATGGAATACAATGTTGACAAATGTGAGGTTATCCATTTTGGTAGGAATAACAGCAAACGGGATTATTATTTAAACAATAAAATATTAAAGCATGCCGCTGTGCAGAGAGACCTGGGTGTGCTAGTGCATGAGTCACAGAAAGTTGGTTTACAGGTGCAACAGGTGATTAAGGAGGCAAATGGAATTTTGTCCTTCATTGCTAGAGGAATGGAGTCTAAGACTAGGGAGGTTATGTTGCAATTGTATAAGGTGTTAGTGAGGCCACACCTGGAGTATTGTGTTCAGTTTTGGTCTCCTTACTTGAGAAAGGATGTACTGGCACTGGAGGGTGTGCAGAGGAGATTCACGAGGTTAATCCCAGAGCTGATGGGGTTGGATTATGAGGAGAGGTTGAGTAGACTGGGACTGTACTCGTTGGAATTTAGAAGGATGAGGGGGGATCTTATAGAAACATTTAAAATTATGAAGGGAATAGATAGAATAGATGCGGGCAGGTTGTTTCCACTGGCAGGTGAAAATAGAACTAGGGGACATAGCCTCAAAATAAGGGGAAGTAGATTTAGGACTGAGTTTAGGAGGAACTTCTTCACCCAAAGGGTTGTGAATCTATGGAATTCCTTGCCCAGTGAAGCAGTTGAGGCTCCTTCATTAAATGTTTTTAAGGTAAAGATAGATAGTTTTTTGAAGAATTAAGGGTTATGGTGTTCGGGCCGGAAAGTGGAGCTGAGTCCACAAAAGATCAGCCATGATCTCATTGAATGGCGGAGCAGGCTCGAGGGGCCAGATGACCTACTCCTAGTTCTTATGTTCTTATGTCTGCGTGGGTTTCACTCCCACAACCCAAAGATGTGCAGGTTGGGTGGATTGGCCACGCTAAATTGCCCTTCTAATAATTTTTTTTTTAATCCAAAAAAAAAAGAATCTTGTCGGTTTCAAAGGGTAATTATTGATGCATGTTTTTGTGACTGGAGGCTGTTTTTGTAAGGTCATAAGATATAGGAGCAGAATTAGGCCATTCCGCCCATCGAGTCTGCTCCACTATTCTATCATGGCTGATCTCTTCATCATCTGCTACCTACAATGTTACAGACCAAGAGCTGGATCGCAAAATCAGCCGGAGCATCTCCAGCCTGGAACACATGACCGAGGAGCGGGAATCGGTAATTTAGCCTCACGAACCGAACCCCCTCAATGTGATCATGGCTGATCCCATCCTGGCCTCAACTCCACCATCCTGCCCGTTCCCCATAACCCTTCAACCCATTACCGATTAAATATCTGTCTAACTCCTCCTCAAATTTACTCACTGTCCCAGCATCCACTGCACTCTGGGGTAGCGAATTCCACAGATTCATATCCCTTTGGGAGAAGTAGTTTCTCCTCAAATCTGTTTTAAATTTGCCACCTCTCATTTGAAGATTTTTTTTTTTTTTAAATGATTTTTATTGAAAATGTTTTACAAAATATATAACAACAAACAGTAAAAAACAACAATAAAACAACATAATAAGCATAATACCCCCAAGACCGTAACAACGCATATATCAAGCCCCCCCAAACCCGGTGAACAACAAGAGAACTTGAAAATAAATTAAATTAAATAAACATTCTCAAAACCCTCCCCCCCCCGGGTTGCTGCTGCTGCTGACCTAGTTCCCTATCGCTGAGCCAGAAAATCGAGGAAATGCTGCCACCGCCTAAAGAACCCTTGTACCGATCCCCTCAGGGCGAATTTGACCTTCTCCAGCTTAATAAAACCCGCCATGTCATTGATCCAGGTCTCCACGCTTGGGGGTCTCGCATCCTTCCACTGTAGCAAGATCCTCCGCCGGGCTACTAGGGACGCAAAGGCCAAAACACCGGCCTCTCTCGCCTCCTGCACTCCCGGCTCCACCGCAACCCCAAATATTGCGAGTCCCCAGCTTGGCTTGACCCTGGATCCTACCACCCTCAACACCGTCCTCGCCACCCCTTTCCAGAACTCCTCCAGTGCCGGGCATGCCCAGAACATATGGGCATGGTTCGCTGGACTACCCGAGCACCTGACACACCTGTCTTCACCCCCAAAGAACCTACTCATCCTCGTCCCAGACATATGGGCCCGGTGTAGCACCTTGAATTGGATGAGGCTAAGTCGCGCACATGTGGAGGAAGAGTTAACCCTCTCCAGGGCATCCGCCCATGTCCCATCCTCGATCTGCTCCCCCAGCTCCCCCTCCCACTTAGCCTTTAACTCCTCTACTGACGCCTCCTCCACCTCCTGCATTACCTTGTAGATATCCGATACCTTCCCATCCCCGACCCAGACCCCGAAAGCACCCTGTCCCTCACCCCCCTCGCGGGCAGCAAAGGGAATCCCTCCACCTGCCGCCTAGCAAACGCCTTTACCTGCAGGTACCTGAACATGTTCCCCGAGGGGAGCTCAAATTTCTCCTCCAACTCTCCCAGGCTCGCAAACCTCCCGTCAATGAACAGGTCCCTCAGCTTTCTGATGCCCGCCCTGTGCCAACCCAGGAACCCCCCATCAATGTTCCCCGGGACGAACCGATGGTTCGCCCTTAGCGGAGCCTCCATCGAGCCCCCCATGTCGCCTCCACTGCCCCCAAATCTTGAGGGTAGCCGCCACCACCGGGCTCGTGGTATACCTCGTGGGAGGGAGTGGCAACGGCGCCGTTACCAGGGCCCCCAGGCTTGTGCCTCCACAGGACGCCATCTCCAACCTTTTCCATGCTGCCCCCGCCCCCTCCATCACCCACTTGCGCACCATCGACACATTGGCCGCCCAATAATACCCCGAGAGGTTGGGTAACGCCAGCCCCCCACCATCTCTGCCCCGCTCCAAGAAGACCCTCTTCACCCTCGGGGTCCCATGCGCCCAAACAAAGTTCATGATGCTGCTCGTCACCCTCCTAAAAAAGGCCCTAGGGATAAGGATGGGCAAAGACTGAAAAAGGAACAAGAACCTCGGGAGCACCGTCATTTTGACGGACTGCACTCTACCCGCCAGCGACAGCGGCACCATGTCCCATCTTTTAAATTCCTCCTCCATCTGCTCCACAAGCCTGGTAAAATTAAGCTTGTGGAGAGTCCTCCAACTCCTGGCCACCTGCACCCCCAGGTACCTAAAACTCTTCATTGCCCTCTTAAACGGGAGCCTACCAATTCCCTCCTCCTGATCACCCGGGTGCACTACAAACACCTCGCTCTTACCCAGATTCAGCTTATAGCCCGAGAAGCCCCCAAACTCAGCCAACAGCTCCATCACCCCCGGCATTCCCCCCACTGGGTCCGCCACATACAGCAGCAGATTGTCCGCATACAGCGATACCCGATGTTCCTCCCCACCCCGCACCAGACCCCTCCACCTCCCTGACTCCCTCAACGCCATAACCAGAGGTTCAATTGCCAGTGCAAAAAGCAAGGGGGACAGGGGGCACCCCTGTCTGGTCCCACGGTAGAGCCTGAAGTACTCTGACCTCCTTCCATTAGTAGCTACACTCGCCATCGGGGCCTCATAAAGCAACCTCACCCATTTGATGAACCCCTCCCCAAATCCAAACCTCTCCAGCACCTCCCACAGGTACCCCCACTCAACTCTATCAAAGGCCTTCTCTGCATCTAGCGCCACCACTATCTCCGCCTCCCCTTCCACCGCCAGCATCATAATAACATTTAACAACCTCCGCACATTCGTGTTAAGCTATCTTCCCTTGACAAATCCTGTCTGATCCTCATGTATCACCCCTGGCACACAGTCCTCTATCCTGGTGGCCAGGATCTTCGCCAGCAACTTAGCGTCCACATTGAGGAGCGAGATTGGCCTGTATGATCCACACTGCAGGGGGTCCTTATCCTGCTTCAGGATCAAAGAAATCAGCGCCCATGACATCGTCGGGGGCAAAGCCCCCCGCTCCCATGCCTCATTGAAGGCCCGCACCAACAGGGGGCCCACCAGGTCCGCATACTTTTTATAAAATTCCACCGGGAACCCATCCGGCCCTGGCACCTTCCCTGACTGCATTTGGCCAATCCCCCTGACTAGCTCCTCCAACTCAATCGGCGCCCCCAGCCCCTCCACCAGCTCCTCCTGCACCTTTGGGAAACGTAGCCTGTTCAGAAAGCTCTCCATCCCCCCCCCCCCCCCCCCTCCACCGGTGGCTCCGACCGGTACAGTTCCTCGTAAAAGTCCCTAAAGACCCCGTTCACCTCTGCCCCCTTCCGCACCACATTCCCACCCTTATCCATCACTCCACCAATTTCCCTAGCCGCATCTCGCCTACGGAGCTGATGCGCCAGCATTCTGCTCGCCTTCTCCCCATACTCATAAACCGCACCTTGCGCCCTCCTCCACTCTGTCGCCGCCTTTCTGGTGGTCAGCAAGTCGAACTTGGCCTGCAAGCTACGCCGTTCCCCCAACAATCCCTCCCCCTGGGCCTCCGCATACCTCCTATCCACATCCAGGAGCTCCCCCTCCAGTCTCTCCCTCTCCCTCCTTTCCCTATGGACCCGGATGGAAATCAGCTCCCCCCGGATCACTGCCTTCAGAGCCTCCCAAACCATCCCCACCCGGACCTCCCCCGTATCGTTTGCCTCAAGGTACCCCTCAATACTTCCCCGGACCCTCCTACACACATCAGCCAGCAACCCCACGTCCAGACGCCACAGCGGGCGCTGGTCCCGCATCTCCCCCATCTCCAGATCGACCCTGTGCGGAGCATGGTCTGAAATTGCTATGGCCGAATACTCGGCATCCTCCACCCTCAAGATCAATCCCCTGCTCAGAACGAAAAAATCTATTCGGGAGTAAACCCTATGCACATGGGAGAAAAAGGAATACTCCCGCGCCCTCGGCCTCCCATACCTCCAGGGATCCACCCCTCCCATCTGGTCCAGAAATCCCCTCAGCACCTTGGCCGCCACTGGCCTCCTACCCGTCCTTGAACTGGACCGGTCTAGTGGGGGATCCAGCACCGTGTTAAAGTCTCCCCCCATGATCAGGCCCCCCGCCTCCAGGTCCAGAATGCGGCCCAACATACGCCTCATAAAGCCAGCGTCATCCCAATTCGGGGCATACACGTTTACCAGCACCACCTTCTCTCCCTGCAGCCTACCCTTCACCATAACAAACCTGCCCTCCTTGTCCGCCACCACCTCAGACGCCTCGAACGCCACCCTCTTCCCCACTAGAATCGCCACCCCCCGGTTCTTCGCGTCTAATCCTGAGTGATAAACCTGCCCCATCCACCCCTTCCTCAGACGAACCTGGTCCGCCACCTTCAGGTGGGTTTCCTGGAGCATAGCCACGTCCGCCTTCAGCCCCTTCAGATGAGAAAATACCCTAGCCCGCTTAACCGGCCCATTCAGCCCCCTCACGTTCCAGGTGGTCAGCCGGATCAGAGGGCACCCCGCCCCCCTCCCCCGCCGACTAGCCATAGCTTATTGACTGCTCGCCCCAGGCCAGCTCGCCCCGCCCGACCCGTTCCCCATGACGATAATGCCTCTCCTCTTCCCCCCCCGGCCCACACCAGCTCCTTCCTGGCCATTCCAGCAGCAACCCGGTATCTCCCCCCCCCCCGCTCCGGGGACCGCTCCAGCGCGGGAAAAAACCAGTAGAGGCCACGCCCCCACCTCCAGCTCCGCCCCCCCTGCCCCGCAGCGCGGGAAACCAGAGGAAAGCCCGCGCTTTCACACTGCCCCACCCCACCCTTCTGACGCAGCTCCCAAATACCAGCTCCACCCCATCCCCCAGCCCCGTACAGAAAAAAAACAAACCCCAACATCCCCCACATAACACAAAACCATACCCAACAGAACCACCCGGAAACAGAGCAAGAACCAGCATAGAAAGAACGTATCAAAATTACAACAACAGCAACAGCAAAAACAGCAACAAACGTAGTACACAAGACCCTGCAGCCCCCTCGAGTCCAGCTTCTCCGTCTGCACAAAGGCCCACGCCTCCTCCGGGGACTCAAAGTAGTATTGCCGGTCCTTATGTGTTACCCACAGACGCGCAGGCTGCAGCATTCCAAATTTAACCTGCTTGTTATGCAGCACCGCCTTCGTCCGGTTAAACCCTCAACACAACATGACGCAGGACTACAGGGGCCGGCGTGGAAGAAAGGAGGCCCCCAGCCAGAGAGGCCGGCCAGCCGATCGGTGGGCCCTGATTGCGGGCCAGGCCACATCGGAGGCCCCCCCTGGGGTCGGACCCCCCCGCCACAGGCCACCCCCGGACCCTTCAACGCCGAGGTCCCACCGGCCGAGAGCAGGTGTGAACGGCGCCAGCGGGACTCAGGTTTTTACGACGACCATCCTGGGCCGAGAATAGGCGGGGCGGCTGTGTAGAGCGGCCCCCGACTGGTGCCGCGCCAACCATGCCGGCGCCATCCCGTCGGCGTGGCGCGATTCGCACCGGTCGCGGGGATTCTCCAGCCCGGTCCCAGGCTGAGAGAATCGCGCCCACTCCTTCCTGCTCTGTCTGCTGAACCTCAGGAAGGCTATGTTTGGGAAGACGCAGTGTATTTTCACCAGAATGACTCCCATTAAATGACGAGTACAGTTTGCACAGATCAGGCCCGGCGGAGAACCACACGGACTTGAAACGCTAACTTTGTTTCTTCCCTCCACAGAGGCTGCCAGAGTCGCTCAGCATTTCCAGCTTTTTCAGATTTTATTTTATTACCTTCTCTGAGTTTTCATAGAATCATCACATTTACAGTGCAGAAAGAATCCATTCGGCCCATCGAGTCGTCACCAGCCCTTGGAAAGAGCACCTTACTTAAGCCCACACCTGCACCCCATTCCCATAACCCAGTAACCCCACCTAACCTTTTTGGACACTTAATGGCAATCTAGCATAATAATAATAATCTTTATTAGGTTTACGTTAACACTGCAATGAAGTAAATGTGAAAATCCCCTAGTCGCCACATTCCGGCGCCTATTCGGGTACACAGAACAAAGAGAAATTACAGCACAGGAACAGGCCATTCGGCCCTCCAAGCCTGCGCCGATCCAGATCCTCTATCTAAAACTGTAGCCTGCGCTGAGGGAGAATTCAGAACGTAAGAACTAGGAGCAGGAGTAGGCCATCTGGCCCCTCGAGCCAGCTCCGCCATTCAATGAGATCATGGCTGATCTTTTGTGGACTCAGCTTCACTTTCCGGCCCGAATACCATAACCCTTAATCCCTTTATTCTTCAAAAAACTATCTCCTTTTACCTTAAAAACATGTAATGAAGGAGCCTCAACTGCTTCACTGGGCAAGGAATTCCATAGATTCACAACCCTTTGGGTGAAGAAGTTCCTCCTAAACTCAGTCCTAAATCTACTTCCCCTTATTTTAAGGCTATGTCCCCTAGTTCTGCTGTCACCCGCCAGTGGAAACAACCTGCCCGCATCTATCCTATCTATTCCCTTCATAATTTTAAATGTTTCTATAAGATCCCCCCTCATCCTTCTAAAGTCCAACGAGTACAGTCCCAGTCTACTCAACCTCTCCTCGTAATCCAACCCCTTCAGCTCTGAGATTAACCTAGTGAATCTCCTCTGCACACCCTCCAGTGCCAGTATGTCCTTTCTCAAGTAAGGAGACCAAAACTGAACACAATACTCCAGGTGTGGCCGCACTAACACCTTATACAATTGCAACATAACCTCCCTAGTCTTAGACTCCATCCCTCTAGCAATGAAGGACAAAATTCCATTTGCCTTCTTAATCACCTGTTGTACCTGTAAACCAACTTTCTGTGACTCATGCACTAGCACACCCAGGTCTCTCTGCACAGCGGCATGCTTTAATATTTTATCGTTTAAATAATAATCCAGTTTGCTGTTATTCCTACCAAAATGGATAACCTCACATTTGTCAACATTGTATTCCATCTGCCAGACCCTAGCCCATTCACTTAACCTATCCAAATCCCTCTGCAGAGTTCCAGTATCCTCTGCACTTTTCGCTTTACCACTCATCTTAGTGTCATCTGCAAACTTGGACACATTGCCCTTGGTCCCCAACTCCAAATCATCTATGTAAATTGTGAACAATTGTGGGCCCAACACGGATCCCTGAGGGACACCACTAGCTACTGATTGCCAACCAGAGAAACACCCATTAATCTCCACTCTTTGCTTTCTACTAATTAACCAATCCTCTATCCATGCTACTACTTTACCCTTAATGCCATGCATCTTTATCTTATGCAGCAACCTTTTGTGTGGCACCTTGTCAAAGGTTTTCTGGAAATCCAGATATACCACATCCATTGGCTCCCCGTTATCTACTGCACTGGTAATGTCCTCAAATAATTCCACTAAATTAGTTAGGCACGACCTGCCCTTTATGAACCCATGCTGCGTCTGCCCAATGGGACAATTTCCATCCAGATGCCTTGCTATTTCTTCCTTGATAGATTCCAGCATCTTCCCTAATACTGAAGTTAAGCTCACTGGCCTATAATTACCTGCTCTCTGCCTACCTCCTGTTTTAAACAGTGGTGTCACGTTTGCTAATTTCCAATCCAGCGGGACCACCCCAGAGTCTAGTGATTTTTGGTAAATTATCACTAGTGCATCTGCAATTTCCCTAGCCATCTCTTTTAGCACTCTGGGATGCATTCCATCAGGGCCAGGAGACTTGTCTACCTTTAGCCCCATTAGCCTGCCCATCACTATCTCCTTAGTGATAACAATCCTCTCAAGGTCCTCACCTGTCATAGCCTAATTTCTATCAGTCGCTGGCATGTTATTTGTGTCTTCCACTGTGAAGACCGACCCAAAAAACCTGTTCAGTTCCTCAGCCATTTCCTCATCTCCCATTATTAAATCTCCGCCATTGATGTGTTCCCCACAATTAACTCACCAGTTTCATCTTCCAAGGGGCCAGCATTCACCTTCGCAACTCTTCCTTTTTATGTACCTGTAGAAGTTTTTGCTATCCTTGTTGATATTCTGTGCTAGTCTTTTTCATAATTTACCTGAGCATTTTTAATTACTTTTTTAGTGTCCCTTCGTTTATGGTTGAAAGTTTCCCAATCTTCCAGTCTGCCACTGGCCTTTGTGATATGATGTAACTTAGGATTCTGGAACTCATTGCCTGAAAGGGTAGTAGAGGCGGGAATACTCACAACATTTAAGAAGCATTTAAATGAGCACTTGGGAAACGCCAGTCACACAAGGCTACGGAAGTGCTGGAAAATGGGATGAGAATAGATGGGGGTTTGATGGCCACTACAGACAGGATGGGCCGAAGGGCCTACCCTCTGTGTTGTAAAACTCTTTTCGAACACTGGGGTGTAGACCACCCGATCCTGGGGATTTGTCAGCTTTTATCCCTTTTTCTCGAATACTTCCCCTCTTGTGAATCTCCCATTCCCTTGCGGCCGCCATTTATGGCCCATCTCCAGCTTCTTAAGCCCAAGTCATTGGAAATCCCTTCCATCGCCTTTCCGCATCACCAACTTTATCTTTTCCATTAAACTTTAAACTCAGCAGTTACCATTTTGTGACTCACCGCCTAATATCTCTGGTCTGGGATGTTTTCTTTCCTGTCACCTCTTGTGAAATACCGTCAACTGTTTTGAGATGTCGAAGATAGTTTCTGAATGCAAGTTGTCATGTTTTTCACCTTTGCTGTCTATATTCTCAGCACTATATCATACAGCTGTAAAGTCAGCTCTGGACAGTTATGGTATTTCCATGCTAAGTGCATTTTCTGTTCCTTTTTCAGAGCGTTATTCGTTGCCTGTGGCACCCAAAGCTGAACCAAATCATGGTGGGGACAGGAAATGGACTGGCAAAAGTGTACTATCACCCAGGAAAGAGCCAACGGTAAGCGGTGATTGTTCAAATTTGTTCAGTTGGAAAGATGACAGCACCAGACTGTATACCCTTATCATAAAAATATAGACATTTGGGCAGCACGGTGGTTATTAAACAATCGATTATTGTCACAAGTAGGCTTCAATGAAGTTACTGTGAAAAGCCCCCAGTCGCCACATTCCGGCACCTGTTCAGGGAGGCTGGTACGGGAATTGAACCCACGCTGTTTCCTTGTACTGCGTTACAAGCCAGCTGTTTAGCCCACTGTACTAAACCAGCAACCAGGTTAGCACTGCTGCCGCACAGCACAGAGGACCCGGGCGGCACGGTGGCGCAGTGGTTAGCACTGTTGCCTCACGTCGCCAAGGATCCAGGTTCCATCCCGGCCCTGGGTCACTGTCCATGTGGAGTTTGCACATTCTCCCCGTGTTTGCATGGGTTTCGCCCCCACAACCCAAAGATGTGCAGGGTAGGTGGATTGGCCACGCTAAATTGCCCCTTAATTGAAATTAATCAAGAATGTTCCTGATGTTGGGGACGTCTGGAACTAGGGATCACAGCCGAAGAATACTGAAGAAAGGTTGAGTAGATTAGGATTGTTTTCGTTGGAAAGACGGAGGTTGAGGGGGGACCTGACTGAGGTCTACAAAATTATGAGAGGTATGGACAGGATGGATAGCAACACGCTTTTTCCAAGAGTGCGGGTGTCAATTACAAGGGGTCACGATTTCAAGGTGAGAGGGGGAAAGTTTAAGGGAGACGTGCGTGGAAAATTTTTTACGCAGAGGGTGGTGGGTGCCTGGAACGCTTTACCAGCGGAGATGGTAGAGGCGGGCACGATAGCATCATTTAAGAAGCATCTAGACAGGTATATGAATGGGTGGGAACAGAGGGAAGTAGATCCTTGGAAAATAGTGGACAGGTTTAGATAAAGGATCTGGATCGGCGCAGGCTGGGATGGCCGATAGGCCTGTTCCTGTGCTGTAATTTTCTTTGTTCTTTGTTCTTAATAAGGGGTCAGCCATTCAGGACTGAGATGAGGAAGAACTTCTTCTCTCAGAGTTGTAAACTTGTGAAACTCTCTACCACAGAAAGCTGTTGGGGTCAGTTTGTTGGATATATTCAAGAGGGAGCAGGACATGGCCCTTGCAGCTAAAGGGATCAAGGGGTATGGCAAGAAAGTGGAAATGGGATACTGAATTTGCATGATCAGCCCTGATCATATTGAATGGTGGAGCAGGCTCAAAGGGCTGAACGGCCTTTCCTGCACCTATTTTCTATGTTTCTATGGCTGACCCTCGATCTCAATGCCATATTCCCCCATATCCATTGATGCCATTAAAATCTAAAGCATTATCTACCTCTTTCTCTGATACATTCAGTGACTCGGCCTCCACAGCCTCCTGTGGTAGAGAATTCCTCACGTTCACTATCCTTTGAGCGAATAAATATTTCCTTTATCTCAGTTCTAAATAGTCGACCTCTTATAATGAGATTGTGTTCCCCGATTCTAGATTCCCCAACCAGAGGAAACATCCCCCCTGTATCCAGTCTGTCCAGATCATATAACATTTTATACTTTGCAATCAGATCTCCTCTCTCCGAAACTCTGGTGAATACAGGCAAAGTCGAACCATCTCTCCTCATAGGCCCGCCAACCCCGGTATCAGCAGAATGAATCTATGCTGCACTCCCCTATGGAAAATATATCCTTTTTTAGATAGGGAGACCAAAACTGCACACAATACTCCAGCTGTGGCCTCACCAAGGCCCCGGATCACTGCAGTAAGAATCTCTACTTCAGATTTAAAATCCTCTTTCAATGAAGGCCAACATATCATTTGCCTTCTGAATTGTCTGTTGCACCAGCCTCTCCACTTTCATTGACTGTTGTACAAGGACACTCCGATCCCAATATATTACTAAGTAAATAATACTGTTCCTTTCTGCTTTTCACACCACAGTGTATAATTTCACATTCAGCCACAATGTACTGCATCTAGCACGTGTTTCTTCACTTAAAATAAAGAAAAGTACAGCACAGGAACAGGCCCTTCGGTCCTCCAAGCCCGTGCCGATCATGATGCCCTAACTTTTTTTAAAAACCTTCTGCCCTTACTCAGTCCATACTCCTCTATTTCCTCCCTATTCATGGACCCATCCAGATGCCTCTTAAATGGTGCTAATGTGCTGCTTCCACCACATCCTCTGGCAGCGCGTTCCAGGCTCCCACCACTCTCTGTGTGAAAAACTTACCCCACGCATCTCCCTTAAACTTCCCCCCTCTCACCTTGAACCTGTGCCCCCTGTAATTGTCACTTACACCCTTGGAAAAAGCCTCTAACAATCCACCCCGTCTGTGCCTCTATGCCAAGGTGATTGAGAAGGCATATGCCAAGCATGCCTTCATCAGCCGGGGCATTGAGTACAGGAGTTGGCAAGTCATGCTACAGTTGTATAAAATTCTGGTACGGCTGCACTTGGAATATTGCGCACAATTCTGGTCGCCATACTACCAGAAGGATGTGAAAGCTTTTGAGAGGGTGCAGAGGAGGTTTACCAGGATGTTGCCTGGTCGGTCTGGATTACCAGCTATGTGGAGAGGCTGAATAGACTCAGACTGTTTTCGTTAGAATGATGGAGGTTTTGGGGTGACCTGATAAGAGGTCTACAAGACTGAGCAGGCACTCTTTCTCAGAGTGGAGGGTCAGTCACCAGGGGGCATAGGTTTAAGGTCTGTGGGGTAAAGTTTAGAGGAGATTTGCAAGGCAGGTTTTTTTGGTTGTGGAAGCAGATACATTAACGGTGTTCAAAATACATCTTGACAAATAGGTGGATAGGATGGGTCTAGAGGGATACGGCACTAGGAAGTGCTGAGGGTTTTGGCTAAGGATGCTATCATGACTGGTACAGGCTTGGAGGGCGGAAGGGCCTGTTCCTGTGCTGTATTGTTCTTTATTCTTTTTTTTTAAATAGTTTTTATTGAAATTTTTACAAAATATAAACATCTTAACTCTATTAACAAACAACCGCGATAGTACTCCAAGAACAATACCCCCCCAAGCACACGCCACACCCCACAGACCCATGTACACAGTTCTCCCTCCCCCCAATCCAAACCCCCCCCCCCCCCCGGGTTGCTGCTGCTGTCGGCCTATTTCCCTACCGTTCCGCCAGGAAGTCCAGGAAAGGCTGCCACCGCCTGAAAAACCCTTGTACTGATCCCCTCAGGGCAAATTTCACCCTCTCCAATTTAATGAACCCCGCCATATCATTGATCCAGGCCTCCACGCTTGGGGGCCTCGCATCCTTCCATTGGAGCAAGATCCTCCGCCGGGCTACTAGGGACGCAAAGGCCAGAACACCGGCCTCTATCGCCTCCTGCACTCCCGGCTCCACTGCCACCCCAAAAATTGCGAGTCCCCAGCCTGGCTCGACCCTGGATCCCACCACCTTCGACACCATCCTTGCTACCCCCTTCCAAAACTCCCCCAACGCTGGGCACGCCCAAAACATATGGGCGTGGTTCGCTGGGCTCCTCGAGCACCTAGCCCCCGAAAAACCTACTCATCCTCAACCCAGTCATGTGGGCCCTATGCAGCACCTTGAACTGTATGAGGCTAAGCCTCGCACAAGAAGAGGAGGAATTCACTCTCTCCAGGGCATCCGCCCACGTCCCCTCCTCAATCTCCTCACCCAGCTCCTCTTCCCATTTACCCTTCAGTTCCTCCACCGAGGCCTCGTCTACCTCCTGCATTACCCGGTATCTGTCCGAAATCCTCCCTCCTCCAACCCACACCCCCGAGAGCAACCTGTCCCGTACCCCACGTGGGGGCAGCAAGGGGAACCCCTCCATCTGCCGCCTGGCAAACGCCCTAACCTCCATGTACCGAAACATGTTCCCCGGGGGGAGCCCAAACTTCCCCTCTAACTCCCCCAAGCTCGCGAACCTCCCCTCCACAAACAGGTCCCTCAACCTCCTAACCCCTGCCCTGTGCCAGCCCAGAAATCCGCCATCAATGCTCCCTGGGACAAACCGATAGTTCCCCCGTATCGGGGCCTCCATCGAGCCCCCCACTTCTCCCCAAATTTTGAGGGTAGCCACCACCACCGGGCTCGTGGTATACCTCGTTGGAGGGAGCGGCAACGGCGCCGTTACTAGCGCCTCCAAGCTCGTGCCCACACAAGACGCCGCCTCCATCCTCTTCCATGCTGCCCCCTCCTCGTCCATTACCCACTTATGCACCATCGCTGCGTTGGCAGCCCAATAGTACCCACAGAGGTTGGGCAACGCCAGCCCCCCCCTATCCCTGCCACGTTCCAGGAACACTCTTCTAACCCTCGGGGTCCCATGCGCCCACACAAATCCCGTGATACTCCTGTTGACCCACCTAAAAAAGGCCTTTGGGATAAGGATGGGAAGGCACTGGAACAGGAACAAAAACCTCGGGAGCACCGTCATCTTAACGGACTGCACCCTCCCCGCCAGTGACAGCGGTAACATATCCCACCTCTTAAACTCCTCCTCCATCTGCTCCACCAACCTTGTGAGGTTGAGCTTGTGCAGGGCCCCCCTGCTCCCCGCCATATCATTGATACCTGAAGCTCTTCCCTGCCTGCTTCAGTGGGAGCCTACCAATCCCCCCCTCTTGATCCCCCGGATGTACCACAAACACCTCACTCTTGTCCAAGTTCAACTTATACCCCGAGAAACCCCCAAATTCACTAAGAATCCTCATCACCTCCGGCATCCCCCCCACCGGGTCCGCCACATACAGCAACAGGTCGCCCGCTTACATCGACACTCGATGCTCCTCCCCACCCCGCACCAGGCCCCTCCAGTTCCTTGACTCCCTCAATGCCATGGCCAGGGGCTCAATTGCCAACGCGAAGAGCAAGAGGGACAGGGGGCACCCCTGTTTCGTCCCCCGGTACAGCCGAAAGTACTCCGACCTCCTCCTATTTGTGAGCAGCCTCACCCACCGGATAAACCCCTCCCCAAACCCAAACCACTCCAACACCTCCCACAAGTACTCCCACTCAACCCTATCAAAGGCCTTCTCCGCATCTAATGCCACCACTATCTCCGCCTCCCCTTCCACAGCCGGCATCATAATAATGTTGAGGAGCCTTCGTACGTTTGTATTCAGCTGCCTTCCCTTCACAAACCCCGTCTGGTCCTCATGGATGACCCCGGGCACGCAATCCTCTATTCTAGTGGCCAGGATCTTTGCCAGCAGTTTAGCATCGGCGTTCAGCAGTGAAATCGGCCTATATGATCCGCACTGCAGAGGGTCCCTGTCCCGCTTCAGGATCAAGGAAATCAGCGCCCGTGACATAGTTGGGGGCAAAGCCCCCCCCCCCCCCCCCCCCCCCCCCCCCCCCTTTGCCTCGTTAAAGGTCCGGACCAACAGGGGGCCCAACAGGTCCAAATACCTTTTATAAAATTCTGCCGGAAACCCATCCGGCCCCGGCGCCTTCCCCGACTGCATGCTCCCTATCCCTTTGACCACCTCCTCCAGCTCGATCGGCGCCCCTAGTCCCTCCACCTGCTCCTCCTCCACCCTCGGGAATCGCAGCTTGTCCAAGAAGCACCCTATTCCACCCCCCTCCACCGGGGGCTCCGACCGGTGCAGTTCCGCATAGAAGTCTCTGAAGACCCCATTAACATCTACTCCCCTCCGCACCACCTTCCCAGCCTTATCCGTCACTCCCCCAATCTCCCTGGCCGCGTCCCGCTTTCGGAGCTGGTGTGCCAGCATCCTGCTCGCCTTCTCCCCGTATTCATACACCGCCCCCTGTGCTTTCCTCCACTGAGCTTCTGCCTTTCTGGTGGTCAATAGGTCAAATCTGGCCTGAAGGCTACGCCTCTCCCTCAGCAATCCCTCCTTTGGGGCCTCCGCATATCTCCTATCCACCTGCACCATCCCCTATCAGTCTCTCCCTCTCCCTCTGCTCCCCCCTCTCCCTATGGGTTTGAATGGAGATCAATTCCCCCCTCATCACCGCCTTCAATGCCTCCCAGACCGTCCCCACCCGAACCTGCCCGTTATCATTGGCCTCGAGGTATCTCTCAATACACCCCCGAACCCTCTCGGCCACCTCCTCATCTGCCAACAGCCTCACCTCCAAGCGCCAGAGCGAACGTTGGTCCCTCTCTTCCCCAAGCCCGAGGTCCACCCAGTGCGGGGCATGATCTGAAATGGCAATGGCGGAGTATTCCACATCCTCCACCCTCGACACCAACCCCCTGCTCAGGACAAAAAAATCAATCCTCGAGTAAGCCTTATGTACGTGGGAGAAAAACGAGTATTCCCTGGCCCTTGGCCTCGCAAACCCCCCCCCCCCCCCCAATCTGGTCCGTGAATCCCCTCAGCACCTTGGCCGCCGCCAGCCTCCTACCCGTCCGGGACTTGGATCGATCCAATGGGGGATCCAGTACAGTGTTGAAGTCCCCCCTCCCCCATGATCAGGCCCCCCACCTCCAGGTCCGGAATGCGGCCCAGCATACGCCGCATAAACCCCGCATCGTCCCAGTTTGGGGCGTAAACATTCACCAACACCACCCGCTCCCCCTGCAGCTTGCCACTCACCATCACGTATCTCCCGCCACTGTCAGCCACCACATTTAACGCCTCAAACGATACCTTCTTCCCCACCAGGATCACCACCACCCTACTCTTCTCATCCAGCCCTGAGTGAAATACTTGGCCCACCCATCCCTTCCTCAGCCGAACCTGGTCCGCCACTCTCAGGTGTGTCTCCTGAAGCATGGCCACGTCCGCCTTCAGCCCCTTCAGGTGCGCAAATACCCGGGCCCGTTTGACCTGCCCATTCAGCCCCCTCACATTCCAGGTTATCAGGTGGATCAGAGGGCTCCCTGCCCCCCTCCCCTGCCGATTAGCCATACCCCATCCCATGCCCACCCCCGGCCAGCGTCCCCCGCTCTGCCAGTTTCCCACGGCGGCAACTCCCCCCCCCCCCCCCCCCTCCAGCACCCCCTGCATCCTCCAGCTAACCCCCTCCTCCCCTCCCCTCCCCCCCAGGCTCAGACCCCTCCTAGCCGCGCCCCTCCCTCCACAGCACTCCCGTGAGCCAGCTAACTTCTGCTGACCCCGGTGACTCCCGCCCTACCTTCGGCTCCTCCCCACGTGGGACTGCCCCTCCCATTGTGCCCGTCAACGGGTCCCCCCTCCCCCCGCTCTTGCGCGGGTAAAGAAAACAGCCAGCAACGACCCGCGCTTCTCAGCCCCGGCCCCGCCCCCACCATCTCCGAGCGCGGGAAACCCGCAGAAAGCCCGCGCTTTCGCCCTGCCGGGCCCCGCCTCCTCCAGGGCCACTTCCATTATCAGTCCCCCCACCAGCTCCCCGAACTCCCCGTTTACCCCCCTGCCTGAACCCGTCCACCAGACCCCTACAGAAAAACCCCTATAGAAAAGACAAATCGACATCACCCCACCCACCCTAAGGCCAACCCACTTCTTACACTAAACCAAGCAAATACAAATACAGTATTATACAACATCCCCCATCCTGGACCCTCAGTTTGAGTCCAATTTCTCGGCCTGCACAAAGGCCCACTCCTCCTCCGGGGACTCAAAATAATGGTGCCAATCTTTATAGGTGACCCACAGACGCGCCGGCTGCAACATGCCGAACTTCACACTCCGCCTGTGGAGCACCGCCTTCGTCTGGTTAAACCCGGCCCTCCGCCTCGCCACCTCCGCACTCCAGTCCTGGAAGATCCGCACCTCAGTGTTCTCCCACTTGCTGCTCCGCTCCCTCTTGGCCCACCGGAGCACACACTCACGATCCACGAACCGATGAAACCTCACCAACACCGCCTGCGGCGGCTCGTTCGGCTTGGGCCTCCTAGCCAGAATTCTGTGGGCCCGCTCCAACTCCAGGGGCCCCTGGAAGGACCCAGCCCCCATCAGCGAGTTTAACATAATCACCACATAGGCCGCTAGGTCCGACCCCTCCAGCCCCTCCGTGAGGCCCAGGATCCGCAAATTCTTCCTCCTCGACCGGTTATCCAGCTCCTCGAACCGCTCCTGCCATCTTTTATGGAGCGCCTCGTGCATCACCACCTTCCCCGCCACGGCCACGACCTCGTCCTCCCTTTCGGAGGCCTGCTGCTGCAGCTCCCGGATCGCAGCCCCCTGGGCTGTCTGGGTCTCCATCAGCTCCCTGTTAGTTACCTTCAGGGACTCCAGCAGCTGCAACTTCAGCTCCTGGAAGCAGCGCAGCAGAGTTGCCTGCTGCTCCTGGACCCACTTCCTCAGCTCCTCAAGGCCTCCGCCGGCCACCATTTTATCTTCCTGCCCCCGTTTTTCGGCTTTTTCTCTGCCCCACTCCTGGTCCGGACCATGGGGTCGACTACTGCCCTCTTCCCCCTTTGGGGTTTGCTGCTACAGCTCCGTTGGGGGCCCTGAAAAGAGCCCCAAAGTCCGTTCTCCGCGGGAGCCGCCGAATGTGCGGCTTGACTGCTCATCGCCGCCACTGAACCTGGCTCAAATTGTCAAAATCACTGTGTCACTGCCTTGCGTCCCCCTGTCAATTCCACCCAATTTTTGTGTCATGGCCAACTTGGAAATGTTACATTTATTTAGATATTGTGGCCATTTCAGAGACATGGATAGAGCAGGGACAGGAATGGTTGTTGCAGGTTCCGGGGTTTAGGTGTTTTAGTAAGCTCAGAGAAGGGGGCAAAAGAGGGGGAGGTGTGGCGCTGCTAGTCAAGGACAGTATTACGGTGGTGGAAAGGATGCTAGATGGGGACTCTTCTTCCGAGGTAGTATGGGCTGAGGTTAGAAACAGGAAAGGAGAGGTCACCCTGTTGGGAGTTTTCTATAGGCCACCTAATAGTTCTAGGGATGTAGAGGAAAGGATGGCGAAGATGATTCTGGAAAAGAGCGAAAGTAACAGGGTAGTTGTTATGGGAGACTTTAACTTTCCAAATATTGACTGGAAAAGATATAGTTCGAGTACAATAGATGGGTCGTTCTTTGTACAATGTGTGCAGGAGGGTTTCCTGACACAATATGTTGACAGGCCAACAAGAGGCGAGGCCACATTGGATTTGGTTTTGGGTAATGAACCAGGCCAGGTGTTAGATCTGGAGGTAGGTGAGCACTTTGGAAACAGTGACCACAACTCAGTGACCTTTACGTTAGTGATGGAAAGGGATCAGTATACCCCGCAGGGCAAGAGTTATAGCTGGGGGAAGGGCAATTATGATGCCATTAGACATGACTTAGGAGGTGTTGGTTGGAGAAGTAGGCTGCAAAGGTTGGGCACACTGGATATGTGGAGCTTGTTGAAGGAACAGCTATTGCATGTTCTTGATAAGTACGTACCAGTCAGGCAGGGAGGAAGGGGTCGAGCGAGGGAACCGTGGTTTACCAAAGAAGTGGAATCTCTTGTTAAGAGGAAGAAGGAGGCCTATGTGAAGATGAGGCATGAAGTTTCAGTTGGGGCGCTTGATAGTTACAAGGAAGCGAGGAAGGATCTAAAGAGAGAGCTGAGACGAGCAAGGAGGGGACATGAGAAATCTTTGGCAGGTAGGATCAAGGAAAACCCAAAAGCTTTCTATAGGTATGTCAGGAATAAAAGAATGACTAGGGTAAGAGTAGGGCCAGTCAAGGACAGTGGTGGGAAGTTGTGTGTGGAGGCTGAGGAGATAAGCGAGATACTAAATGAATACTTTTCGTCAGTATTCACTCAAGAAAAAGATAATATTGTGGAGGAGAATGCTGAGACCCAGGCTATTAGAATAGATGGCATTGAGGTGCGTAGGGAAGAAGTGTTGGCAATTCTGGACAAGGTGAAAATAGATAAGTCCCCGGGGCCGGATGGGATTTATCCTAGGATTCTCTGGGAAGCCAGGGAAGAGATTGCTGAGCCTTTGGCTTTGATTTTTAGGTCATCATTGGCTACAGGAATAGTGCCAGAGGACTGGAGGATAGCAAATGTGGTCCCTTTGTTCAAGAAGGGGAGTAGAGATAACCCCGGTAACTATAGGCCGGTGAGCCTAACGTCTGTGGTGGGTAAGGTCTTGGAGAGGATTATAAAAGATACGATTTATAATCATCTAGATAGGAATAATATGATTAGGGATAGTCAGCATGGTTTTGTGAAGGGTAGGTCATGCCTCACAAACCTTATCGAGTTCTTTGAGAAGGTGACTGAACAGGTAGACGAGGGTAGAGCAGTTGATGTGGTGTATATGGATTTCAGTAAAGCATTTGATAAGGTTCCCCACGGTCGGCTATTGCAGAAAATACGGAGGCTGGGGATTGAGGGTGATTTAGTGATGTGGATCAGAAATTGGCTAGTTGGAAGAAGACAGAGAGTGGTAGTTGATGGGAAATGTTCAGAATGGAGTTCAGTTACGAGTGGCGTACCACAAGGATCTGTTCTGGGGCCGTTGCTGTTTGTCATTTTTATAAATGACCTAGAGGAGGGCGCAGAAGGATGGGTGAGTAAATTTGCAGACGACACTAAAGTCGGTGGAGTTGTAGACAGTGCAGAAGGATGTTGCAGGTTACAGAGGGACATAGATAAGCTGCAGAGCTGGGCTGAGAGGTGGCAAATGGAGTTTAATGTGGAGAAGTGTGAGGTGATTCACTTTGGAAAGAATAACAGGAATGCGGAATATTTGGCTAATGGTAAAATTCTTGGTAGTGTGGATGAGCAGAGGGATCTCGGTGTCCATGTACATAGATCCCTGAAAGTTGCCACCCAGGTTGATAGGGTTGTGAAGAAGGCCTATGGTGTGTTGGCCTTTATTGGTAGAGGGATTGAGTTCCGGAGCCATGAGGTCATGTTGCAGTTGTACAAAACTCTAGTGCGGCCGCATTTGGAGTATTGCGTACAGTTCTGGTCACCTCATTATAGGAAGGACGTGGAAGCTTTGGAACGGGTGCAGAGGAGATTTACCAGGATGTTGCCTGGTATGGAGGGAAAATCTTATGAGGAAAGGCTGATGGACTTGAGGTTGTTTTCGTTAGAGAGAAGAAGGTTAAGAGGTGACTTAATAGAGGCATACAAAATGATCAGAGGGTTAGATAGGGTGGACAGCGAGAGCCTTCTCCCGCGGATGGGGGTGGCTAGCACGAGGGGACATAGCCTTAAATTGAGGGGTAATAGATATAGGACAGAGGTCAGAGGTGGGTTTTTTACGCAGAGTGGTGAGGCCGTGGAATGCCCTACCTGCAACAGTAGTGAACTCGCCAACATTGAGGGCATTTAAAAGTTTATTGGATAAGCATATGGATGATAAGGGCATAGTGTAGGTTAGATGGCCTTTAGTTTTTTTCCATGTCGGTGCAACATCGAGGGCCGAAGGGCCTGTACTGCGCTGTATCGTTCTATGTTCTATATATGATCATGAACAGCATTGATCTCTGTGATACCCCACTAGTCACTGCCTACCACTCGTTAAAACACCCATTTGAAGGGGGGTGTCCGGAGATGAGATCCCTTAACACCGGATAGCTAGGAGAACACTAGAGTAGCTCTACATCAGTTAGTTTATTGAGGATTGAGACTAATCCTAGAAAGTAATCATTATTAACCATTAAACATGTATTTTTAAACATAGAAGTAATACGCATTTAAACTCTTGCTAAATGCTGAGATTTAAGCCACCTAACTTGCCCATGTTTATAAGGCAAACAGAATCAGGCAGAAATAGTGTGGTCAGCAATACAACCAGCTCAATAAGCAGTTGTTATCAGTGGCCCCAATATCCTGTCTCGGACAATCCATGGTGTAAAAAGGAACACGCTTCAACATCCTACACCCAGACGAATAATGAGCTGGGCAGGACCTGGCTGAGATAAGTAACATGGGAATGGCAGCAAAATAAAACACAATGGATAAAGTGTCCTGGTAAACAACTGGTCGCAAGGTGGGGTTCAATCATGAGCTGATCACAGTCATCGTGTCGCTTAAAGTAAATTTCACTGGTCAATATAAAATTGACAGCTTCAAGGATTAGATCAAGTGCAACTGGGGTGGGCTATTGACCTTTGGAAAATTGTATAATTGGGGCATTTGCACCAGTGTAAAGCAGATTGATTTTGGCATTTATCCAAATCACTCTCCCTCGTACGTTGACCAAGTTTGGAAAAATAAAGCCATCTTAACCAGAGCTTATGTATCCGCAGGTCTTTGTGTTCAGCTGAGCTGTAACTAAGAGGGAGGAACACAATGTAAAACCAGCTCAATACTCAGTCCTTGAAAACGTTCCTACACCATTTATTCCCATTCTCTGTTTACTGTCTGTCAACCGATTCTCGATCCATTATCCCCCATCCCTTTTGCTTTAATTTTGCCCACTAACCTCTTATAAGGGATCTCATCAAAAGCCTTTTCACAATCTAAATACACCACATCCACTGGTTCTCCCTGATCTACTTTACCATTTACATCCTCAAAAAACTCCAGTAGATTTATTGAGCATGATTTGCCTTTCATGCACAGCCTGCAACGCCCATGTCCCATGAACGAATAAAAAAAACCCACGCTAGCTTTGTCCAATCCCATTAATGCTTTTGAAATGTTCTGTTATCACGTATAGACTCTTCCCCACTACTAATGTCAGGCTAATTGGGCTGTAATTCTCCCTTTTCTCTCTCCCCTTTGAAGTATTGGGGTTACATTTCATACCCTCCAATCTGTAGGAACTGCACCTGAGTCTATAGAATTTTGGAAGATGACCACCAATGTATACAATATTTCCAGTGTCGCTTCCTTTAACACTCTGGGATGTCGATTATCAGGCCCTGGTGATTTGGCAGCGACTAACCCCATTAATTGCCCCGTCACCATTTTCTTACTAATAGTGATTTCCTTTGATTCCGCCCTCTCACTGGATCTTTGGTTCCCGAACATTTCTGGGGGTTATTGTGCTCTTGGTCGTGAAGAGAGAACCAAAGTATGTGTTCAATTCCTCTGCCATTTCTTTCTTCCCCATTGTAATTTCCCCGGCTTCCTACTGTGAGGACACTGCATTTGTCTTTAATCTCTACCTTTTCACATATTTATAGAAACGTTCACAGTCAGTTTCTGTGTCCCCTGCAATTTTACTCTCGTTCTCTATTTTTCCTTCTTGATTACATTTTTTGTCCTCTTTTGCTGAATTTAAAAATGCTCCCAATCATCAGGCTCGCTGTTTTTTGTGGCAAATTTATATGTCTCCTCTTTGGATTTAATATTATCCCTAAATGCTTTTGTAAGCCATGGTGAACATCCTTTCCTCTGGTTTAGTGCCAGATAAAAATGAATTCCAATGGTAATTCCTGCACACGATTATGAACCATTATCTTTCCAACGTCAACCCCTTTTGTGAGGTTGCTCAATCTCCTCTCACCAACTCGCACCTCATAGTTCCCTTTATTTAGATTCAGGACCCTAGTTTCACATTCGACTGCTTGAAATGAATTGAAAATCGCTTATTGTCACGAGTAGGCTTCAATGAAGTTACTGTGAAAAGCCCCTAGTCGGCACATTCCGGCGCCTGTTCGGGGAGGCTGGTACGGGACTTGAACTGTGCTGCTGGCCTGCCTTGGTCTGCTTTAAAAGCCAGCAATTTAGCTCAGTGTGCTAAACCAGCCCCATCTTAATGAAGAATTCTATAATATGATGGTAGCTCTTCCCCAATGGGCCCCACACAACAATAATAATAATAATTGCTTATTGTCACAAGTAGGCTTCAATGAAGTTACTGTGAAAAGCCCCTAGTCGCCACATTCCGGTGCCTGTTTGGCGAGGCCAGTATGGAAATTGAACCTGCGCTGCTGGCCTTGTTCTGCATTACACACCAGCTGTTTAGCCCACTGTGCTAAGCCAGCCCCTAAGATTGTTAATTAATCCTTTCTCATTGCACAGCCCAGTCGAGAATACTCTATTCTCTGGTTGGTTCCTCAACAAATTGGTCTAAAAAGCCAACGCCTACACACTCCAGGATGGTTTGTCCAATCTCTGTGTAAAATAAGTCACCCGTGATTACAGTTGTTCATTACCCTTATTGCAAGCATTTTTGATTTCCTGTTTAATACCTTCCCTTAATATCCCCTGAGTGTGGGAGACGGTGGTGTAGTAGTCCCAGGATAATGATCTGGGGACTCGGAAACGAATCCCACCACGGCAGGGGGTGAAATTTAAACTCAAAAAAATATCTGGAATTAAAAGTCTTATGATGACCATGAAATCATTGTCGATTGTCATAAAAACCCATCTGGTTCACGAATGTCCTTTCAGGAAGGAAATCTGCCATCCTTACCCGGTCTGGCCTACATGTTCTTCCTATGGAGGGAGAGCAGCAAAGGTTTACCAGGCTGATTCCTGGGATGGTGGGACTGTCATATGAGGAGAGACTAAATCGGTGAGGATTATATTCATTGGAGTTTAGAAGAGTGAGAGGGGATCTCATAGAAACTAGTAAAATTCTAACAGGATTAGACAGGGTAGATTCAGAAAGAATGTTCCCGATGGTGGGGGAGTCCAGAACTAGGGGTCATAGTTTGAGGATAAAGATTTTCGGACTAAGACGAGGAGAAATTTCTTCACCCAGACAGTGGTGAATCTGTGGAATTCACTCCCACGGAAAGTAGTTGAGGCCAAAGCATTGTGTATTTTGAAGAAGGAATTCGATTTAGCTCTTGGGGCTAAAGGGGTTAAGGGATATGGGGGGAAGGCGGGATCAGGGTATTGAACTTGATGATCAGCCATGATCACAATGATTGGCGGAGCAGGCTCGAAGGGCCGAATGGCCTCCTCCTGCTTCTATTTATGTTTCTATGTACCAACTGGCGCATTCTCCATGGCAAACGCCTGTACGAATCAGAATCCATTTGCCAACCAATCAGCACTCACTCCCATTCACTATAAATTGCTTTTTTCTTGTATTGGTGTTCTTGCGAAGTATCCTGACGAGTACAAGATGAAAAGCTTTGACCTGTCTCTTCAGCAATTGCATTAACTTTCGATTAATTTAAAAGATTGTTCTTGGATTTTCTAAAGTTTCAATCCAAACAAACGTGGGGAACCTGTCATTGTGCGTGGTTTTTTAATTCCAAATTTTCAACTTTTTTACAATTTACAAGAAGCACAACCCCCCCCCCCCCGCAACACATTAACCCCCCCTCCTCCGCGCAACACATTAACCCCCCCCCCGCGCCCCCTTACATCCCTCAGCAGTCAATTTCAGTAACATTGTTAAGGGAGACAGATTATGGGTGTTTGGACACATATCAATAAGGGATAGCTGGGACTCTGGCTGAAGACGAGCAGTGTTGATACTGGCTCTGTGACTTACTTCAACTGGCTTGAACCAGGTTAATGTTTGTCCCTTGGCCAATTTTGCATTCATGTACTTTTAATACCGCAGGCCTCAATTTCTGTAGCAAGTCCATGATGTGGTAAATGCCCTATGCTGCTCTTGCTCATGCATTTGCTTTGTTTGGCCCTTTGTTCCGCACTGTAACCAATCACTCTTTGTCGATGTGCCATTTGTCAATGTTCTCTGCTAATTTTATTTTGTCTACTCTGCACGTACTGTGTACGTTCCCTCGGCCACAGAAAAATTATTTTCACTGTACATGTGACAATAAATCAAATTAAATGTCAAATATCTTTTGCTTGCAATAAACACATCAAAGCATACGACCATAGGAAATAGGAAGACGAGTGGGCCATTGAGCCCTGTGTCTGCTCTGCCATTCAATAGGATCTTGGCTGATCCGATATTCCTCACGCCCACAGAAGCACGACCCTCATCAACCCTCTCCATTATTCAGTGAAAAAATATGATTAAGTGAGACAAACCTGATCTGCCTTTAATAAATCTGTGCCGAATTGCATTTATTCACTGAAATTGCCAATTAAATTTGTTCCCATTATTGTCACAAAATATTTCTGCATCGTCAACATTTGACTGGTCTGGGTCTGGGTTAATTGAAGGCCTTGGCCCCACATCATGGAAAAGAACAGCTATTGTATTTGTTGAATGGCGACGAACCCAGCCTCGGCCCCAGCACAAGATGAACAACCCAAGCCCATCCCAGCCCCAGAGCTGGCTCCTGCCTCAGCTTAGCAGCCCACTCCAGGCTGCAGCTTGAGCACAGAGGTCCAGGCTTTGATGAGTCGGTGTTTAACCTCGGATAACATTTAATTCACTAACCATGTTGGTGCAACATCGTGGGCCGAAGGGCCTGTACTGCGCTGTATCGTTCTATGTTCTAACCAGAACTGTGTGTTTTACAGAGGGGCAAAACTATGTGTAGTGAAAACAAAGCGAAAAGCAAAGCAGAGTCAGACTGTCACACAGGATTATGTTATCACACGTAAGTACAGGGCCTCTGCTTGAAATCAGCATAAGAACAATAGAGCCACTCTCCAGCCTTGGCATTCACAGGATCAATGCCCTCCAGTAAACTCCAGGACACCATCCAGCATCCGTCAGACACAGATTGGGCAAATTATATTTTCATACACTTTTCCACAAAAATGCCCAAGAGGACCACCCCCTCGCTGCAACACCGAAATATACCCCACACCCCTCACTGTAACTCTGATATACCCCACACCCCTCAGTGTAACACCCAAATATACCCCACAACCCTCACTGTAACTCTGATATACCCCACACCCCTCACTGTAACACCCAAATATACCCCACACCCCTCACTGTAACACCCAAATATACCCCACACCCCTCACTGTAACACCCAAATATACCCCACACCCCTCACTGTAACTCTGATACACCCCACACCCCTCACTGTAACACTCTGATACACCCCACACCCCTCACTGTAACACTCTGATATACCCCACAACCCTCACTGTAACTCTGATACACCCCACACCCCTCACTGTAACACCCCACACCCCTCACTGTAACACCCAAATATACCCCACACCCCTCACTGTAACTGATATACCCCACACCCCTCACTGTAACACTGTGATATACCCCACACCCCTCACTGTAACACTGATATACCCCACACGCCTCACTGTAACACTGATATACCCCACACCCCTCACTGTAACACCCAAATATACCCCACACCCCTCACTGTAACACCCAAATATACCCCACACCCCTCACTGTAACTCTGATATACCCCACACCCCTCACTGTAACTCTGATACACCCCACACCCCTCACTGTAACACTCTGATATACCCCACAACCCTCACTGTAACTCTGATACACCCCACACCCCTCACTGTAACTCTGATACACCCCACACCCCTCACTGTAACACTCTGATATACCCCACAACCCTCACTGTAACTCTGATACACCCCACACCCCTCACTGTAACACCCCACACCCCTCACTGTAACACCCAAATATACCCCACACCCCTCACTGTAACACCCAAATATACCCCACACCCCTCACTGTAACTGATATATCCCACACCCCTCACTGTAACACTGATATACCCCACACCCCTCACTGTAACACTGATATACCCCACACCCCTCACTGTAACACTGATATACCCCACAACCCTCACTGTAACACTGATATACCCCACACCCCTCGCTGTAACACTCTGATATACCCCACAACCCTCACTGTAACACTGATATACCCCACAACCCTCACTGTAACACTGATATACCCCACACCCCTCACCGTAACACTGATATACCCCACACCCCTCACTGTAACACCCAAATATACCCCACACCCCTCACTGTAACACCCAAATATACCCCACACCCCTCACTGTCACACTGATATATCCCACACCCCTCACTGTAACACTGATATAACTCGCACCCCTCACTGTAACACTGATATACCCCCACACTCCTCACTGTAACACTCTAATATACCCCAGACACCTCACTGTAACACTCTAATATACCCCACACCCCTCACTGTAACACTCTGATATACCCCACACCCCTCATTGTAACACTCTGATACATCCCACACCCCTCACTGTAACACTCTGATATACCCCACACCCCTCACTGTAACACTCTGATATACCCCACACCCCTCACTGTCACACTGATATACCCCACACACCTCACTGTAACACCCAAATATACCCCACACCCCTCACTGTAACTCTGACATACCCCACACCCCTCACTGTAACGCTCTGATATATCCCACACCCCTCACTGTAACACTGATATATCCCACATCCCTAACTGTAACACTCTGATATACCCCACACCCCTCACTGTAACACTGATATACCCCACACCCCTCACTGTAACACTGATATACCCCACACCCCTCACTGTAACACTGATATACCATACTCCCCTCACTGTAACACTGATATACCCCACACCCCTCACTGTAACACTCTGATATACCCCACACCCCTCACTGTAACACTCTGATATACCCCACACCCCTCACTGTAACACTGATATACCCCGCACCCCTCACTGTAACACTCTGATATACCCCACACCCCTCACTGTAACACTCTGATATACCCCACACCCCTCACTGTAACACTGATATAACTCACACCCCTCAGTGTAACACTCTGATATACCCCACACCCCTCACTGTAACACACTGATATACCCCACACTCCTCACTGTAACACTCTGATATACCCCACACCATCACTGTAACACTCTGATATACCCCACACTCCTCACTGTAACACTCTGATATACCCCAGACACCTCACTGTAACACTCTAATATACCCCACACCCCTCACTATAACACTCTGATATACCCCACACCCCTCACTGTAACACTCTGATATACCCCACACCCCTCACTGTAACACCCAAATATACCCCACACCCCTCACTGTAACTCTGATATACCCCACACCCCTCACTGTAACACCCAAATATACCCCACACCCCTCACTGTAACTCTGATATACCCCACACCCCTCACTGTAACACCCAAATATACCCCACACCCCTCACTGTAACTCCGATATACCCCACACCCCTCGCTGCAACACCCATATATACCCCACAACCCTCACTGTAACTCTGATATATCCCACACCCCTCACTGTAACACCCAAATATACCCCACACCCCTCACTGTAACTCTGATATATCCCACACCCCTCACTGTAACTCTGATATACCCCACACCCCTCGCTGTAACACTCTGATATACCCCACAACCCTCACTGTAACTCTGATACACCCCACACCCCTCACTGTAACACTCTGATATACCCCACAACCCTCACTGTAACTCTGATACACCCCACACCCCTCACTGTAACACTCTGATATACCCCACAACCCTCACTGTAACACTGATATACCCACACCCCTCACTGTGACACTGATACACCCCACACCCCTCACTGTAACTCTGATACACCCCACACCCCTCACTGTAATTCTGATACACCCCACACCCCTCACTGTAACACTCTGATATACCCCACAACCCTCACTGTAACTCTGATACACCCCACACCCCTCACTGTAACACGCTGATATACCCCACACCCCTCACTGTAACACTTTGATATACCCCACACCCCTCACTGTAACACTCTGATATACCCCACACCCCTCACTGTCACACTGATATACCCCACACACCTCACTGTAACACCCAAATATACCCCACACCCCTCACTGTAACTCTGATATACCCCACACCCCTCACTGTAACACTCTGATATACCCCACACCCCTCACTGTAACACTCTGATATACCCCACACCCCTCACTGTAACACTCTGATATACCCCACACCCCTCACTGTAACACTGATATACCATACTCCCCTCACTGTAACACTGATATACCCCACACCCCTCACTGTAACACTCTGATATACCCCACACCCCTCACTGTAACGCTCTGATATATCCCACACCCCTCACTGTAACACTGATATATCCCACATCCCTCACTGTAACACTCTGATATACCCCACACCCCTCACTGTAACACTGATATACCCCACACCCCTCACTGTAACACTGATATACCCCACACCCCTCACTGTAACACTGATATACCATACTCCCCTCACTGTAACACTGATATACCCCACACCCCTCACTGTAACACTCTGATATACCCCACACCCCTCACTGTAACACTCTGATATACCCCACACCCCTCACTGTAACACTGATATACCCCGCACCCCTCACTGTAACACTCTGATATACCCCACACCCCTCACTGTAACACTCTGATATACCCCACACCCCTCACTGTAACACTGATATAACTCACACCCCTCAGTGTAACACTCTGATATACCCCACACCCCTCACTGTAACACACTGATATACCCCACACTCCTCACTGTAACACTCTGATATACCCCACACTCCTCACTGTAACACTCTGATATACCCCAGACACCTCACTGTAACACTCTAATATACCCCACACTCCTCACTGTAACACTCTGATATACCCCAGACACCTCACTGTAACACTCTAATATACCCCACACCCCTCACTGTAACACTCTGATATACCCCACACCCCTCACTGTAACACTCTGATATACCCCACACCCCTCACTGTAACACCCAAAAATACCCCACACCCCTCACTGTAACTCTGATATACCCCACACCCCTCACTGTAACACCCAAATATACCCCACACCCCTCACTGTAACTCTGATATACCCCACACCCCTCACTGTAACACCCAAATATACCCCACACCCCTCACTGTAACTCTGATATACCCCACACCCCTCGCTGCAACACCCATATATACCCCACAACCCTCACTGTAACTCTGATATACCCCACACCCCTCACTGTAACACCCAAATATACCCCACACCCCTCACTGTAACTCTGATATATCCCACACCCCTCACTGTAACTCTGATATACCCCACACCCCTCGCTGTAACACTCTGATATACCCCACAACCCTCACTGTAACTCTGATACACCCCACACCCCTCACTGTAACACTGATATACCCCACACCCCTCACTGTAACACTCTGATATACCCCACAACCCTCACTGTAACTCTGATACACCCCACACCCCTCACTGTAACACTGATATACCCCACACCCCTCACTGTAACACTGATATACCCCACAACCCTCACTGTAACACTGATATACCCCACAACCCTCACTGTAACTCTGATATACCCCACACCCCTCACTGTAACACCCAAATATACCCCACACCCCTCACTGTAACTCTGATATATCCCACACCCCTCACTGTAACTCTGATATACCCCACACCCCTCGCTGTAACACTCTGATATACCCCACAACCCTCACTGTAACTCTGATACACCCCACACCCCTCACTGTAACACTGATATACCCCACACCCCTCACTGTAACACCCCACACCCCTCACTGTAACACTCTGATGTACCCCACAACCCTCACCGTAACTCTGATACACCCCTCACTGTAACACTCTGATATATCCCACACCCCTCACTGTAACACTCTGATATACCCCACAACCCTCACTGTAACTCTGATACACCCCACACCCCTCACTGTAACACCCCACAGCCCTCACTGTAACACCCAAATATACCCCACACCCCTCACTGTAACACCCAAATATACCCCACACCCCTCACTGTAACTCTGATATATCCCACACCCCTCACTGTAACTCTGATATACCCCACACCCCTCGCTGTAACACTCTGATATACCCCACACGCCTCACTGTAACACTCTGATATACCCCACACCCCTCATTGTAACACTCTGATATACCCCACACCCCTCACTAACACTGATATAACTGACACCCCTCAGTGTAACACTCTGATATAACTCACACCCCTCAGTGTAACACTGATATACCCCACACCCCTCACTGTAACACTCTGATATACCCCACACCCCTCACTGTAACACTCTGATACATCCCACACCCCTCACTGTAACACTCTGATATACCCCACACCCCTCACTGTAACACTCTGATATACCCCACACCCCTCACTGTCACACTGATATACCCCACACACCTCACTGTAACACCCAAATATACCCCACACCCCTCACTGTAAATCTGATATACCCCACACCCCTCACTGTAACACTCTGATATACCCCACACCCCTCACTGTAACACTCTGATATACCCCAGACCCCTCACTGTAACACTCTGATATACCCCACACCCCTCACTAACACTGATATAACTCACGCCCCTCAGTGTAACACTCTGATATACCCCACACCCCTCACTGTAACACTCTGATATACCCCACACCATCACTGTAACACTCTGATATACCCCACACCCCTCACTGTAATACTCTGATATACCCCACACCCCTCACTGTAACACTGATATACCCCACACCCCCTATTGTAACACTCTGATATACCCCACACCCCTCACTGTAACACTCTGATATACCCCACACCCCTCACTGTAACACTCTGATATACCCCACACCCCTCACTGTAACACTCTGATATACCCCACACCCCTCACTGTAACACTCTGATATACCCCACACCCCTCACTGTAACACTCTGATATACCCCACACCCCTCACTGTAACACTGATATACCCCACACCCCTCACTGTAACACTCTGATATACCCCACACCCCTCACTGTAACACTCTGATATACCCCACACCCCTCATTGTAACACTCTGATATACCCCACACCCCTCACTGTAACACTGATATACCCCACACCCCTCACTGTAACACTCTGATATATCCCACACCCCTCACTGTAACACTCTGATATACCCCTCACTGTAACACTGATATACCCCACACCCCTGACTGTAACACTCTGATATACCCCATACCCCTCACTGTAACACTCTGATATACCCCACACCCCTCATTGTAACACTCTGATATACCCCACACCCCTCACTGTAACACTGATATACCCCACACCCCTCACTGTAACACTCTGATATACCCCACACCCCTCACTGTAACACTGATATACCCCTCACCCCTCACTGTAACACTTTGATATACCCCACACCCCTCACTAACACTGATATAACTCACGCCCCTCAGTGTAACACTCTGATATACCCCATACCCCTCACTGTAACACTCTGATATACCCCACACCCCTCACTGTAACACTCTGATATACCCCACACCCCCTATTGTAACACTCTGATATACCCCACACCCCTCACTGTAACACACTGATATACCCCACACCCCCTATTGTAACACTCTGATATACCCCACACCCCTCACTGTAACACTCTGATATACCCCTCACTGTAACACTCTGATATACCCCACACCCCTCACTGTAACACTCTGATATACCCCACACCCCTCACTGTTATTCTCTGATATACCCCACACCATCACTGTAACACTCTGATATACCCCACACCCCTCGCTGCAACACCCATATATACCCCACAACCCTCACTGTAACTCTGATATACCCCACACCCCTCACTGTAACACCCAAATATACCCCACACCCCTCACTGTAACTCTGATATATCCCACACCCCTCACTGTAACTCTGATATACCCCACACCCCTCGCTGTAACACTCTGATATACCCCACAACCCTCACTGTAACTCTGATACACCCCACACCCCTCACTGTAACACTGATATACCCCACACCCCTCACTGTAACACTCTGATATACCCCACAACCCTCACTGTAACTCTGATACACCCCACACCCCTCACTGTAACACTGATATACCCCACACCCCTCACTGTAACACTGATATACCCCACAACCCTCACTGTAACACTGATATACCCCACAACCCTCACTGTAACTCTGATATACCCCACACCCCTCACTGTAACACCCAAATATACCCCACACCCCTCACTGTAACTCTGATATATCCCACACCCCTCACTGTAACTCTGATATACCCCACACCCCTCGCTGTAACACTCTGATATACCCCACAACCCTCACTGTAACTCTGATACACCCCACACCCCTCACTGTAACACTGATATACCCCACACCCCTCACTGTAACACCCCACACCCCTCACTGTAACACTCTGATGTACCCCACAACCCTCACCGTAACTCTGATACACCCCTCACTGTAACACTCTGATATATCCCACACCCCTCACTGTAACACTCTGATATACCCCACAACCCTCACTGTAACTCTGATACACCCCACACCCCTCACTGTAACACCCCACAGCCCTCACTGTAACACCCAAATATACCCCACACCCCTCACTGTAACACCCAAATATACCCCACACCCCTCACTGTAACTCTGATATATCCCACACCCCTCACTGTAACTCTGATATACCCCACACCCCTCGCTGTAACACTCTGATATACCCCACACGCCTCACTGTAACACTCTGATATACCCCACACCCCTCATTGTAACACTCTGATATACCCCACACCCCTCACTAACACTGATATAACTGACACCCCTCAGTGTAACACTCTGATATAACTCACACCCCTCAGTGTAACACTGATATACCCCACACCCCTCACTGTAACACTCTGATATACCCCACACCCCTCACTGTAACACTCTGATACATCCCACACCCCTCACTGTAACACTCTGATATACCCCACACCCCTCACTGTAACACTCTGATATACCCCACACCCCTCACTGTCACACTGATATACCCCACACACCTCACTGTAACACCCAAATATACCCCACACCCCTCACTGTAAATCTGATATACCCCACACCCCTCACTGTAACACTCTGATATACCCCACACCCCTCACTGTAACACTCTGATATACCCCAGACCCCTCACTGTAACACTCTGATATACCCCACACCCCTCACTAACACTGATATAACTCACGCCCCTCAGTGTAACACTCTGATATACCCCACACCCCTCACTGTAACACTCTGATATACCCCACACCATCACTGTAACACTCTGATATACCCCACACCCCTCACTGTAATACTCTGATATACCCCACACCCCTCACTGTAACACTGATATACCCCACACCCCCTATTGTAACACTCTGATATACCCCACACCCCTCACTGTAACACTCTGATATACCCCACACCCCTCACTGTAACACTCTGATATACCCCACACCCCTCACTGTAACACTCTGATATACCCCACACCCCTCACTGTAACACTCTGATATACCCCACACCCCTCACTGTAACACTCTGATATACCCCACACCCCTCACTGTAACACTGATATACCCCACACCCCTCACTGTAACACTCTGATATACCCCACACCCCTCACTGTAACACTCTGATATACCCCACACCCCTCATTGTAACACTCTGATATACCCCACACCCCTCACTGTAACACTGATATACCCCACACCCCTCACTGTAACACTCTGATATATCCCACACCCCTCACTGTAACACTCTGATATACCCACCCCTCACTGTAACACTGATATACCCCACACCCCTGACTGTAACACTCTGATATACCCCATACCCCTCACTGTAACACTCTGATATACCCACACCCCTCATTGTAACACTCTGATATACCCCACACCCCTCACTGTAACACTGATATACCCCACACCCCTCACTGTAACACTCTGATATACCCCACACCCCTCACTGTAACACTGATATACCCCTCACCCCTCACTGTAACACTCTGATATACCCCACACCCCTCACTAACACTGATATAACTCACGCCCCTCAGTGTAACACTCTGATATACCCCATACCCCTCACTGTAACACTCTGATATACCCCACACCCCTCACTGTAACACTCTGATATACCCCACACCCCCTATTGTAACACTCTGATATACCCCACACCCCTCACTGTAACACTCTGATATACCCCACACCCCTCACTGTAACACTCTGATATACCCCTCACTGTAACACTCTGATATACCCCACACCCCTCACTGTTATTCTCTGATATACCCCACACCCCTCACTGTAACACTCTGATTTCACTCACACCCTCTTATATACCCCACAGACCTGTGAACATTAGCTTTGGTTCATCAGTACAATCGTCGTTTAACAAATTGTTTGTTTTGTCTGTTCTCAGCTCATGCTTTGCCCATGTTCCGGGAACCCAGGCAGAAGAGTACCAGGAAACAGCTGGAGAAGGATCGGCTCGACCCTATTAAATCCCACAAACCAGAACCTCCCGTATCTGGACCAGGTATCCTGCCCTTCACATTCCTCTCACAGCAGCGTGCAACATGTGATGTCAGGGCTATTAACAAAGGCTATTACGGAATCTGGCAGCTGCTGCGAAGCTTCGGCTTGAGATTCAGACAATTGCATCAAGGTTTCTGTGGTTCAGGATGGTTGTTGGGGATGTCGTGTGGTTCAGACCTGCTGACCTTACCTTTGTTACAGGTCGTGGTGGACGTGTTGGGACTCATGGTGGGACGCTATCATCATTCATTGTGAAGAACATAGCTCTGGATAAAACGGACGACAGTAACCCACGCGAAGCTATCTTGCGTCACGCAAAAGAAGCCGAACAGAACCCGTACTGGGTGGCACCGGCCTATGTGAAGTGAGTCTATTCAATGCAAAACCAGAGTGTCAGCTTGGTGGGAGATTTGGGGCATGTGTTGGTGTGTAGAGAGGGACAATAGAGCTATCTCACTGCTCCATTAATAGTCGTTTGACAGTACAGGACTTGAATATATTGCAATCCCTACAATCCGGATAAGACCCCAATAGTGACTCAGACACCGCACAGAAACCCCAATATTTTATTTAAAATTTGATTGTGAGGAAAGGAGGCCTCGTTCTAAGAGTGATTTCACAATGAAATAGGGATCTGGTTTATTAAAACAAATTTTATTATAACACAGTCTTAAAATATCTTTAACATGACAGCAGAAAATAGTTACAATTACCCCTTTAACAATGCTGCTCTACACAGTGAATACAATACCCGTAACTGCTATCTTTATTCCCGGTCAAACTAGAAAACTATCTCGCGTCTCAATCCATTTTAAATACATGATGTGGAGATGCTGGCCATGGATGGGGTGAGCACAGTAAGAAGTCTCACAGCATCAGGTTAGATTTGAAATCACAAGCTTTCGGAGCACTGCTCCTTCACCTGATCAATCGTCGCCTTCTCGTTTTTGCGACCTTGCATTTCTCCAAATTATACTGCTTCTGCCCACTCACTCCAAATCACACTGAAGGATCTCTGCATCCTCCTCACAGCTCACCCTCCCACCCAACTTGCTGACAACTGCCATGATCTCACTGAATGGCAGAGCAACTTTGACAAAGAGTCATCGGACTCGAAACGTTAGCTCTTTACTCTCCCTACAGATGCTGCCAGACTTGCTGAGATTTTCCAGCATTTTCCCTTTCAGCGGAGCAGACTTGGTGGGCTAAATGGCCGACTTTTCTTCCAGCGTCTTGTAGCTTTTTCCCTTTTAGGCCCAACTCTCACTAATAAATCATCAGTTTCCACCAAAAATATATTTTAATGTAACGAAATTTAATCTCCTACCCATTGAAAATTGCTGACACAGTTGAAATATTTATAGAACATAGAACAATACAGCGCAGTACAGGCCCTTCGGCCCACGATGTTGCACCGACATGGGAAGTCAAAAACAAAAGGCCATCTAACCTACACTATTCCCTTATCATCCATATGCTTATCCAATAAACTTTTAAATGCCCTCAATGTTGGCGAGTTCACTACTGTTGCAGGTAGGGCATTCCACGGCCTCACCATTCTTTGCGTAAAAAACCTACCTCTGACCTCTGTCCTATATCTATTACCCCTCAATTTAAGGCTATGTCCCCTCGTGCTAACCACCTCCATCCGCGGGAGAAGGCTCTCACTGTCCACCCTATCTAACTCTCTGATCATTTTGTATGCCTCTATTAAGGCACCTCTTAACCTTCTTCTCTCTAACGAAAACAACCTCAAGTCCATCAGCTTTTCCTCATAAGATTTTCCCTCCATACCAGGCAACATCCTGGTAAATCTCCTCTGCACCCATTCCAAAGCTTCCACGTCCTTCCTATAATGAGGCGACCAGAACTGTACGCAATACTCCAAATGCGGCCATACCAGAGTTTTGTACAGCTGCAACATGACCTCATGGCTCCGGAACTCAATCCCTCTACCAATAAAGGCCAACACACCATAGGCCTTCTTCACAACTCTATCAACCTGGGTGGCAACTTTCAGTGATCTATGTACATGGACACCAAGATCCCTCTGCTCATCCCCACTACCAAGAATTTTACCATTAGCCAAATATTCCGCATTCCTGTTATTCTTTCCAAAGTGAATCACCTCACACTTCTCTACATTAAACTCCATTTGCCACCTCTCAGCCCAGCTCTGCAGCTTATCTATGTCCCTCTGTAACCTGCAACATCCTTCCACACTGTCTACAACTCCACCGACTTTAGTGTCGTCTGCAAATTTACTCACCCAACCTTCTGTGCCCTCCTCTAGGTCATTTATAAAAATGACAAACAGCAATGGCCCCAGAACAGATCCTTGTGGTACGCCACTCGTAACTGAACTCCATTCTGAACATTTGCCATCAACCACCACCCTCTGTCTTCTTTCAACTAGCCAATTTCTGATCCACATCTCTAAATCACCCTCAATCCCCAGCCTCCGTATTTTCTGCAATAGACGACCGTAGGGAACCTTATCAAACGCTTTACTGAAATCCATATACACCACATCAACTGCTCTACCCTCGTCTACCTGTTCAGTCACCTTCTCAAAGAACTCGATAAGGTTTGTGAGGCATGACCTACCCTTCACAAAACCATGCTGACTATCCCTAATCATATTATTCCTATCTAGATGATTATAAATCGTATCTCTTATAATCCTCTCCAAGACTTTACCCACCACAGACATGAGGCTCACCGGCCTATAGTTACCGGGGTTATCTCTACTCCCCTTCTTGAAGAAAGGGACCACATTTGCTATTCTCCAGTCCTCTGGCACTTTTCCTGTAGCCAATGATGACATAAAAATCAAAGCCAAAGGCTCGGCGATCTCTTCCCTGGCTTCCCAGAGAATCCTAGGATAAATCCCATCAGGCCCCGGGGACTTATCTATTTTCACCTTGTCCAGAATTGCCAACACTTCTTCCCTATGCACCTTAATGCCATCTATTCTAATAGCCTGGGTCTCAGCATTCTCCTCCACAACATTATCTTTTTCCTGAGTGAATACTGACGAAAAGTATTCATTTAGTATCTCGCTTATCTCCTCAGCCTCCACACACAACTTCCCACCACTGTCCTTGACTGGCCCTACTCTTACCCTAGTCATTCTTTTATTCCTGACATACCTATAGAAAGCTTTTGGGTTTTCCTCGATCCTACCTGCCAAAGACTTCTCATGTCCCCTCCTTGCTCGTCTTAGCTCTCTCTTTAGATCCTTCCTCGCTTCCTTGTAACTATCAACTGTCACTTGACAACAGCCCCTCCAAACCACCTTCAAATTAGGCTGACCGCACTGCACGTATGCAAATTTCCCCAGAACAGATGATCAGTAGCTCTGCTCTGCTGCCCTCTGCTGGATGCTTGCCTTCACTCAAACTCCTCGGGTCTCCTTCGCAGGTACACCTTCAAATTAGGCTGACCACATTGCACGTATGCAAATTTCCCCAGAACAGATGATCAGTAGCTCTGCTCTGCTGCCCTCTGCTGGATTTCCTGCACTTAAATCCACAGCTGCGTGTAAGAAGTTCCTTACCCACCATAATGATCTCAATCACAGAATCATACAGTGCAGGGTGGCATGTGGCGCAGTGGTTAGCACTGGGACTGCGGCGCTGAGGACCCGGGTTCGAATCCCGGCCCTGTGTCACTGTCCGTGTGGAGTTTGCACATTCTCCCCATGTCTGCGTGGGTTTCACCCCGACAACCCAAAGATGTGCGGGTTAGGTGGATTGGTCACAATAAATTGCCCCTTAATTGGAGAAAAAATAAATAATTGGGTACTCTAAACTTATATAAAAAATAGAGAATAATACGTGATATGCATGAAAAACACCTGATCAGCCCACCTAATCGCATTGGCCAGTACTTGGCCCATAGCCTTGAATGTTATAACGTGCCAAGTGCTCATAGAACAAGGACAGCACAGAACAGGTCGGATATCCCTCCTATGTTTAAGGGTAAATCCACATTTGAAATATGGGAGTCTTTTAAGGAAAGGTTGATTAGAGTGCAGGACAGACATGTCCCTGTGAAAATGAGGGATAGAAATGGCAAGATTAGGGAACCATGGATGACGGGTGGAATTGTGAGACTAGCTAAGATGAAAAAGGAAGCATACATAGGATCGAGGCAACTCAAAACTGATGAAGCTTTGGAGGAATATCGGGAAAGTAGGACGAATCTCTAACGCGCAATAAAGAGGGCTAAAAGGGGTCATGAAATATCTTTGGCTAACAGGGTTAAGGAAAATCCCAAAACCTTTTATTCGTATATAAGGAGCAAGAGGGTAACTAGAGAAAGGATTGGCCCACTCAAAGACAAAAGAGGGAATTTATGGGTGAAGTCAGAGGAAATGGGTGAGATTCTTAATGAGTACTTTGCATCGGTTTTCACCAAGGAGAGGGACATGACGGATGTTGAGGCTAGGGATGGAAGTTTAAATACTCTAGGTCAAGTCGTCATAAGGAAGGGGGAAGTTTTGGATATTCTAAAAGGCATTAAGGTGGACAAGTCCCCAGGACCGGATGGGATCTATCCCAGGTTACTGAGAGAAGCGAGAGGCGAAATAGCTGGGGCCTTAACAGATATCTTTGCAGCATCCTTTAGCACGGGTGAGGTCCCTGAGGACTGGAGAATTGCTAATGATGTCCCTTTGTTTAAGAAGGGTATCAGGGATAATCCAGGGAATTATAGACCTGTGAGCTTGACGTCAGTGGTAGGCAAACTGTTGGAGAAGATACTGAGGGATAGGATCTATTCACATTTGGAAGAAAATAGACTTATCAGTGATAGGCAGCATGGTTTTGTGCAGGGAAGGTCATGTCTTACAAACCTAATAGAATTCTTTGAGGAAGTGACAAAGTTAATTGATGAGGGAAGGGCTGTAGATGTCATATACATGGACTTCAGTGAAGCATTTGATAAAGTTTCCCATGGCAGGTTGATGAAAAAGTGAAGTTGTATGGGGTTCAGGGTGTACTAGCTAGATGGATAAACAACTGGCTGGGCAACAGGAGACAGAGAGTCGTGGTGGAAGGGAGTGTCTCAAAATGGAGAAAGGTGACTAGTGGTGTTCCACAGGGATCCGTGCTCGGACCACTGTTGTTTGTGATATTTTTTTTCCTATTAAGGGGCAATTTAGCGTGACCACTCCACCTATCCTGCACATCTTTGGGTTGTGGGGGTGAAACCCACGCAGACATGGGGAGAATGTGCAAACTCCACACGGACAGTGACCCAAAGCCGGGGTTCAAACCCGGGTCTCAGCGCCGCGATTCCAGTGCTAACCACTGCGCCACATGCCGCGCTCCACTTTTTTGCCTATTTGACCATCCCGTCTATATCTTCCTGTCACCCAAGACTCAGCCTCACTGTCAACCACCCGGCCAAACTTTGTGTCACCTGCAACGTTCTGATCCTACTCCCCACACAGTCATCTATGTTGTTTATATAAACGGCAAACAATAGGGGGCCCAGCACAGATCCTTGTGGTACGTCACTGGTCACTGGCTTCCAGTCACTAAAGCAGCCGTCTGTCATCGCCCTCTGTCTCCTACAGCTCAGCCAGTTGGAATCCACCTTATCAAGTTCCCCTGTATCCCATCCCATGTGAATTTGCCTTCTTTATAAGTCTCCCATGTGGGACCTTGTCAAAGGCTTTGTTGAAATCCATGTAAACTACATCAACTGCACTACCCTCATCTACACACTTGATTACATGCTCAAAAAATGTAATACTATTTGTGCGCCATGACCTCCCTCTGACAAAGCCATGCTGACTATTCCTGACCAACCTTATCTACAAGATTATCTCCTTCAGAATTTTCTCCAATAATTTCCCTGTCACTGACATGAGACTCACTGATCTGTAGTTCCCTGGCTTATCTCTAAAACCTTTCTTCAGTAGTGGGACCACATTAGCTATTCTCCAGTCCTCTGCACCTCCCGCGTGGCCAGAGAGGAATTAAAAATTTGGGTCTGAGCCCCGGCAATCTCATCCCTCGTCTCGCACAGCATCCTGGGACACAATTCATCCAGACCTGGAGATTTTTAAGCTTGCCAACACTTCCAATCACAGAATCATACAATTTCCAGTGCCGAAGGAGACCATTCGGCCCAACATGTCTGCACCGGCCCTTGGAAAGAGCACCCTACTTAAGCCCACGCACACCTCCACCCTATCCCCATAACCCAGTAACCCCACCTAACCTTTTTGGGCACTAAGGACAATTTATCATGGCCAATCCACCTGACCTGCACATCTTTGGACTGTGGGAGGAAACCGGAGCACCCGGAGGAAACCCACGCACACACGGGGAGAACGTGCAGACTCCGCACAGACAGTGATCCAAGCCGGGAATCAAACCTGGGACCCTGGAGCTCTGAAGCAACTGTGCTAACCACTGTACTACTGTGCTGTCCTTGTCAGTACCTTGTCAATTCCTACAACAATTTGCTCAAAGAACAAAGAAAATTACAGCACAGGAACAGGCCCTTCGGCCCTCCCAGCCTGCGCCGATCCAGATCCTTTATCTAAACCCGTCTCCTATTTTCCAAGGTCTACTTCCCTCTGTTCCTGCCCGTTCATATACCTGTCTAGATGCTTCTTAAATGATGCTATCGTGCCCGCCTCTACCATCTCCGCTGGTAAAGCGTTCCAGGCACCCACCACCTTCTGCGTAAAAAACTTTCCACCCAATCTCCCTTAAACTTTTCCCCTCTCACCTTGAAATCGTGACCTCTTGTAACTGACACCCCCACTCTTGGGAAAAGCTTGTTGCTATCCACCCTATTGCTTAGACCCTCACAATCTCTTTCCCCGAGTTCCATAACATTTAATCTAGGCAAATGTGAGGTAATACATTTTGGTAGGTCGAACAGAGAGAGGAAATATACCGTAAATGGCAAAACTTTTAGGAATATAGAAAGTAAGAGAGATCTAGGCGTGAAGGTCCACAGATCTTTGAATGATGCGGCAATACAGGTGGACAAGGTAGTCAAGAAAGCATAGGGAATGCTTGCCTTCATTGGACGGGGCATCTAGTATAAAAACTGGCAAGTCAAGCTAGTTCTATAGAATCTTGGTACGACCACACTTGGAATATTGCGCACGTTTCTGGTTGCGTCACTACGAGAAGGATATGGAGGCTTTGGAGAGGGTGCAGAGGGGGTTTACCAGGATGTTGCCTGGTCTGGAGGGTGTTAGCTATGTGGAGTGGCTGAATTGACTCGGACTGTTTTCATTAGAACGACGGAGGTTGAGGGGTGATCTGATAGAGGGCTACAAGATTGAGGGGCATGGATAGAGTGGATGGGCAGGCACTCTTTCCCAGGGTGGAGTCACCAGGGACATAGGTTTAAGGTCCGTGGGACAAAGTTTAGTGGAGATGTGCGATGCAGGTTTTTTACACACGTTGCGGAGAGTGCCTGGAACGCGTTGCCAGGAGAAGTTGTGGAAGCAGATACATTAATGGCGTTCAAAAGGCATCTTGACAAACACATGGATAGGAGGGGTCTAGTGGGATATGGTACAAGGAAATGCTTTCTGCCTACCTCCTTTTTTAAACAGTGGTGTCACGTTTGCTAATTTCCAATCCACCGGGACCACCCCAGAGTTTCGTGAATTTCGTTAAATTATCACTAGTGCATTTGCAATTTCCCTAGCCATCTCTTTTAGCACTCTGGGTTGCATTGCATCAGGGCCAGGAGACTTGTCTACCTTTAGCCCCATTAGCTTGCCCATCACTACCTCCTTAGTGATAACAATCCTCTCAAGGACCTCACCTGTCATAGCCTCATTTCTATCAGTCGCTGGCATGTTATTTGTGTCTTCCACTGTGAAGACTGACCCAAAAAACCTGTTCAGTTCCTCAGCCATTTCCTCATTTCCCATTATTAAAACTCCCTTCTCATCCTCTAAAGGACCAATATTTACCTTAGCCGCTCTTTTTTGTTTTATATATTTGTAAAAACTTTTACTGTCTGTTTTTATATTCTGAGCAAGTTTACTCTCATACTCTATCTTACTCTTCTTTATAGCTTTTTTAGTAGCTTTCTGTTGCCCCCTAAAGATTTCCCAGTCCTCTAGTCTCCCAGCAATATTTGCCACTTTATATGCTTTTTCCTTCAATTTGATACTCTCCCTTATTTCCTTAGATATCCACGGTCGATTTTCCCTCTTTCTACCGTCCTTCGTTTTTGTTGGTATAAACCTTTGCTGAGCACTGTGAAAAATCGCTTGGAAGGTTCTCCACTGTTCCTCAACTGTTCCACCATAAAGTCTTAGCTCCCAGTCTACCTTAGCTAGTCTCATCCCCTTGTAATCTCCTTTGTTTAAACACAAAACACTAGTATTTGATTTTACTTTCTCACCCTCCATCTGTATTTTAAATTCCACCATATTGTGATCGCTCCTTCCGAGAGGATCCCTGACTATGAGATCATGAATCAATCCTGTCTCATTACACAGGATAAGATCTAGGACCGCTTGTTCGCTCGTAGGTTCCATTACATACTGTTCTAGGAAACTATCGCGGATACATTCTATAAACGCCTCCTCAAGGTTGCCTTGACCGACCTGGTTAAACCAATCGACATGTAGATTAAAATCCCCCATGATAACTGCTGTACCATTTCTACATGCATCAGTTATTTCTTTGTTTATTGCCTGCCCCACCATAACGTTACTATTTGGTGGCCGATAGACTACTCCTATCAGTGACTTTTTCGCCTTAGTATTCCTGATTTCCACCCAAATGGATTCAACCTTATCCTCCATAACACCAATGTCATCCCTTACTATTGCCCGGATGTCATCCTTAAATAACAGAGCAACACCACCTCCGTTACCATCCACTCTGTCCTTCCGAATAGTTTGATACCCTTGGATATTTAACTCCCAGTCGTGACCATCCTGTACACACTGCTGTCCCTTTCCAATGTCTGCCTGGTACACACTGTCCCTTTCCAATGCCTGCCTGGTACACACTGTCCCTTTCCAATGTCTGTCTGGTACACACTGTCCCTTTCCAATGTCTGCCTGGTACACACTGTCCCTTTCCAATGTCTGCCCGGTACTGTCACTTTGTGTCAGTGGTGGATGGGGAACTACAGCATGTAAATACAGGAGCTGTTGAGTGTCTGGTCAGTGACGAACTTGCGGGTTTCTCCGAGCTGCAGCACCTGGAGTCTGGGAGCAGAATCTCAAGATAAGGTACCAGTTACGTTTGAGTGAGAAGGAAAATTTACTCGCTCACAGGATTGTGGGTACTGTATTCCATCATTACACATTATTTAAGACGGGGATAGATTTTTGGTTCCTCAGGACATCAATAATAATCTTTATTGTCACAACTATGCTTACATTAACACTGCAATGAAGTTACTGTGAAAAGCCCCTAGTCGCTACATTCTGGCGCCTGTTCGGGTACACAGGGAGAATTCTGAATATCCAATTGTCCTTTTTCAGATAAAGTGAGTGGCTCAGAAAATAATCTTTAGGTTATTTGATTAAAGAATGGAATCAAGGGTTTTGGAGTGTGTTCAGGGGCGGAATTCTCCGACCCCCCTCAGGGTCTGGGAATTGCCCGGGGCCGGAGTAAATCCCGCCGTGGCCGGAATTCTCCACCACCCGGGAATTGGCGGAGCAGGAATCACGCCGCACCGATCGGCGGGCCCCCCCGCGGCGATTCTCCGGTCTGCGATGGGCTGAAGTCCCGCCGCTGTCAGGCCTCTCCCACCGACGTGGTTTAAACCACCTCTGGGCCGGCGGGAGCAGGCAGTGCGGGCCCCGGGGTCCTGGGGTGGGCACGGGACGATCTGCCCCCGGGGGGTGCCCCCACGGTGGCCTGGCCCGCGATCGGGGCCCACCGATCAGCCGGTGGGCCAGTGCCGTGGGGCAACTCTTTTTCTTCCGGCGCCGCCGTGGCATCCACCATGGTGGAGGCGGAAGAGACCCCCTCCACCGCGCATGCGCCGGTGGTAACGTCAGCGGCCGCTGACGCTCCGACGCATGTGCGGACACACGCCAACCGGTGGAGGCCTTTCGGCCAGCCCCGACGCCGGGCGGCGTTTGGCGCCAGTCGGCGGAGCGGAAGCCACTCTTGCGCGAACCTCCCGAAAGGTGTGGAGAATTCTGCACCTTTGGGTAGGCCCGACGACGGAGTGGTTGACGCCACTCCGCTACGCCAGGACCTCCCGGCCCCGCCGGGTAGGGGAGAATTTCACCCCAGCACATTGAATTTTGAGTAGATCAGCTATTATCATATAGAATGGCGGAGCCAGCTCAATATATCCTACTGTCTAGTATGACTCTTTTATTGATCTTGTGTTCAGCTTCAAGCAACTTTTAAAGCAGAATGTTCTGGATTTCACGTGCTCTGTCCCACTTTTACTGTATTCACCCCCTTTCCTTCTCACGTTCTGCATCCCACTTGTTCTCTTTGCCCCCCAGAACCCCATGGCAGCCCGCCCACCCTCTGATGTTTGTCCTAACTCTCTCACTCCTGATTTCAGGACCCAGCCACATGCCGTATTTGCTGCAGTAGAGCTGGAGGAAGAGGTGGAAGACGATGAACCTGAATGGAAGAAACGCAGACTTTGAGGAACAGATGAATCGTGGATTGTTGACCAGCTTCAGTGTCTGTGGCCATGGCCTAGTTTCTCATCAGCTTTACATGTTTCTGTGGTTACCACCGCACAGAGACTGGTGAGGGGCAGCAGGCTTGAATTCAGAAGGGAGGGGTAGCAAAGGGGAAGTGAGGGGGTAAAGATGATGGGTTGACGTTGGTGAAGGAGTGAATATGAGGTTATGGTGCAGGCTGGAGCGGTTGTTAAATGAGTTGTGTGCGTGAGAGCAATGGGTTTATAGGGTGGGAGAGAGATTGACTGGTCCTTTTCTGGCCAGCTGACCAGTCATAAATTACCTGCTTTGCTGTATTTTATTTCTATTGCCTGATATTTTATCCCCTGTCCAGTGCCAATAAAATCTGGTGAGAGATGATTCCGATGATTATCTGAGTTTACTGAATTTATCCTTGTGTTGGTATCAATTAGGATCCACCTCCCAGATAATCTACCTTCAGCCTTTCGTGTTTCAAATGATTTAATTGAACAAACGCGACCATTAACCGAGAAAGGCAGAGACTGAAATCCGAACATTGATCAATTAATTTTATTCCATTGAAATGTGAACATGAAATGAATACAAAATGGAAATAAAATCTGTAGAGAATTTTAGAAACAGACATAGAAAATAGAAGCAGGAGTAGGCCATTCGGCCCTTCAAGCCTGCTCCCCCATTCATTATGATCATGGCTGATCATCAAGTTCAATACCCTGATCCTGCCTTCCCCCAACTCCCATATCCCTTAACCCCTTTAGCCCCAAGAACTGTATCTAATTCCTTATTGAAATTACACAATGTTTTAGCCTCAACTACTTTCTGTGGGAGTGAATTCCACAGATTCACCTCTCTCTGGGTGAAGAAATTTCTCCTCATCTCATTCCTAAAAGGTTTACCCCTTATCCTCAAACTATGACCCCTAGTTCTGGACTCCCCACCATCGGGAACATTCTTTCTGAATCTACCCTGTCTAATCCTGTTAGAATTTTGTAAGTTTCTATGAGATCCCCTCTCACTCTTCGTTGGAATTTAGAAGGATGAGGGGGGATCTTATAGAAACATTTAAAATTATGAAGGGAATAGATAGGATAGATGCGGGCAGGTTGTTTCCACTGGCGGGTGACAGCAGAACTAGGGGACATAGCCTCAAAATAAGGGGAAGTAGATTTAGGACTGAGTTTAGGAGGAACTTCTTCACCCAAAGGGTTGTGAATCTATGGAATTCCTTGCCCAGTGAAGCAGTTGAGGCTCCTTCATTAAATGTTTTTAAGGTAAAGATAGATAGTTTTTTGAAGAATAAAGGGATTAAGGGTTATGGTGTTCGGGCCGGAAAGTGGAGCTGAGTCCACAAAAGATCAGCCATGATCTAATTGAATGGCGGAGCAGGCTCGAGGGGCCAGATAGCCTACTCCTGCTCCTAGTTCTTATGTTCTTAAACTCCAATGACTATAATCCTAACCCACTTAGTCTCTCCTCATATGACAGTCCTGCCATCCCAGGAATCAGCCTGGTAAACCTTCGCTGCTCTCCCTCCATAGCAAGAACATGTAGGCCAGACCAGGTAAGGATGGTAGATTTCCGTCCCTAATGGACATTAATGAACCAGATGGGCTTTTACGACACCAAAACTGGGCACAATACTCCAGGTGTGACCTCACCAATGCCCTATACAATTGCAGTAAAACATCCCTATTCCTATCCTCAAATCCCCTCTCGCTATGAAGACCAACATACTATTTGCCTTCTTTATTGCCTGCTTTCAGCGACTTATGTACGAGGACACCAAGGTCTCGCTGAGTATCCACCTATCAATTTACACCCATTGAAAAAATGATCTGCCTTCCTATTTGTGCCATCAAAGCGGATAACCTCACATTTATCCACATTATACTGCATCTCCCATGCATATGCCCACTCACGCAGCCTGTCCAAATCCTGCTGAACCATCTCTGCATCCTCCTCACAGCTCACCTTCCCAACCAACTAAGTAATGTTACGACACCCTGGGTGAGTGCACGATCAATTCCAGCCCCAGAATCCCAACATAAGTGAATTAACCAATAATTTTGTTTTCCTGAGATCTTTAACACTCGATTGCCCGAATGAGTTACAGACACCAGATTTTTATAAATAAAACATTAACAAACTTTATTAATAAGAGGAAAAGATGAATATATAAAGAAATAACAGGACAATGGTCTACCAGTCCAACTAATTCCAAACCTGTCCCACCCGCCAGCCAAACACACACAAGACAGACAGGCGGTAAGGGTAGGAGAGGATCAAAAGAATGGGGATTAAAGGGAAAGGTTTGTGATGATCTTTGATGCTGCGGTTGCGGCGTCTCGGGAATAGATTCATTCAAGGGAGTTTCAGGTCGGTACAGTTCCAGCCTTTGACCACCGGATGGCATTTCACACAAAGGGGGTCCAGATGAAACTATTCTGCCCTTTTACCACCAGGTGAAGCTTTACACAGGTCATGTTTTTCAGCCCTTCTACCCCCACAGACAGACAGAGCTTCTCCCTGCTTGAGATATTACTGGGCTTTAAATCTGAGAATTTGCAGGCCTTTTGTTTGCCTGATTTCTGTACACAAATTCCGGCTATATTTTAAAGAATGTTTTCAGTTAGGGCTCTCCCAGCCTTCTGGAGTATTAAAAGATTACAGACCTGGTGAGTGACTGCTTGCTTTCTTACTTCAGAAGCCCTCCAACAAACCTGAGTGCCACCTGTGACTTTTCACTAGGAGAGCCTTCACAGAACTAGCTTGGTTTTATAAATCGCCTGGCCTGGAGAGAAAGAATAGCAGAGAGAGAGTGCCTTCCAGCTGTTACCTGGCTGAATCCTTTTCAGAACTGGTCAAATGGCCCTGGGTTCTCCTGCACCAGAGGTTCCTGAAAGCTCCACCAATCCCAGGCAACAATAGGAGATGGCTGAGAAGTCTACATTTACCAATTGACTACTTACCAAGTCCATCAAATCAACATCATAGGTTCTGCTACAGGATCCAAAGGGGTCGTCTTGGCCTGGTCCATTGTAACAGGGATGTTTCCGTGTGCCCCTAATCTGTAGTTTAGAATGGAAATCCCAGCAGCTAATCAGAAGATGGTGGACTAAAGGCAGTCAGGGCAGGAATTTAAAAAAAGAATTACAGCAGATAAAGATTTCACAACAATATCCTAACGGTATCATCTGCAAATTTGGCGATAATACATTTAGTTCCCACATCCAAATCATTCATATATAATGTGAACAGTTGGGGTCCCAGCACAGATCCCTGCGGTACCCCAGTAGTCACTGCCTGCCAATCAGAAAAAGACCCATTTATTCCAACTTTGATTCCTGTCTTCTAACCAGCTTTCTATCCATCTCAAGACACTATCCAACTCAAGACACAATCTCATGCGCTTTAGGATTACACAGGGTAGCACAATGGTTAGCAGTGCTGCCTCGCAGCGCCAGGGACCTGGGTTCGATTCCGGCCTCGGGTGACTGTGGAGTTTGCACGTTCTCCCCGTGTCTGTGTGGCTTTCCTCCAGGTGCTCCGGTTTCCATCCACAGTCCAAAGATGTGCAGGTTAGGTCAATGGCCCATGATATATTGCCCCTTAGTGTCCAGAAAGATGTGTAGGTTAGATTAAGAGGTTAAAGGGATAGGGCGGGGAAGTGAGATTGGGTGAAGTACTGTTTCAGAGGGTTAGTGCATACTCCATGGGCCAAATGGCCTCCTCCTGCACTGTAGGGATTCTATGAAAGATAGTAACGTGCCATGTGAGACCTTGTAGAAAGCCTTCTGAAAGTCTAAATAAACCACATCCACCGTTTCTCCCTGGCCAATTCTACAAGTTACATCTTCAAAGAATTCTAGTAGATTTGTCAAATATGATTTTCCTTTTCTATATTCATGCTGACTTTGTTTAATGATACCACTGCTTTCCAAATGCTGTGCTATGAAATCCTTGATAATGGTCTCCAGCAACTTCCCTACGACCGACGTTAGGCTCACTAATTTATAGCTGCCTGTTTTCTCTCTACCTCCCTTTTTCAATAACAGGGTTACATTCGATACCCTCCAATCTGTAGGAACTATTCCAGAGTCCAAAGTATTTTGGAAAATGACCACCAATGGATCTACAATTTCTAGAGCCACTTCCTTAATTACTCTGGGGTGAAGATTATCCGGCACCTGGAGATTTGTCCACCTTCAATCCCATTAATTTCCCCCAAACTATTTCTTTACTAATACTAATTTTCTTCAGCTCCTCACTAAAACTTGTTTCTCAGAACTTTCCTTACATTATTCATGTCTTCCTTTGTGAAGACAGAAACAAAGTACAAATTAGTTTCTCAGCCATTTCTTTGTTCCCTGTTCTGAATTCCCCCGTTACTGACTAAGGGGCCTACATTAGTTTTTAACAATCTTTTTCTCTTTACAAACCTATATAAACTTTTAGCCCTGCTAACGTACTTCCAAATTGTAATTTCCCTTTCTTGATCAATCCCTTGGTCTGCCTTTGTGAATTTCAAACTGGTCCCAATCCTGAGGTCTATTGCTTTTTCTTGCTAATTTGTATGCTTCTTCTTTGAAACTAATACTATCTCTAATTTCCCTTGTAAGACATGGTTTGGCCACAGTTCCCTGTCTACTCTTGCGCCAAATAGGAATAAACAACATTTGGAGTTCACCTATTCGTTTCTGGAATGCCTGCCATTGCCTGTCCACTGTCCTTCCTTTCAATAATGTTTCCCAGTCTGTCATAGCCAGCTCCATAGCCTGCATAAGATAAAGATGCATGGCATTAAGGGTAAAGTAGTAGCATGGATAGAGGATTGGTTAATTAATAGAAAGCAAAGAGTGGGGATTAATAGCTGTTTTTCTGGTTGGCAATCAGTAGCTAGTGGTGTCCCTCAGGGGTCAGTGTTGGGCCAACAATTGTTCACAATTTACATAGATGATTTGGAGTTGGGGACCAAGGGCAATGTGTCCAAGTTTGCAGTCGACACTAAGATGAGTGGTAAAGCAAAAAGTGCAGAGGCTACTGGAAGTCTGCAGAGGGATTTGGATAGGTTAAGTGAATGGGCTAGGGTCTGGCAGATGGACTACAATGTTGACAAATGTGAGGTTATCCATTTTAGTAGGAATAACAGCAAACTGGATTATCATTTAAATGATAAAATATTAAAACATGCCACTGTGCAGAGACACCTGGGTGTACTCGTGCATGAGTCTCAAAAAGTTGGTTTACAGGTGATTAAGAAGGCAAATGGGAACTTCCGGTTGCGGCTATGACCAGCTAAGTCGCACGTTTGGCTGCTCCTGTTAGGAAGGTGTTTTCGGGCCGATTGGAGGGCCCCTAACGGTGCTGGAACGGCAATTCCCGGTGGGGGAAGGTTCCCAGAGGAGAACCCCGTCAAATTTATGGTCGTCACCCGAAGTGGGGCAGGAAAAAAAGCGGCAGCAGCTCCCGGAAAAAAGCGGGGGAAGAAATCCAAAATGGCGGCCGGCGGCGCACCCGAGGACTGGAGGACATGGGCGGCGGAGCAGCAGGCCGCTCTCCTGCGCTTCTTCACGGAGCTGAAAGTGGAGCTGCTGGAGTCGATGAACGCGACGACCACCAGGCTGATGGGGGCACAGGCGACCCAAGAGGCGTCAATTCGGGAGCTGCAGCAGGAGATGACTGTGAGGGAGGAGGAGGCCACGGTCCTCGTGGGAAAGGTGGAGGTGCACGAGGCACTCCACCTGAGATGGCAAAACCGATTGGAGGAGATGGATACCCGCATGAGGCGGAAAAACCTGAGGATCCTGGGCCTGGCAGAAGGGCTGGAGGGGTCGGACCTTCAGGGGTATGTGGCAGAAATGCTGGGCTCACTGATGGGGGCAGGGGCCGTCCCTTCGCCCCTGGAATTGGAGGAGGCCTACAGAGTAATGGCCAGGAAGCCAAGAGCAAACGAACCCCCGAGGGCGGTGCTGGTTCGGTTCCAGCGATTCAGTGACCGGGAGAGGGTGCTGAGGTGGGCCAAGAGAGAGAGGAGCAGCAAATGGGAGAACTCGACGGTGAGGATCTTTCAGGACTGGAGTGCGGAGGTGGCAAAGCGGCGGGCCCGGTTCAACCGGACGAAGGCGGTGCTGCATGCCAAGAGAATTAGATTCGGGATGCTGCAGCCAGCGCGCTTGTGGGTGACCTACAAGGACCAGCACCACTATTTCGAGTCCCCGGAGGAGGCGTGGGCCTTTGTCCAGGAAGAAAAGCTGGACTCGAACTAGAACCAGGGGATACTTGGCGGTCGTTGCCGCTCTGGTACTTTAAACTGGACACGTGGCTTTCTGTTGGTTGGATTTTCACTTGGCCGTATTTTTGGACCCTTTTTGTTCTCTATACCAGTTTTTTCTCTCTTTTTCCTGTTATTTATAATGTTATGGTGGGAGGGCGGGGTGGGGGGGGAGGGCCGGGGGTATGTGTTTCTTGTGGGGTTTTTGGTTGTTTTGTATTTATCGGTGGGAGATCGGGGACGGGGGTGGAACTGAAGATGGAGGGGCGGGGAGGGGCAGGGCGAAAGCGCGGGCTTTCCTCTGGTTTCCCGCGCACGGGGCAGAGGAGGGAGGGGGGTGGGAGTAAGGGGCGTGGTCAGCAATGGCTCCCTTTCCCGCACTGTAGCGGGGTCAAGAAGGGGTGGTAAGGGGGGGGACGTTCCCCCATGCCGGGAGGAGCCGGAGTGTGGCAGGGGCAGCCAGGTCAGCGTAAACCAGCTGACTCACGGAAGTACTATGGAGGGTGCGTCGCGGCTAGGAAGGGTCCTAGCCTGGGGGGGGAGGGGGGTGGGGGGGGGAGGGAGGGGGAGGGGGAGGGGGGAAGGGGGGGGGGGCCACCGGGTTGCTGCTGAAAAGGCCAGGGAGGAGAAGTTGAGGACTGAAGGGGTGGGGGGGGTGGGGGGGGGGTGGGGGGGGGGGGGGGGGGGCGCCATCGCCATGGGGAGCGGGTCAGAAAGGGAGGGCTGACTCGGGGCGAGCAGGTGACAGGATATGGCTAGTCGGCGGGGGAAAGGGGCGGGCTGCCCTTCGACCCGGCTGATCACTTGGAATGTGAGGGGGCTGAATGGGCCGGTCAAGAGAACGAGAGTAATCTCGCATTTGAAGGGGCTGAAGGCGGATGTAGCAATGCTACAAGAGACCCATTTGAAGGTGGCGGACCAGGTCCGCCTGAGAAGGGGGTGGGTGGGACAAGTGTTCCACTCAGGACTGGACGTAAAGAACCGAGGGGTGGCGATCCTGGTAGGGAAGAGGGTGTCGTTCGTGGCGGCGGAGGTGGTGGCGGATAAAGAGGGTTGATATGTCATGGTGAAGGGTAAGCTGCAGGGGGAGAAAGTGGTGATGGTTAATGTGTATGCCCCGAACTGGGACGACGCTGGCTTCATGAGGCGCCTACTGGGCCTCATTCCGGACCTGGAGGCAGGGGGCCTGATCATGGGGGGGGACTTCAACACAGTGCTGGACCCCGTGTTGGACAGATCGAGTTCAAGGACGAGTAGGAGGCCGGCAGCGGCAGAAGTGTTAAAGGGGTTTATGGAGCAGATGGGAGGGGTGGACCCCTGGAGGTTTGGGAGGCCGAGGGCGAGGGAGTATTCCTTTTTCTCCCATGTCCACAGAGTCTATTCTAGAATTGACTTTTTTGTATTAAGCAGGGGGCTGATCCCGAAAGTACGGGAAGTGGAGTACTCGGCCATAGCGGTCTCAGACCACGCGCCACGCTGGGTAGATTTGGAAATGGGGGAGGTGCGAGACCAGCGTCCGCTGTGGCGCCTGGATGTGGGGTTGCTGGCGGATGAGGAGGTGTATAAGAGGGTCCGGAAGAGCATTGAGAGATATCTGGACATTAATGACACGGGGGAGGTGCAGGTGGGGATGGTATGGGAGGCCCTGAAGGCGGTGATCCTGGGGGAGCTGATCTCCATACGGGCACATAGGGAAAGGAGGGAGAGACAGGAGAGGGAGAGGCTGGTGGGGGAGCTTCTGGACGTGGATAGGAAATATGCGGAGGCACCAGAGGAGGGGCTGCTGGGGGAACGGCGTAGTTTGCAGGCTAAGTTTGACCTGTTGACCACCAGAAAGGCGGAGACACAGTGGAGAAGGGCGCAGGGCGCGATTTATGAGTATGGGGAGAAGGCGAGTAGGATGCTGGCGCATCAGCTCCGCAAGTGGGATGCGGCTAGAGAAATTGGGGGAGTGAGGGAGAGGGGTGGGAACATAGTGCAGAAGGGGCCAGAAGTAAATGGGGTTTTCAGAGACTTCTATAAGGAGCTGTATCGGTCAGAGCCGCCGACGAGGGGAGGGGGGATGGAGGGCTTCTTGAACAAACTGAGGTTCCCCAAGGTCCAAGAGGAGCTGGTAGAGGGGCTGGGGGCGCAGATAGGGTTAGAGGAGCTAGTCAAGGGGATTGGGCATATGCAGTCGGGGAAGGCGCCGGGGCCAGACGGGTTCCCGGTGGAATTTTACAAAAAATATGCGGATCTGGTGGGCCCTGTGCTGGTGCGAGCCTTCAACGAGGCATGGGAGGGGGGGGCTCTGCCCCCGACAATGTCGCAGGCACTGATCTCTCTGATCTTGAAGCGGGACAAGGACCCCGTGCAGTGTGGGTCATATAGGCCTATCTCGCTCCTGAATGTGGACGCCAAGCTGCTGGCAAAGATCCTGGCTACCAGGATAGAGGATTGTGTGCCAGGGGTGATACACGAGGACCAGACGGGTTTTGTGAAAGGGCGGCAGCTTAATACGAACGTGCGGAGACTGCTAAACGTCATCATGATGCCGGCAGTGGAGGGGGAGGCGGAGATAGTGGTGGCATTGGACGCGGAGAAAGCATTTGATAGGGTGGAGTGGAAGTACCTGTGGGAGACGCTGGAACGGTTTGGATTTGGGGAGGGATTTATTAAATGGGTGAAGCTGCTATATTCGGCCCCGACGGCAAGTGTAGTGACGAATGGTAGGAGATCGGAGTATTTTGGGCTCCACCGGGGGACCAGACAGGGGTGCCCCTTGTCCCCCCTGCTCTTCGCACTGGCAATTGAACCGTTGGTGATGGCACTGAGGGGCTCAGGGGGGTGGAGAGGGCTGACAAGGGGCGGGGAGGAGCACCGGGTATCGCTATACGCGGACGACCTGCTGCTATACATGGCAGACCCAGAAGGGGGAATGCCGGAGGTGATGGAACTGCTAGCAGAATTCGGGGCCTTTTCGGGGTACAAGCTAAACTTGGGTAAGAGTGAGGTATTTGTGATACACCCAGGGGACCAGGAAGAGGGAATCGGGAGACTCCCGTTGAAGAGAGCAGGAAAGAGTTTTAGATATTTAGGGGTGCAGGTGGCAAGGAACTGGGGGACTCTCCACAAGTTGAACTTCTCTAGGCTAGTGGAACAGATGGAGGAGGAATTTAAAAGGTGGGACATGGTGCCGCTGTCGCTGGCGGGCAGAGTGCAGTCCGTTAAAATGACGGTCCTCCCAAGGTTTTTGTTTTTATTTCAGTGCTTGCCCATCTTCCTCCCTAGGGCCTTCTTCAAAAAGGTGACGAGCAGCATCATGAGCTACGTGTGGGCGCATGGCACCCCAAGGGTGAGGAGGGTCTTCTTGGAGCGGAGTAGGGAGAGTGGAGGGCTGGCATTACCCAACCTTTCGGGGTATTACTGGGCGGCTAATGTGTCGATGGTGCGCAAGTGGATGATGGAAGGGGAGGGGGCAGCTTGGAAACGAATGGAGAGGGCGTCCTGTGGCAACATAAGCCTGGGGGCCCTAGCAACGGCGCCATGGCCGCTCCCTCCCACGAGGTACACCACGAGCCCGGTGGTGGCGGCCACCCTCAAGATCTGGGGGCAGTGGAGGCGACACGGGGGAAGTGGGAGGTCTGATGGAGGCACCGTTAAGAGGGAACCATAGATTCATCCCGGGGAACATGGACGGGGGATTTCAGAGCTGGCACAGGGTGGGCATCAGGCAGCTGAAGGATCTGTTTGTAGATGGGAGGTTTGCGAGCCTGAGAGAGCTGGAGGAGAAATTCGGGCTCCCCCCGGGAAACGTGTTTCGACATTTGCAGGTGAAGGCATTTGCTAGCCGCCAGGTGGAAGGGTTCCCCTTGCTCCCCAGCAGGGGGGCGAGCGATAGGGTGCTCTCGGGGGTCTGGGTCGGAGGGGGGAGGATATCGGACATATACAAAGTAATGCAGGAGGCTGAGGAGGCATCAGTAAAGGAGCTGAAAGCCAAGTGGGAGGGGGAGCTGGGAGAGCAGATAGAGGATGGGACATGGGCTGATGCCCTGGAGAGGGTTAATTCTTCCTCCTCGTGTGCGAGGCTTAGTCTCATTCAATTTAAGGTGCTACATAGAGCCCATATGACGGGGACAAGGATGAGTCGGTTCTTTGGGGGTGAGGACAGATGTGTCAGGTGTTCGGGAAGTCCAGCGAACCATGTCCATATGTTTTGGGCATGTCCGGCACTGGAGGAGTTCTGGAAGGGGGTGGCAAGGACGGTGTCGAGGGTGGTGGGATCCAGGGTCAAACCAGGATGGGGACTAGCGATCTTTGGGGTTGGGGTGGAGCCGGGGGTACAGGAGGCGAGAGAGGCCGGAATACTGGCCTTTGCGTCCCTAGTTGCGCGAAGAAGGATACTGATACAGTGGAAGGACGCGAGGCCTCCAAGCGTGGAAACTTGGATTAATGACATGGCAAGCTTTATCCAATTGGAAAGGGTCAAATTCGCCCTGAGAGGGTCGGTACAAGGGTTCTTCAGGCGGTGGCAGCCTTTCCTCGACTTTTTGGCTCAAAGATAGGGTGCAGAGGTCGCAGCAGCAGCAACCCGGGGGGGGCGGGGCGGGGGGGGGGGGGGGGGGGGGGGGGGGGGGGGGGGGGCGGGGGGGTGGCAACAACGGGTGTGGTGGGTTATTTAAGGTTGTAATGCGGACGAATTTGTTCGCAGTTCATGTTTGATGTTAATTGTTGCTTTGTTTGTTTTTTGGGGGAGGGGGAGGGGGGGGAGGGACAGCGCGCGCGGGGGGTTGGGCGGGGGGGGGATATCTGTTAAGAGGGAATATTGTGTAATAGTCTATGGTTAGGGGGGGTAAATATTTTCATGTAAAAAATCTCTTCAATAAAAATTATTTAAAAAAAGAAGGCAAATGGAGTTTTATCCTTCATTGCTAGAGGGATGGAGTTTAAGACTAGGGAGGTTATGCTGCAGTTGTATAAGGTGTTAGTGAGGCCACACCTGGAGTATTGTGTTCAGTTTTGGTCTCCTTACCTGAGAAAGGACGTTCTGGCGCTGGAGGGTGTATAGAGGAGATTCACTAGCTTAATCCCAGAGCTGCAGGGGTTGGATTACAAGGAGAGGTTGAGTAGACTGGGACTGTATTCCATGGAATTTAGAAGGATACGGGGGTGATCTTATAGAAACATATAAAATTATGAAGGGAATAGATAGGATAGATGCGGGCAGGTTGTTTCCACTGGCGGGTGACAGCAGAACTAGGGGGCATAGCCTCAAAATAAGGGAAAGTAGATTTAGGACTGAGTTTAGGAGGAACCTCTTCACCAAAGGGTTGCGAATCTATGGAATTCCTTGCCCAGTGAAGCAGTTGAGGCTCCTTCATTAAATGTTTTTAAGCAGGCTCGAGGGGCCAGATTGCCTACTCCTGCTCCTAGTTCTTATGTTCTTATGTCTCATACCATCATAGTTACCTTTATTGAGGTTAAGGCCCGAGTCACATAATCTGTCTTTGTTGTTTGGGTTAATTAGAGTGAGTTTATTAACTATTAAAAAAATGTAAGTAGAAATGGTAAAACACTTGAGTTTACATTTGTAAAGTTATCCGAGTGCTGAGGTGTGAGGGGCAGACGATAACACGTTGCAGCCATGACTAATGGATTTACTTTATTGAAATATATTTTGAATTGGATTTTGAACATTTTATATCAAAAGTGACAGAATGAGACAAAACCAACAAATGAATCAACACAAATCACAACAACTATAGTTTTGATCATCACACATAGAGAACTTTCTTACAGGTTGTGTTTATTAAGGCCGAAAGCCAGTCGAGAAAGAAACAAAAGAAAATGAATTTGGGAACAAATGGCAGCTGATTTGCAGCTGGTCTAGCCCGATGTTGGGGTGTTCCCCCAGCTCATGTGGGTTGATAGCTGGCTGTGCTCCCCTGAGAGGGAACCTTTATCTAGCTATGGACTTTTGTATCTCCTGCCCGATGGAAGAAGTTGGAAAAGTGGGTAAGCCGAGTGGGAGGAATCTTTGATGATGCTACCCGCTTTCCCCAGGCAGCGGGTGGTGTAGACAGAGTCAATGGATGGGAGGCAGGTTTGTGTGATGGAATGGACGGTATTCACGACTCTCTGTATTTCTTGCGGTCTTGGGCCGAGCAGTTGCCATACCAGGCTGTAATGCAGCCAGATAGAATGCATTCTATGGTGCATCTGTAAAAGTTGGTAAGTCAATGTGGACATGCCGAATTTCCTTAGTTTCCTGAGGTAGTAGCTGCTCTGTTGTTCGTGGTCATAGCGTCGACGTGGGTGGACCAGGACAGATTTTTGGTGATGTGCACACCTAGAAATTTGAAGTTGTTAACCATCTCCACCTCGGCCCTGTAAGTGATAAGAACATAACATAAGAACTAGGAGCAGGAGGCGGCCATTTGGCCCCTCGAGCCTGCTCCGCCATTCAGTGAGATCATGGCTGATCTTTTGTGGACTCAGCTCCACTTTCCGGCCTGAACACCATAACCCTTAATCCCTTTATTCTTCAAAAAACTATCTATCTCTATCTTAAAAACATTTAATGAAGGAGCCTCAACTGCTTCACTGGGCAAGGAATTCCATAGATTCACAACCCTTTGGGTGAAGAAGTTCCTCCTAAACTCAGTCCTAAATCTACTTCCCCTTATTTTGAGTCTATGCCCCCTAGTTCTGCTTTCACCCGCCAGTGGAAACAACCTGCCCGCATCTATCCTATCTATTCCCTTCACTCACCAGAACAAGCAACATTTAAGTGGTGAACTCTGACGGGACTCGATCTAGAAGTGGCCCCTCCACTCCGAGAGAACCCAGAAATTTGAAATTAGAATCCAATTGGCAACAAACAACCACAAGTGTTCAAGTAGTTCTGATCAATCCACATAATTCGGAAGTGTGTTTATGCATGCCTAACTAACAGGGATATAAGGAAGTATGTTAATGCGTGCATAACTAACAGGGTTATGAGGTAAAACTGATAGATTTTGTTGCGAGAAACTGTTGGGAGTTTGTATTCCGGAAACTAGATGAAGCCGTACCCGTGTCTAGGACACCGCCATAATATCCCTCGTTCCAAATTTTAAGAAAGAACATTAGGATAAGGAGAAATGGCAATGTAGGCAATGGAACGCCTCATGAAGCCTCACGAATTCGTGGTCGCAGCGACCAGCAGCAGAGTAGGTCAGTGTCCCGTTTGGGAAGTTGAATTGAGGAAGTACCTCAAAGGGAAGGGATGGCCCCTTTGGAGTGACTTTTGCTCAAATGAGGAAACAGGTCCCGGGAGTATAGGACATACTTGGTGGGAGAACCTGAGTGAGATTCATAAAAAGTGTTTAGGAAAAACCCGTAAGCCGATGGCAATTGTGTCCTGCCTGGCACAATTGCGAGGCACAGAGGAGGTCATTCGGATGCTCCGCAAAGAGTTACAGGAGAAACATCAAATGAGTAAAGTCGATGTTAGCAAAGTAGAAAGCGAGAATTTAGAGTTAAGAAAGAAGTTGGCAGAAAAGGATAGAGAGGTGGATGATCCCAAGAGGGCACCAGTCTTGTCTAGCGCACCTGAGCAGCTTCCAAACACAGTACGATAAGGCCTATCAGGATACGCAGCGTGCAGTCCTGGTGAGAGGAAACAGAGAAGCAGGAAGAGGCATTACGAAAGCAATGCAGTGACTTAAAGGCAGCTTTAAGAGCACTCCATGCTGCTACCACGGAGCAGAGACAAAGCTCCTTAGACCATGCAAAATGTCGGAAGCAGATTGCTGAACTGCAGTCTTTGCTTTCCGTACAAAATGGGTTTCAAAGCACCTTTGGATCCCAGTTAGAGGAAGAGGATGGCCTTGATTGGCAGGAACTGAGTGAGACAGCACAGAGATATGTTCAGGGAACATGTGCGCAGGGAAAGCCCCGGAAAAGAAAAGCATCCCAACCCCCCACAGAGCAGATAGAACAGGCACCAATGAATCCGGTCACCACCCACCGCAGAGGACGGAGACTCAGAATTCACGTACACCACCCCCTTAACCGTGACCCAACTAAGGGACGCATGCGAGAAGATCCCACCATTCCTCCCCACCGCAGACCCCCACCAATTCTTCACTAGAGTAAAGCAGCAGGCGATCATGTACGGCCTGGATGAGCGTGAGCAGGTGAAGCTCACAGTTTTAAGTTTAGACCCCTCAGTTGTAGCGGCCCAGACCCGTGTCATGCTCCTCGTGTGCGATGTGGGAGCTCAGGGACACGTCCACTGTCCCTGGCTCCTTCACGTGCAAGAAGTGTGTTCAGTTGCAGCTCCTGTTAGACCGCTTGACGGCTCTGGAGCTGCGGATGGACTCACTTTGGAGCACCCACGATGCCGAGGAGGTCGTGGATAGCACGTTTAGCGAGTTGGTCACACCGCAGGTGAAAATTAATGAGGGAGATAGAAAATGGGTGACCAGCCCCCCCCCCCCCCCCCCCCCCCCCCCCCCAGCTGAATTCAGGGAGTTAGGAGTTAAACTAAAAAGTAGGACCTCAAAGGTAGTAATCTCAGGATTGCCACCAGTGCCACGAGCTAGTCAGAGTAGGAATGTCAGGATAGATAGGATGAATGCGTGGCTCGAGAGATGGTGCAAGAGGGAGGGATTCAAATTCCTGGGAAATTGGGACCGGTTCTGGGGGAGGTGGACCAGTACAAACCGGACGGTCTGCACCTGGGCAGGACTGGAACCGATGTCCTGGGGGGGTGTTTGCTAGAACTGTTGGGGAGGGTTTAAACTAATGTGGCAGGGGGATGGGAATCGATGCAGGAAGATGGAAGGTGGTAAAACAGGTACAGAAGCAAAAGGAAGTAAGGGGGAAAGTGCAAGACAGAGAAGACATAGTCAAAAATCAAAAAGGGCGACAGAACAAGGTACAGTGACTGAGGGGAGCTCAGTGAATAGGCCCAGTAATACTAAAAGGAGTAAAACTGGAGATGTTAAGATTCAAAACAGAGGTAAAAAAACCAACATAAGTGTACTTTACCTGAGTGCTCGTAGTATTCGGAATAAAGTAAATGAGTTGATTGCGCAAATCATCGTGAATGACTGATTTAGTGGCCATTACTGAAACATGGTTAAAGGATGGTCACGACTGGGAGTTAAATATCCGAGGGTATCAGACTATTCGGAAGGACAGAGTGGATGGTAAGGGAGGGGGTGTTGCTCTGTTATTTAAGGATGACATCCGGGCAATAGTAAGGGATGACATCGGTGCTATGGAGGATAAGGTTGAATCTATTTGAGTGGAAATCAGGAATAGTAAGGCAAAAAAGTCACTGATAGGAGTAGTCTATTGGCCACCAAATAGTAACGAGATGGCGGTGCAGGCAATAAACAAAGAAATAACTGATGCATGTAGAAATGGTACAGCAGTTATCATGGGGGATTTTAATCTACATGTCGATTGGTTTAACCAGGTCGATCAAGGCAACCTTGAGGAGGAGTTTATAGAATGTATCCACGATAGTTTCCTAGAACAGTATGTAATGGAACCTACGAGGGAACAAGCGGTCCTAGATCTTGTCCTGTGTAATGAGACAGGATTGATTCGTGATCTCATAGTTAGGGATCATCACGGAAGAAGCGATCACAATATGGTGGAATTTAAAATACAGATGGAGGGTGAGAAGGTAAAATCAAATACTAGTGTTTTGTGTTTAAACAAAGGAGATTACAATGGGATGAGAGAAGAACTAGCTAAGGTAGACTGGGAGCTAAGACTTTATGGTGGAACAGTTGAGGAACAGTGGAGAACCTTCCAAGCGATTTTTCACAGTGCTCAGCAAAGGTTTATACCAACAAAAAGGAAGGACGGTAGAAAGAGGGAAAATCGACCGTGGATATCTAAGGAAATAAGGGAGAGTATCAAATTGAAGGAAAAAGCATATAAAGTGGCAAAGGTTGGTGGGAGACTAGAGGACTGGGAAATCTTTAGGGGGCAACAGAAAGCTACTAAAAAAGCTATAAAGAAGAATAAGATAGAGTATGAGAGTAAACTTGCTCAGAATATAAAAACAGACAGCAAAAGTTTTTTGCAAATATATAAAACAAAAAAGAGTGGCTAATGTAAATATTGGTCCTTCAGAGGATGTGAAGGGAGTTTTAATAATGGGAGATGAGGAAATGGATGAGGAACTGAACAGGTTTCTTGGGTCGGTCTTCACAGTGGAAGACACAAATAACATGCCAGTGACTGATAGAAATGAGGTTATGACAGGTGATGACCTTGAGAGGATTGTTATCACTAAGGAGGTAGTGATGGGCAAGCTAATGGGGCTAAAGGTAGACAAGTCTCCTGGCCCTGATGGAATGCATCCCAGAGTGCTAAAAGAGATGGCTAGGGAAATTGCAGATGCACTAGTGATGATTTACCAAAATCCACTAAACTCTGGGGTGGTCCCGGTGGATTGGAAATTAGCAAACGTGACACCACTGTTTAAAAAAGGAGGTAGGCAGAGAGCAGGAAATTATAGGCTAGTGAGCTTAACGTCGGTAGTAGGGAAGATGCTGGAATCTATCATCAAGGACGAAATAGCGAGGCATCTGGATAGAAATTGTCCCATTGGGCAGACGCAGCATGGGTTCATAAAGGGCAGGTCGTGCCTAACTAATTTAGTGGAATTTTTTGAGGGAATTACCAGTGCAGTGGATAACAAGGAGCCAATGGATGTGGTATATCTGGATTTCCAGAAAGCTTTTGACAAGGTGCCACACAAAAGGCTGCTGCATAAGATAAAGATGCATGGCATTAAGGGTAAAGTAGTAGCATGGATAGAGGATTGGTTAATTAATAGAAAGCAAAGAGTGGGGATTAATGGGTGTTTCTCTGGTTGGCAATCAGTAGCTAGTGGTGTCCCTCAGGGATCCGTGCTGGGCCCACAATTGTTCACAATTTATATAGATGATTTGGAGTTGGGGACCAAGGGCAATGTGTCCAAGTTTGCAGATGACACTAAGATGAGTGGTAAAGCAAAAAGTGCAGAGGATACTGGAAGTCTGCAGAGGGATTTGGATAGGTTAAGTGAATGGGCTAGGGTCTGGCAGATGGAATACAATGTTGACAAATGTGAGGTTATCCATTTTGGTAGGAATAACAGCAAACGGGATTATTATTTAAACAATAAAATATTAAAGCATGCTGCTGTGCAGAGAGACCTGGGTGTGCTAGTGCATGAATCACAGAAAGTTGGTTTACAAGTGCAACAGGTGATTAAGAAGGCAAATGGAATTTTGTCCTTCATTGCTAGAGGGATGGAGTTTAAGACTAGGGAGGTTATGCTGCAATTGTATAAGGTGTTAGTGAGGCCACGCCTGGAGTATTGTGTTCAGTTTTGGTCTCCTTCCTTGAGAAAGGACGTACTGGCGCTGGAGGGTGTGCAGAGGAGATTCACTATGTTAATCTCAGAGCTGAAGGGGTTGGATTATGAGGAGAGGCTGAGTAGACTGGGACTGTACTCGTTGGAATTTAGAAGGATAGAACATAGAGCATAGAACATTACAGCGCAGTACGGGCCCTTCGGCCCTCGATGTTGCGCCGACCCGTGAAACCATCTGAACCTTATCTGACCTACACTATTCCATTTTCATCCACATGTCTATCCAGTGACCACTTAAATGCCCTTAAAGCTAGCGAGTCTACTACTGTTGCAGGCAGGGCGTTCCACACCCCTACTACTCTCTGAGTAAAGAAACTGCCTCTGATATCTGTCCTATGTCTACTACCCCTTAATTTAAAGCTATGTCCCCTCGTGTTGGTCATCACCATCCGAGGAAAGAGACTCTCACTGTCCATCCTATCTAACCCTCTGACTATCTTATATGTCTCTATTAAGTCACCTCTCAGCCTTCTCCTCTCTAACGAAAACAACCTCAAGTCCCTGAGCCTTTCTTCGTAAGACCTTCCCTCCATACCAGGCAACATCCTAGTAAATCTCCTCTGAACCCTTTCCAAAGCTTCCACATTCTTCCTATAATGTGGTGACCAGACTGCATGCAGTACTCCAGGAGCGGCCGCACCAGAGCTTTGTACAGATGCAGCATGACCTTGTGGTTCCGAAACTCAATCCCCCTACTGATAAAGGCTAGCTCACCATATGCCTTCTTTTTTTTAAATATAAATTTAGATTACCCAATTATTTTTTCCAATTAAGGGGCAATTTAGCGTGGCCAATCCACCTACTCTGCACATTTTTTTGGGTTGTGGGGGTGAAACCCACGCAGACACTGGGAGAATGTGCAAACTCCACACGGACAGTGACCTAGAGCTGGGATCGAACCTGGGACCTCAGCGCCGTGAGGCAGTTGTGCTAACCAATAGGCCACCGTGCTGCCCGACCATATGCCTTCTTAACAGCCCTATTAACCTGGGTGGCAACTTTCAGAGATTTATGTACCTGGATGCCGAGATCTCTCTGTTCATCTACACTACCAAGAATCTTGCCATTAGCCCAGTACTCTGCATTCCTGTTACTCCTTCCAAAGTGAACCACCTCATACTTTTCCGCATTAAACTCCATCTGCCACCTCTCAGCCCAGCTCTGCAGCTTATCTATGTCCCTCTGTATCCTATAATATCCTTCAGCACTATCCACAACTCCACCGACCTTCGTGTCATCTGCAAATTTACTAACCCATCCTTCTACACCCTCTTCGAGTCTGTTCCACAGGAACAGGATGAGGCCCATTCAGCCCCTCCTCAAGTGTGTTACACAGGAACAAGAGGAAGGCCATTCAGCCCCTCCTCGAGTCTGTTACACAGGAACAGGAGGAGGCCCATTCAACCCCTCCTCGAGTGTGTTACACAGGAACAAGAGGAAGGCCATTCAGCCCCTCCTCGAGTCTGTTACACAGGAACAGGAGGAGGCCCATTCAGCCCCTCCTCGAGTCTGTTACACAGGAACAGGAGGAGGCCCATTCAGCCCCTCCTCGCGCCTGTTACACAGGAACAGGAAGAGGCCCATTCAGCCCCTCCTCGAGACTGTTACACAGGAACAGGAGGAGACCCATTCAGCCCCTCGAGTGAGTTACACAGGAACAGGAGGCGGCCCATTCAGCCCCTCGATTCTGTTACACAGGAACAGGAGGATCCCATTCAGTCCCTCGTGTCTGTTACAGAGGAACAGAAGGAGGGCCATTAAGCCTCCCTCCAGCCTGTTACACAGGAACAGGAAGAGGCCAATTCACCCCCTCCTGTCTGTTACACAAGAACTGGTGGAAGCCCATTCTGCCCCTCCTCGAGTCTGTTACACAGGAACAGGAGGGCCCCATTCAGCCCCTCCTCGAAGCTCTTACACAGGAACAGGAGGTGGCCCATTCAGCCCCTCCTTGAGTCTGTTACACACGAACCGGAGGAGGACCATTCAGCCCCTCCTCAAGTCTGTTGCACAGGAACAGGAGAAGGCCCATTCAGCGCCCCCTCCTCGAGTCTGTTACACAGGAACAGGAGGATCCCATTCAGCCCCTCGTGTCTGTTACGCAGGATCAGGAGGAGGCCCATTCAGCCCCTTGTGTCTGTTACACAGGAACAGGAGGAGGCCCCATTCATCCCCTCAATTCTGTTACACAGGAACATGAGTAGGCCCATTCAGCCCCTCGAGTTCGTTACTCAGGAGCAGGAGGGGAACCATTCAGCCAACCCCCCCTCCTCGAGTCTGTTACACAGGAACAGGAGGCCTATTCAACCCCTCAATCTGTTACACAGGAACTGGAGGAGGCCGATTCAGTCCCTCGAGTCTGTTCCACAGGAACAAGAGGAGGCCCATTAAGCCCCTCCTCAAGTGTGTTACACAGGAACAGGAGGAGGCCCATTCAGCCCCTCCTCGAGTGTGTTACACAGAAACAGGTGGAGGCCCATTCAGCCCCTCCTCGAGCCTGTTACACAGGAACAGGCGGAAGCCCATTCATCCCCTCGAGTCTGTTCCACAGGAACAGGAAGGGGCCGCATTCAGCCCCTCGAGCCTGTTACACAGGAACAGGAGGATCCCATTCAGCCCCTCTCCTTGAGTCTGTTACACAGGAAGAGGAGGAGGTCCATTCAGCCCCTCGAGTCAGTTCCACAGGAACAGGAGAGGGCCGCATTCAGCCACTTGAGTCTGTTACACAGGAACAGGAGGAGGCCAATTCAGCTGCTCCTGTCTGTTACACAGGAACTGGTGGAAGCCCATTCTGCCCCTCCTCGAGTCTGTTACACAGGAACAGGAGGGCCCCATTCAGCCCCTCCTCGAAGCTCTTAGACAGGAACAGGAGAAGGCCCACTCTTCACCCCCTCCTCGAGTCTGATACACAGGAACAGGAGGATCCCATTCATCCCCTCGTGTCTTTTACGCAGGATCAGGATGAAGGCCCATTCAGCCCCTCATGTCTGTTACACAGGAACTGGAGGCCCATTCAGCTCCTCCTCGAGTGTGCTTCACAGGAACAGGAGGGGTCCCATTCAGTCCCTCCTCGAGTCTGTAAAACAGGGACAGGAGGAGGCCTATTCAGCTTCTCGAGTCTGTTACACAGGAACAGGAGGAGGCCCCATTCATCCCCTCGATTCTGTTACTCAGGAACATGAGGAGGCCCATTCAGCCCCTCGAGTCTGTTCCACAGGAACAGGAGTAGGCCCATTCAGCCCCTCCTGTCTGTTACACAGGAACTGGTGGAAGCCCATTCTGCCCCTCCTCGAGTCTGTTAAGCTGGAACAGTTAGAGGCCCATTCAGCCCCTCGAGTCTGTTACACCGGAACAGGAGGAGGCCCATTCAGCCCCTCCTCGAGCCTGTTATACAGGAACAGGCGGAAGCCCGTTCAGCCCCTAGAGTCTGTTCCACAGGAACAGGAGGATCCCATTCAGCATTTCTCCTCGAGTCTGTTACACAGGAAGAGGAGGAGGTCCATTCAGCCGCTCGAGTCTGTTCCACAGGAACAGGAGAGGGCCCATCCAACACCTCTCGAGCCTGTTACACAGGAACAGGTGGAGCCCCATTCAGCCCCTCGAGTCCGTTACTCAGGACCAGGAGGAGGCCCATCCATCCCGTCTCGAGCCTGTTACACAGGAAAAGGAAGAGGCCCATTCAGCCCCTCCACGAGGCTGTTACACAGGAACAGGAGGAGGCCCAGTCTGCCCCTCCTTGAGTCTGTTACACAGGATCAGGAGGAGGCCCATTCAGCCCCTCGAGTCTGTTTCACAGGAACTGGAGGAGGCCCATTCAGCCCCTCCTCGAATGTGTTACTCAGGAACAAGAGAGGGCAATTCAGCCCCTCCTCGAGTCTGTTAAACAGGAACAGGAGGAGGCCCATTAAGCCCCTCCTGGAAGCTGTTACACAGGAACAGGAGGAGGCCCCATTCAGCCCCTCCTCGAGTCTGTTATACAGGAACTGCTGGAAGCCCATTCTGCCCCTTCTCGAGTCTGTTACACAGCAACAGGAAGAGGCCCATTCAGCCCCTCAGGTCTGTTACACAGGAACAGGAGGGCCCCATTCAGCCACTCCTCAAAGCTGTCACACAGGAACAGGAGGCGGCCCATTCAGTCCCTCCTCGAGACTGTTACACAGGAACAGGAGGAGGCCCATTCAGCCCCTCTCCAGCCTGTTGCACAGGAACAGGAGGAGGCCCATTCAGCCCCTCTCCAGCCTGTTACACAGGAACAGGAGGAGGCCAATTCAGTACCTCCTGTCTGTTACACAGGAACTGGTGGAAGCTCATTCTGGCCCTGCTTGAGTCTGTTACACAGGAACAGGAAGAGGCCCATTCAGCCCCTCGGGTCTGTTACACAGTGTTGCTCATTCTGGTGAGTGTGCTTTACACTCAATTGGCTCTGTTTTATTACCTTGCTCTAGAGGCGCCAGGTATCTTTATGATACCACCACGAGGTTCAAGTTCAAGTGCTGATCAATAACTCAGTACACCAATTAGTAAGGTTCAAATCAAAACACGTTGATTATATACACAGTTAATCGCAACTCATGCATAAACACTACAAAACTAGACTATCTCTACCACTACAGGCCAATACTTATCTTTTGAAAAGAACCCACTGGGTCAGGGAACAATGGCCTCTTGTTCAATCCTGGGGCTGCGGGCTTCCAACTGGTACGGACTAAGGGTCAGGAGCGCCTATCTCGTAGCGTGCATTGACTGGACACTTACTTGGTGGTGCAGCTGTTAGCTAGGCCTCTCCTTCTCACGGTCAAGAGTTCTTCCAAGATGCTAAGATGTTCTGCTGGGAGGGCCAGCCAAGAGACTGAATTGAACTTGGGACCTGTCTTTTATAGGCCCCAGGGGCTTCACGCCCTTTTGGGCAGACCCCGTACCTGACTCTAATCGATTGGATCACGTACCAATCGATCGGTTTGAATTCCCCAATACTGGGGCTGTTCTCTGATCGCTGGGTGGTTCTTGGGGCTCGTTAGCCTCTTTTGTCTTGGACTTCTGCTGGCGCTGAGGAGTCTGACTTGTTATTGAGTATCTTAAATGTAGCTAATTGTTCCCTGGGATCGCTCATCAATACGCAGATTACTGCTGGTTTCAGTGCTGTCTGCTTTCTGCAGACTGAATACACAAAGGAACTCTGCAAAACTGCTTCTTTTCGAATGCTCTCCATTTTTCCCTGCATTCTTTGCGAATCTCCATTTTAAACTAGGGAAGTGGCCAACCCAGGTGGCTACACTCCCTCCTTGTGATCCTAACGCGAAGCGTGAAGGATCACATAACTATGTTGTCTTCATTCCCTGACCACGGCAAACCCGCTTCCATGGCCTCTACACTGTCCTTAACTATGCAAGAAAAATTTGACTTAACGATTTCTGAGTGGCGCTATGTCATAAAAAGGGACATGCACTACAAAACAACAACAAAAACGGTCCTCTAGCTATCCTTCATAAACTATACTCACTCAAACATCCAAACATACTAGCTTCCTAACGATAGACAAATAAAACAGCAATTACATTTTTTTCTCTGGCAAGATCAAAGCAATACATTCTTATATCGCAAAACGAAACACATTTCTTTATTTACAAAACGCGAACAAATGAAAGTTCTTTATTACATCTCTAAGGGTTCGGTGGCTTGGTGAAAACCGAAAATAGGGGATCTCATCCTGTAAACCGGGGTGCGAGAGCGGTAAGCTCTCCTTCGCCATTTCTCATTCGGATCATCTGCACAATGCTGCAGAATACCGCCAATACTAAAAGTGATTCAATTACATAGGAAAAGGAGTACCATGTTATGAACTTCTCACACCGTGATAGTGTGTTGCTACTCGTTACTGGGCTCAGGGTGCTATGGGGAAGTGAATCATTAACGGCCGGGGGGGGGGGGGGGGGGGGGGGGGGTTGGGGTGAGGGGGTTCGTGTTCGTGCGCAACCATACAAAAACAGTAGCTAAAAATACAGTTGGCTTCATCGCTGTGTTCTTTCTTCTCTTTTCTTCCTTCTTCTGATCTCTTCTTGGAACTTCTGGAAATATGTGGGATCAAGCATAGTGTCTGTTACTATCTTGCCTAATATCTTGAACATAAGAACATAAGAACTAGGAGCAGGAGGAGGCCATCTGGCCCCATGAGCCTGCTCCACCATTCAATGAGATCATGGCTGATCTTTTGTGGACTCAGCTCAACTTTCAGGCCCGAACACCATAACCCTTAATCCCTTTATTCTTCAAAAAACTATCTATCTTTACCTTAAAAACATGTAATGAAGGAGCCTCAACTGCTTCACTGGGCAAGGAATTCCATAGATTCACAACCCTTTGGGTGAAGAAGTTCCTCCTAAACTCAGTCCTAAATCTACTTCCCCTTATTTTGAGGCTATGTCCCCTAGTTCTGCTTTCACCCGCCAGTGGAAACAACCTGCCCGCATCTATCCTAGAAAAAAAAAGAAGAAAAAAAAATTAGGGTAGGGGTTAAGGGTTAGGGGTTAGGGTTAGGGTTAGGGTTAGGGTTAGGGTTAGGGTTAGGGTTAGGTTCTGGACAGATGGGGGTTACCCGTATTTCTGCACCCAATAAGGGATACAACGCCGAAGCGTCTGCCTCTTTGCTGGCGCACGTTCAACATTCTTTTCCGCATAGATTTTGCGTCATCTCTCTTTCTCTCGAATCCAACCACGTATTTTAGAAATAAGACAAATAGAAAGTAGGAAAAATAGACAGTGAGGAGCAAAGATTAGACTATAGTTGTATTAAGAAGAAAATTGGTAATACCCAGGTTAGGGTCAGGGACTGGGTGCGAGTTACCCTTCCTTTCCGTACCCAAACAGGGACACAGCTAGTTTAGGGTAAGGGTTAGTATTTTTAGGAACCAGGAAGGGATTACCCTTCTTTTCCGTACCCAAACAGGGACACAGCTAGTTTAGGGTAAGAACATAGAACATAGAACATAGAACGATACAGCGCAGTACAGGCCCTTCGGCCCTCGATGTTGCACCGACATGGAAAAAATCTAAAGGCCATCTAACCTACACTATGCCCTTATCATCCATATGCTTATCCAATAAATTTTTAAATGCCCTCAATGTTGGCGTGTTCACTACTGTTGCAGGTAGGGCATTCCACGGTCTCACCACTCTTTGCATAAAAAACCTACCTCTGACCTCTGTCCTATATCTATTACCCCTCAATTTAAGGCTATGTCCCCTCGTGCTAGCCACCTCCATCCACGGGAGAAGGCTCTCGCTGTCCACCCTATCTAACCCTCTGATCATTTTGTATGCCTCTATTAAGTCATCTCTTAACCTTCTTCTCTCTAACGAAAACAACCTCAAGTCCATCAGCCTTTCCTCATAAGATTTTCCTTCCATACCAGGCAACATCCTGGTAAATCTCCTCTGCACCCGTTCCAAGGCTTCCACGTCCTTCCTATAATGAGGCGACCAGAACTGTACGCAATACTCCAAATGCGGCCGTACTAGAGTTTTGTACAACTGCAACATGACCTCATGGCTCCGGAACTCAATCCCTTTACCAATAAAGGCCAACACACCATAGGCCTTCTTCACAACCCTATCAACCTGGGTGGCAACTTTCAGGGATCTATGTACATGGACACCGAGATCCCTCTGCTCATCCACACTACCAAGAATTTTACCATTAGCCAAATATTCCGCATTTCTGTTATTCTTTCCAAAGTGAATCACCTCACACTTCTCCACATTAAACTCCATTTGCCACCTCTCAGCCCAGCTCTGCAGCTTATCTATGTCCCTCTGTAACCTGCAACATCCTTCCGCACTGTCTACAACTCCACCGACTTTAGTTTTTTTTTTAAATAATTTTTATTGAATTTTTCAAAATACAAACATTTTAACCCCCCCTACATTTACATTTAAATTATAACAAAACAAAGTCAAACCCCCCTACTTAACAAGAAAAAGAAAAAAAGTCCCCCCCCTACCCGCGCGTCCCCCCCACCCCACAGACCAACTTATCATTTCTAGCAACGTCCTCGGGCAGGCCTTGCCCGTGCCACCACCGCTACCGTACTTCCTTCGTCTTTGTCCCCCCTCCCCCCCCCTCCTCCCCCCCCCCCCTCCCGCCCTCCCCTCCCCTCCCGGGTTGCTGCTGTCACGGCCTCAGTTTCTATCTCTGATCCAAGAGGTCTAGGAAGGGTTGCCATCGCCTGGAAAACCCCTGCACCGACCCTCTCAGGGCGAATTTGATCCTTTCCAATTGGATGAAGTTTGCCATGTCGTTTAACCAGGTGTTAACACTCGGAGGCCTTTCGTCCCTCCACTGAATCAGGATCCTCCTCCGAGCCACCAAGGACGCAAAGGCTAATATTCCAGCCTCCCTCGCCTCCTGTACCCCCTGGTTCCACCCCAACCCCGAAGATCGCAAGTCCCCATCCTGGCTTGACCCTGGACCCCACCACTCTCGACACCGTCCCTGCCACCCCCTTCAGAACTCCTCCAGTGCCAGACATGCCCAAAACATATGTGCATGATTCGCAGGGCTTCCCGAACATCTAATACACCTGTCTTCACCCCCGAAAAACCGACTCATCCTTGTCCCCGTCATGTGGGCTCTATGCAGTACCTTAAATTGAATGAGACTTAGTCTCGCACATGACGACGACGAGTTGACCCTCTCCAGGGCGTCTGCCCATGTCCCGTCCTCTATCTGTTCCCCCAGCTCTAACTCCCACTTATCTTTCAGCTCCTCAACTGGTACCTCCTCCACCTCCTGCATAATCTTATAGATGTCCGAGATCTTCCCCTCCCCGACCCAGACCCCTGATAGCACCCTATCACTCACCCCCCTGTCGGGGAGCGCGGGGAACCCCGCTACCTGTCGTCTGGCAAATGCCTTCACTTGGAGGTACCTGAACGTGTTCCCCGGGGGGAGCCCAAATTTCTCCTCCAGCTCTCCCAGGCTCGCAAACCTCCCCTCTATAAACAAGTCCCTCAGTTGTCTAATACCCGCCCTCTGCCAGCTCTGGAATCCCCCTCCTGTGTTTCCCGGCGCAAATCTGTGGTTCCCTCTTAGTGGTGCCCCTATCAGACCTCCCACTTCCCCCCTGTGTCGCCTCCACTGCCCCCAGATCTTGAGGGTGGCCGCCACCACCGGGCTCGTGGTATACCTCGTGGGAGGGAGCGGCCATGGTGCCGTTACCAGTGCCCCTAAGCTTATGTTGCCGCAGGACGCCCTCTCCATGCGCTTCCAGGCTGCCCCCTCCCCTTCCATCATCCACTTTCGTACCATCGATGTATTTGCCGCCCAGTAATATCCTGAAAGGTTGGGTAACGCCAGCCCTCCACTATCCCTACTCCGCTCCAAAAAGACCCTTCTAACTCTCGGGGTGCCATGTGCCCACACATACCCCATGATACTACTCGTTACCTTCTTGAAAAAGGCCCTGGGGAGGAAGATGGGCAGACACTGGAACAAAAACAAAAACCTCGGGAGGACCGTCATTTTAACTGACTGCACCCTCCCTGCCAGCGACAGCGGCACCATGTCCCACCTCTTAAACTCCTCCTCCATCTGTTCCACCAGTCTGGAAAAGTTCAACTTGTGGAGGGTCCCCCAGTTCTTTGCCACCTGCACCCCTAAATACCTAAAACTTTTAACTGCTCTTTTGAAGGGGAGCCTCCCAATTCCCTCCCCTTGGTCTCCCGGGTGTATTACAAAGACCTCACTTTTCCCCAGATTTAATTTATATCCCGAAAAGTCCCCGAACTCCGCTAGTATCCCCATTATCTCCGGCATTCCCCCCTCCGGGTCTGCCACATACAACAACAAATCATCCGCATAGAGCGAGACCCGATGTTCCTCCCCTCCCCTTGTCAGTCCTCTCCACCCCCCTGAACCCCTCAGTGCCATTGCCAACGGCTCAATCGCTAATGCAAAGAGTAAGGGAGATAGGGGACATCCCTGCCTAGTACCTCGATGGAGCCCAAAATATTCTGACCTCCTCCCGTTTGTTACCACACTTGCCATCGGAGCTGAATAGAGCAGTTTTACCCACTTGATAAATCCCTCCCCAAACCCAAACCTTTCCAACGTCTCCCACAAGTATTCCCACTCCACCCTGTCAAATGCCTTCTCCGCGTCCAGCGCTACCACTATCTCCGCCTCCCCTTCCACTGCTGGCATCATAATCACATTTAACAATCTCCGGACATTTGTGTTAAGTTGGCGTCCCTTCACGAACCCCGTCTGGTCTTCATGGACTACCCCTGGCACACAGTCCTCTATCCTGGTTGCCAGGACCTTTGCTAACAGCTTGGCGTCAACATTCAGGAGGGAGATGGGCCTGTAGGACCCGCACTGGACCGGGTCCTTGTCCCGCTTCAAAATCAAGGAGATCAGGGCCTGCGACATTGTTGGGGGCAGAACCCCCCCCTCGCGCGCCTCATTGAAGGCTCGCACCAGCACTGGACCCACCAAGTCCACAAATTTCCTGTAAAACTCCACCGGGAACCCATCCGGCCCCGGCGCCTTCCCCGCCTGCATCTGGCCTATCCCTTTAATTAGCTCCTGCAGCTCTATCGGCGCCCCCAACCCTTCTACCAGCTCCTCCTGTACCTTTGGGAACCCCAATTTGTCGAGAAAGTTCTTCATTCCCCCTCTCCTCTTCGGCAGTTCAGACCTATACAATTCCCTATAGAAGTCCCTAAAGACCCTATTCACCTCTTGCCCCTTCTGCACTACATCCCCACCCCTCTCTCTCACTCCCCCAATCTCTCTGGCTGCATCTCGCTTACGAAGCTGGTGTGCCAGCATCCTGCTCGCCTTTTCCCCGTACTCATACGCCGCACCCTGCGCCCTTCCTCCACTGCATTTCCGCCTTCCTAGTGGTCAGTAGGTCGAACCTGGCTTGCAAGCTACGCCGCTCCCTTAATAGCCCCTCCTCTGGTGCCGCCGCATATTTCCTATCTACTTCTAGGAGCTCCCCCACCAGCCTCTCCCTTTCCTGCCTCTCCTTCCTCTCTCTGTGTGCCCTTATGGAGATCAGCTCTCCTCTAATCACTGCTTTCAAGGCCTCCCAGACCGTCCCCACCTGCACCTCACCTGTGTCATTCGTACCCAGATAGTTCTCAATGCCCGTTCTCACCCTTCTGCACACCTCTTCGTCCGCCAACAGCCCTACATCCAGGCGCCACAACGGGCGTTGGTCCCGCGCCTCCCCCATGTCCACGTCCACGTCCACCCAATGTGGTGCATGGTCCGATATCGCAATGGCCGAGTACTCCGTGTCCTGCACTCTCGGTATCAGCCTCCTGTTCAATACGAAAAAATCGATCCTAGAGTACACTCTGTGGACGTGGGAGAAAAAAGAATACTCCCTCGCCCTAGGCCTACCAAATCTCCATGGGTCTACCCCTCCCATCTGCTCCATGAACCCCCTTAACACCTCTGCCGCTGCCGGCCTCCTATTCGTCCTGGAACTCGATCTATCCAGCCCAGGGTCTAACACCGTATTAAAGTCCCCTCCCATGATCAGGCCCCCTGCCTCCAGTCCCGGGATGAGGCCCAGCAGGCGCCTCATAAAACCCGCGTCGTCCCAGTTCGGGGCATACACATTTACCAGTACCACATTCTCTCCCTGCAGCCTACCCCTCACCATCACGTACCTGCCCTCCTTATCTGCCACCACCTCTGCCGCCACAAACGACACCCTCTTTCCCACCAAAATCGCCACCCCCCGGTTCTTGATATCCAAGCCTGAGTGGAACACCTGTCCCACCCACCCCCTTCTCAGGCGGACCTGATCTGCTACCCTCAAATGAGTCTCCTGCAGCATTGCTACATCAGCCTTCAGTCCCTTCAGGTGTGAGAAGACCCTTGATCTTTTGACCGGCCCATTCAGCCCCCTTACGTTCCAAGTGATCAATCGGGTCGCAGAGCGACCCGTCCCTACTCCCTGTCGATTAGCCATGTCTTGTCCCTTGCTCGCCCCGGGTCATCCCTTCTTTTCTGACCCGCTTCCCATAGCGATGGC
>NC_052153.1:199956400-199962141 GCF_902713615.1 Scyliorhinus canicula
TAGGGTTAGGGTTAGGGTTAGGGTTAGGGTTAGGGTTAGGGTTAGGGTTAGGGTTAGGGTTAGGGTTAGGGTTAGGGTTAGGGTTAGGGTTAGGGTTAGGGTTAGGGTTAGGGTTAGGGTTAGGGTTAGGGGTTAGGGTTTAGGGTTAGGGTTAGGGTTAGGGTTTAGGGTTAGGGTTAGGGTTAGGGTTAGGGTTAGGGTTAGGGTTAGGGTTAGGGTTAGGGTTAGGGTTAGGGTTAGGGTTAGGGTTAGGGTTAGGGTTAGGGTTTAGGGTTAGGGTTAGGGTTAGGGTTAGGGTTAGGGTTAGGGTTAGGGTTAGGGTTAGGGTTAGGGTTAGGGTTAGGGTTAGGGTTAGGGTTTAGGGTTATGGACAGATGGGGGTTACCCATATTTCTGCACCCAATAAGGGATACAGCGCCAAGCGTCTGCCTCTTTACTGGCGCACATTCAACATTCTTATCCGCATAGATTTTACGTCATCTCTCTTGCTCACGAATCCAAACACGTATTATAGAAATAAGATAAATAGAAAGTAGGGAAAATAGAAAGTGTGAAGTAAAGATTAGACTGTAGTTGTATTGGAAAGGAAATTAGTAGTAGTGTCCCTTAAAATTATAGACATTATTAGGTAAGGGTCCTGGATTAAGATTAAACTGTTAAACCTTCCTTTTTAACTGTTGTTTCATCTCACTTTTAGTTAGGCAAATGGTATATTAAAGTGTGTAAGGGTTGTGGGTTAGAGTTACAGAGTGAGTGTAAAAACTAATATCCCAAGAAAAATATACTCAATTAAACCAAAATATTCATTCCGTGATTTCTCTGGATAGCTTAAATGTCCGAGCATGTAGCTGGGAAGGCTTTGCCGCGAGGAGACCACCCTGTTTTGGGTTAATGTACCCCAAGAATGCTGTCTTGCACCAGCTCACCCCACACATTGCCATTCATACAGATAAATCTATTAATTCTATTCAATTGAGTAAATACTCTTTCTAATAAAGGATAGTAGTGAACTATGTTTAAGTTATAGTATTATGAGTGTTCTAAGGGTAAAATAATTCCTAAAATGGTAAGTGTGGTTTCTGAGAGTGCTAGATTGGATTGAGTGGTAGCAGAAAGATCTGTAAAAAAGGTTAATCTACTATATTAGAGGGTTATGAGGATTATAGGAGAGTCCATACTGCTGTGCGAGAGGACCTAAGTGGCTCTTAATTTTTTATTATTTCTATTTAATTAAGTCCATTGGGAGACTTTGTTTTAAGGATTAAGATCCAGTATCTTTCACGTCTTTTCCTTTGTGGAATTGACCATTTATCATTTGTTTCCAATCCTAGTATTTGTAATGCCCCAAGGCCATGTGTCTATAAAATGTCTATTAATTAATTTGTGTCTTTTCTGTGTCCGGATTTCACTACAATGTCCCGTAAGTCTGGTTCAATAGATGTTGCCTTGCATTGGACAAATAGTGGTACTCATCCTAAAGAGAAAAGATTGACCTCATATTATTTTAATTAAAATATTCAGATATTTGTTAAATATTATTATACTATTTTAGTGTAACAAAGAATGAGAGCTGGAGATCAACAAAGTCTGCGACTGTAAAAGAACTCTAAATCATCAAAGCAACCGGAGTTAACCTCCAATTACAACATACCTGGATAATGGTCTTCATAAAACTCTGAAATCAGAAACTAGTTAAGCTCCTGACTTTCTGGACAATGGTCTTGATGAAATTAGAAAGCAGTCAAGCGCCTGACTCTCTAACAGAAGAAATCAATTCATGTTAGACTTTTTATTGAAACCATATTTAAAAATTATTTTGAATTTTGTAAAGTACTACCTGAGGTACTATCCTGAAGAAATTTGGAATGGATCAGTGGCTTAAATCTCAGCTGTATCACGATGAGAAACCCTCTCTATAGATGTTCCCAATATATATATTTTTTAAAATAATCCAGTTAATAACATACATGTTTTATTGAAAAAATTCTTTTTTTTTTAAAAATAAAATAAAAAAGGTTTTTACTTTTTTTGTGCTAATCGAAATAGAGAGAACAGATCTTTTTGTGGGCTACTAAACCCATTTTATGGCAAAAATTGGTCCCTACATGGACATGTTTCGCAGTCATTACTGCTCATCAGGGGACTGTCTTTCGTCCACTAAGAATCTTCCTCTCACTAAATGTATAGCACAAATTTCCAAATCCAAAAAGTGAAGGTAAGTGAAAAATCTTCCATTTATATAAAAATATTCAATTATTAAAATGGTATTACCTCAGAATTATCAAAAAAGTAGAGTTGTTATCATATGAAGTATTTGAAAAATGTGGAGAATCTGGTTCAGCAACTGGCTGCAGAGAGTGTCCGGAACGTTCTGGCAAATTACCACTCTGCAGCAGGTGCACCTAATTGTTATTGTTTTGTTAAAAAAAACTCTGATGTCAAACAGCCTAGCTAAGAAAATTAATATATTCAAATTAGGAGCCCTAAATCTAAAAACGTTTGGAGGGAATTATTAATTTAAAAAAACTTAGCATCTTTTTGTAGTGTTATGACTATTATTACTTTTTTCAAAAAAACTTAAAGTCTTTTTGTACTTATAATTAAATTAATGTTGATTTACATATGATTTAAACTACTCAAACCTCTTAGTCCAAGAAAATCCTTTATAATCACAAATCTCTATCAATATCCAGCTCTCAGTCCCTGAAAAACCTTGCTGTACTTAAATTTTTTTGTCATACTATTATAAATAAATAAATAAATAAATAGCTAAATTTATAACCTAACATCTTTTATCAAGAAAATTATTAAAATATGGTTTTTTTTTTTTTTTTTTTATTTTATTAAAAAAATCTTCATGAATTGGTTTAATATGATAAATTTTATCATTAAATGAGAGATAATATTTGTTATATAAATGTAGTAATTCTACAAATTGAGTTAATGAATGAATGTTTGAGTTTTAAAGTTAAATTGAGGAAAGTGCATTGAAACACTTTTAACTGGGACACTACCGGAAGCAGGAAGTCCAACTGACCGGATGTCATTTTATTGCACAAAATGTCCGAATGTAAACGGCCGTCGAAAAGTCCGAGAAAACTCAATGTTACATGGAGCAATAGAAGCGAAAACAAGTTTAAATGGAAAGGATTACCGTCTATTAAGTATGTTTGGGATATAATTTATGAAAAATGTTCTCTTTATTTATGTAGGTTCCTACCTATCCGTGGGTCTGCATGGTATTGGAAACGGAAAATCCAGGAAAAGACCTTTAATCATGTAAGTCGCTTTAGACATTGGTATACAAGTGAAGAGACCACAATGAACCACAGGGTAAGGATTTTAGAGTTAGGGTTGTGGTGAGGGGCAGAGGGCTGTGGTGAGGGGCAGAGGGCTGTGGTGAGGGGCAGAGGGCTGTGGTGAGGGGCAGAGGGCTGTGGTGAGGGGCAGAGGGCTGTGGTGAGGGGCAGAGGGGTGTGGTGAGGGGCAGAGGGCTGTGGTGAGGGGCAGAGGGCTGTGGTGAGGGGCAGAGGGCTGTGGTGAGGGGCAGAGGGCTGTGGTGAGGGGCAGAGGGCTGTGGTGAGGGGCAGAGGGCTGTGGTGAGGGGCAGAGGGCTGTGGTGAGGGGCAGAGGGCTGTGGTGAGGGGCAGAGGGCTGTGGTGAGGGGCAGAGGGCTGTGGTGAGGGGCAGAGGGCTGTGGTGAGGGGCAGAGGGCTGTGGGGAGGGGCAGAGGGCTGTGGTGAGGGGCAGAGGGCTGTGGTGAGGGGCAGAGGGCTGTGGTGAGGGGCAGAGGGCTGTGGTGAGGGGCAGAGGGCTGTGGTGAGGGGCAGAGGGCTGTGGTGAGGGGCAGAGGGCTGTGGTGAGGGGCAGAGGGCTGTGGTGAGGGCAGAGGGCTGTGGTGAGGGGCAGAGGGCTGTGGTGAGGGGCAGAGGGCTGTGGTGAGGGGCAGAGGGCTGTGGTGAGGGGGCAGAGGGCTGTGGTGAGGGGCAGAGGGCTGTGGTGAGGGGCAGAGGGCTGTGGTGAGGGGCAGAGGGCTGTGGTGAGGGGCAGAGGGCTGTGGTGAGGGGCAGAGGGCTGTGGTGAGGGGCAGAGGGCTGTGGTGAGGGGCAGAGGGCTGTGGTGAGGGGCAGAGGGCTGTGGTGAGGGGCAGAGGGCTGTGGTGAGGGGCAGAGGGCTGTGGTGAGGGGCAGAGGGCTGTGGTGAGGGGCAGAGGGCTGTGGTGAGGGGCAGAGGGCTGTGGTGAGGGGCAGAGGGCTGTGGTGAGGGTCAGAGGGCTGTGGTGAGGGTCAGAGGGCTGTGGTGAGGGTCAGAGGGCTGTGGTGAGGGTCAGAGGGCTTTTGTGGTGAGGGGCAGAGGGCTTTTGTGGTGAGGGGCAGAGGGCTTTGTGGTGAGGGGCAGAGGGCTTGTGGTGAGGGGCAGAGGGCTGTGATGAGGGGCAGAGGGCTGTGGTGAGGGGCAGAGGGCTGTGGTGAGGGGCAGAGGGCTGTGGTGAGGGGCAGAGGGCTGTGGTGAGGGGCAGAGGGGCTGTGGTGAGGGGCAGAGGGCTGTGGTGAGGGCAGAGGGCTGTGGTGAGGGGCAGAGGGCTGAGGTGAGGGGCAGAGGGCTGTGGTGAGGGGCAGAGGGCTGTGGTGAGGGGCAGAGGGCTGTGGTGAGGGCTGTGCGGAGGGCAGAGGGCTGTGGTGAGGGCAGAGGGCTGTGGTGAGGGTCAGGGGGCTGTGGTGAGGGTCGGGGGCTGTGGTGAGGGTCGGGGGCTGTGGTGAGGGTCGGAGGGCTGTGGTGAGGGTCGGAGGGCTGTGGTGAGGGTCGGAGGGCTGTGGTGAGGGTCGGAGGGCTGTGGTGAGGGTCGGAGGGCTGTGGTGAGGGTCAGGGGGGCTGTGGTGAGGGTCGGAGGGCTGTGGTGAGGGTCGGAGGGCTGTGGTGAGGGTCGGAGGGCTGTGGTGAGGGTCGGAGGGCTAGGGTGAGGGTTAGGGTTAGGGTTAGGGTTAGGGTTAGGGGGTTAGGGGTTAGGGGTTAGGGTTAGGGTTAGGGTTAGGGTTAGGGTTAGGGTTATTAGGGTTAGGGTTAGGGTTAGGGTTAGGGTTAGGGTTAGGGTTAGGGTTAGGGTTAGGGTTAGGGTTAGGGTTAGGGTTAGGGTTAGGGTTAGGGTTAGGGTTAGGGTTAGGGTTAGGGTTAGGGTTAGGGTTAGGGTTAGGGTTAGGGTTAGGGTTAGGGTTAGGGTTAGGGTTAGGGTTAGGGTTAGGGTTAGGGTTAGGGTTAGGGTTAGGGTTAGGGTTAGGGTTAGGGTTAGGGTTAGGGTTAGGGTTAGGGTTAGGGTTAGGGTTAGGGTTAGGGTTAGGGTTAGGGTTAGGGTTAGGGTTAGGGTTAGGGTTAGGGTTAGGGTTAGGGTTAGGGTTAGGGTTAGGGTTAGGGTTAGGGTTAGGGTTAGGGTTAGGGTTAGGGTTAGGGTTAGGGTTAGGGTTAGGGTTAGGGTTAGGGTTAGGGTTAGGGTTAGGGTTAGGGTTAGGGTTAGGGTTAGGGTTAGGGTTAGGGTTAGGGTTAGGGTTAGGGTTAGGGTTAGGGTTAGGGTTAGGGTTAGGGTTAGGGTTAGGGTTAGGGTTAGGGTTAGGGTTAGGGTTAGGGTTAGGGTTAGGGTTAGGGTTAGGGTTAGGGTTAGGGTTAGGGTTAGGGTTAGGGTTAGGGTTAGGGTTAGGGTTAGGGTTAGGGTTAGGGTTAGGGTTAGGGTTAGGGTTAGGGTTTTTAGG